>NC_140298.1:45673992-46012228 GCF_964211825.1 Aythya ferina | reverse complement strand
CATGGTTCTCCCTCCCATGAATCTTCCTTTTTTCTTTCAGCTCCAATTTCTGGGCTTTCTGTCCTGTTATTTCCCCCTAGGCATCATGCTATTTGAGCTTCTCCTTCCCTCTCCTGTTCCCTTGCAACCTGCTGAGAGCACTGCAAGAAGAATTATAGCCAATTCATTTGCCTGCCTGCCAATTAGAAGTATACTGTGTCAGAGGCAAGTGAGTAAATACCAATAAACAATATGACAGCTATTGACCCTCAGACAGTTTTCAGTGCTTTCCACTTTATTAAAATGAGGTATTAATAGAACAGATACGTTTCACAAGACATGGCACTGTAGTACTTTGAATCACAGAGCTGACTTTTAGAGCCAGAAAAACAGATTCTTCAACACGCTTCTTATGCCAGATACTGTTAAATCATGAAGTTTTGAGGGCATTTTTTCTAGTATTTTTAGCAATAAAATAGTCACACTTGTGAGTAGATAGTCTCTTAACTCATTCTAATATTTGATTATGAATACCTGGGACAGGAACCAGTTCATAATGTTTCCATACCATGTAGCATCACAAAGCCTCCAGGTCTAGACTCAAGTATGACGTCCTTTTGTAAAACACAATAGTTTAGCAGACACTATGTCAACAGATGCCTTCAATGTAAATAGAAGAAACAAGTCTCTCTTCTAAAGAGTTCATGATAGAAGACCCCCAGCCCCACATGGTGCACAGTGCCAAAGAAATTCTGCTTGCCCAGAAACATTTTTATTTGAAGAAGGCTCAATATCGGCACAGAGCACAACTGCACACTTCTCAGTGAGGTGCTGGAGCATAAACAGACTACAACTTGGAAAAGGCAAGCAATCAGACATATGGTCTCATGAAAAGTTATCTATCTCATGTCACGCATTGTTGGATATTTTTAATGCAAGGCAACAATTTGACATAATTCAAACTCAAGCAAGTTAAATCTGTTCAGCAAGCTCATATTTAATATGTAATATGAGTTGGTAGTTGTAGAAGCACGAATGCAGTGATTTTCTCTTGCAAAGATATGACCTTATGCTGCATCCATTTCTTTTTCTTTTGAAAAAAAAAATCGCAACAATTATTTTCACTTACTCATATTTGAAAGTTCATCCCCAAAATATGATAGCTGAATTCCTGGAGAAAATCCAAACACAGCTCTAAGCTGTGCAACCGAGCATGAAGTGAGAAAGGTATCAGCACCCCAAAGCACAAGCACTAACTCATGCTCAAACCAGGGCCATGTAACAGAGCAGTCTCTTCACAGCAGTAAAAGCAGGCAAGTTCTAATATGTGCCAGCATGAGTAAATAACAAGTGCAAAGCCTAATGTGAACAAGGTGCTGTACTGAAGGATGCTTTGTGAGCTTCCAACAATGAAAGACTGCTCTTTTCTTCCAAAATTAAACTGTAGCAAGTAATTGAGTCAGGACATCTTGCTGCTTCCTGGCTACTGCTTTTAGATAAAAATATTTTCTCTTACTACCCCCATGCTTTATGGGAAGTGCACACGGAATGTACATGAAAGAATGTTCCTATTAAAGGAGGATGCTAACACCAACTAACTACCAGAAGACCAAGGTTTCCCTTCAGAAATGTTGTACCTGTCCCTCCAAAACTCTCCTTTAAAGACCCCAGACCTTTTCTAAAAACCTTGTCTTGCGCTGTGGGACACAGAAAACCATGCAGTATTTCCATGCCACCTATTCAGGAATTTTACCAAGAGCTTTCTCCCTTGCATAAACACTGCTGGACTCGCACCTTCAAACAGCCACTTCAAAGCAGCACGTCCTGTAGCCCCCAAAAGTGCAGCTCATCGTTGCCCAGCAGTTAAGTGAAGCATTGCTTTATGCCCCAGCCCAGCCATACTTTCCAGTGAAACCCTAGTGTAAGCAGTAATTCTCTAGCAAGACACAGATAATCATTTCCCCAAAATTTAAAGAAAAGCATGTGGTTAACAGACCCCACTAATAATGCAGACGAAAGGCTGCACTCAGTGCTACCAAGCAGATTTAACTTACATGTGTGAAAAAACTTCCAAGCCATGACTCTCTCTGGAATAGCGATACATGTTGCAAAACTTCCATTGCTTCCCTGTGTACGTGCTAAACAGATTAAAGCAAGTCACACACTAGGTAAACCATGACTGCCTCACTGTGGATTAAAGCAAAGACTGCTTGCATTAGATCACTATTGCCACTGAAATACAGGAGCTTTTTCTTTTGCCCCTCTAAAAGATTGATGTTTTGTTCAGGTGAGCGCTCCAAAGTATTTCTGACCATTAAAATACATACATTTTTAATAAAATATAGAATACTAGTATTGGCTGACAAATAGCTTGCAATAAATGAAGTTGAATAGTCAAGTTGATCTTGGCTGAAATCACAACCATGCATCTGAAGTGTCTTGAAGCTTGCATTTCTGATATATGTGGTTTTATTCAGAGACTTTGTTTTTAATCAATAAATTTGCAAAAGCTGTATTTCAGCTGTGATCGACTACTCTCCATTATACAACCACGTACTTGGAGATATTTTTAATACCAATACTTGCTATACCCAAGTTCACATTTCCTTCCTTTGAATTCTTATGAACTTCTCTTCCTTGGAAGCACAGTCTGGCTAAGCTCCAGCTCTGAACTTCCTGGAGGATTTGCCTAAACAAGTAATAGCTTGCATCTGATCAGATGGATAGCAACAAACCAGATTGTTTTCACGAGAGAATGGCATTCTAGCTCAGTGTGACCTTTGCACAACTTGGGACCCGCTTTGTATCTCACCTGAGTCTTTTGAGCCTAGTTCAACAACAACAACAAAATTGAGTTGCTATCACAGATTTGTTTCCAAATCTTTTACTGCAAGTTCTGTAGCATCCCACACTGTATACAGTAAAAAAAAAATGCTTTGACAAAGCAAGGATATCTTGTACAGGAGACACTGGTACCTTGTGGCATACTGAACACTTTATTTTATGCTGAACCATGGCATTGTAGCTGGGCTTTGTTTAGTTGCTTTAGTCATTCCATACATAATTTCAAAAGAATCAGAGTGATCTGAATTTTGTCGAGTACAGTACTATTAAACACATCCTTGGCAATCCATGCATATGCCTTCTGTATGGACACAATCTGGTTACCAGATGCAATATTTACCTAGCTAGATCAGCAGCTATAGCTGCTGGTTGTCACACTTGTATCTAGTTACTGAAAAATTACCTCTACTGATACATATATACACTATGCTGCTCAATCAAAAGAGGTTTTCATCAAGTTTTATATGCTACCTGTATTAATGGAAGTGTCTGAGGAATATGTCATTTATTCTGCTATTATACATTATTTTCTATCAGATCTTTTGGACACAGATCCCCGAGTTAAACATCAATTTTTTTGCTCCTTCATTTGGGGAACCATTTATGTAAGCCTGCATTTTCCCTCGATTTTGGGATGTGAGAGCTCCCTATGGAAGGGAGAATCCAAAACAGGACTGCTCTGTTGCAGAACTCATCATAAAGTATTTTATTTTGAGCATTTCTGTTTAAAATTTAGAAGCCATGCCCAACCCAGGAGCCTTGGGAGGGTGCTTGGCCATGCTGGGGTCAGGAGCTGTGGCCTTCCCAGTGCAGGAGCACCTTCCTCCCCACATAGCCACCTGAAGACACCAGACACAGTCCCCTCCAGGGCTTTGCTTGTTCTTCATCCCCACACCTCCATTTCATTGAGACATCATTCCTCAAGCAATGAAACAAGAGCTGTTTTATCAGTGAATTCCCTCCCAGTCCCATTTTATTGACTTGAGTTTCCATCCCCTTGACCTGGCCCCATGAGCTATTTAGCTGGAGTTTAAAAAACATCAATAAGTTTCAAGTTCACTTGATGCACAACTTCCAACTGCTCATTAAAAGGTCTTGTTTCAGCAAGAAAGCATATAAACAATAAAAAAAATGGTTGGATGGATGTATAATGCTTTTTCAACCCTATAACAAGGCACTAAAGGCTTAGAGAAAGGTTGTAGACAGAAGCTCTGGAGTGATGCAGAAAGCAGGGCAGAGCAGCATTAGGAATACCTTCAGTTTAAGCACTCATGGAATATTTGTCCAGAGCCAATTTCTCTTCCTCAGGCTCTTTTCCAGTGTCTGCTGCTTCTTATTAGCATTATGGAAAGACTCAAGAAGTAGCTTGTCTTGTCTTCACCCAGGACAAGCCTGAATTTTAACAGCCCCAGTGCAAAGTGATGGGATAAATAATCTCAGCTGCAGTAGCCCCTGAAACTCACAGGCTGATGATTAGCATTTCTCTCAAGCCATATGAGACAGTTGCAGTTTTATTTTGAAATTAAGGTGACTTATTTGCAGAGAACAGATGGGGGGTAGGTAACCTCTCCTCAGCAACACTCATGCAAGGAAAACTGTAAATCCAAGTCTTTGCCATGACCTTTGGTTTTGCTTCTATTTACTTCAGCCTCACTGAAGTCAGTACCCTTTTGCAAACAGGTAACATCCAGGTAGTGTGCCTCACATCATGGCTGCTTCCTCACCTTAAGTCTTCATGTTCACATGCCACTGAAACTGAGAAACAGGTTCAAAACCCTTAGGACAATGCCAATCAACAGGCAGCCAGTAAAGCCCCACCACTAAATTCTCACTCTTGTTTCTTCAGAACAAGTTTCTTGTTTCTTCAGAAACAAGAGTGAGCATTTGGTAAGAGTTGTGCCAAGTGGCCAGAACCTCAAGGTTTGATGTGGGAAGAGGAGGAGAGAGAAGTGTGCTTGAGGATCCCTTTTTGTCCTTTGATCTTGATGCTCGCATACACATTTCTTGGAGTAACTCTTACAAGCTGTGAAAATTCACTTTTAATTTTACACCTTTTCGGTCATATAAGTAGCAATCAATTCATAAGCAGCACTGCCAATAGAAAGACAATTAAAGTTTTGTATGACCAAGGTGCTCCATCCCTGAACACACACATGCCTTTCCCACATATGCAAAGCATCTGGGGCTGAAACAGCTCCTGGAGGAAGCCTGGGGAGGAAACTCTAACATTACAAGTTGAAGCCACAGAAAGAGAAGCTATTCTTCACAGCAGAAGGATACAGACATCTTTTCCTGCTCTTAAGAAAAAAGCAAATGCATAGTACAAGAACAATACTCTCTCACTGATTTTTAAATAAATCTCACTCCAAAGACATTTTGACCTGATGTGCCTTGCTCTGTCCTGTGCCTTGCTTTTCTCCCAGCCCTCAAGGCAGAGCCTGCTCTGGGAATTATAACAGAAGGATTTTCAAAGAAATTTGGTTGCTGTTGGAATTCCTACCCTGGTTTTCCAGGGAAAAGGGGTTCAGTTGCCTGTCTCCACACCTCACCCCCTTAAAAGCACAGCACATGTGGCCAGCACAGAACAGCACCATGGAGAGGATGCAGAGGTGAACCAGACGCACCTAAAAGCAGGGGAAAAAAAAAAAGAACAGAAATGCACGGGCAGTGGGGTTTCAGTGCTCGGGCTGCTTTGGGCATCCCCTGGTGGCACGGAAGGAGCCGAGCTGCAGAGAAGCGGCTGCGGGCGCGCCCTGGCGGCGGAGCGGGGCCGGGGCCGGGTTCGTGCAGCCGCCGGGCTCAGCCTGTACAGGGATCAAATACAATATGCAGACTACTTGCTAGCAGCAAGTGTCAGTTCCCCCATCCCCAAATTCAGTGACATCAGGAGTAACGCACTATTGTTGAGGCCAGAAAGAAGCCTAAAACACTTTCAGGGACAGGTAATGAGTTAGAAAGCTTCATCACAACACAGAATTTGAAGCAGGGTACAGCTGCAGGAACTCTTCCCTACCCCCGCACATCACCATATCACATCACCTGGTGAGATGGTGCAGCTGCCTTCTGGAAGAGCAGGAGTCCCACTTCCCAGACAGCAAGAAAAACCTGCAGGAGCAGTGCTGGGAGCCCACCTGGCTGAGGAGCACTCCCTTCTCCTCCATCCATCGCACTGCTCTCACTATTAAATCTGAAATGCTTTTTTTACAAGCTGGGAGAGCCCCCTGGCAGGAGTCAGAGAAAGCCCCCTCAGGAGTCCAGAGGGAAAGCCCTTGGTCCTGGCAGAGTCAGACCCGAGCACCCCAGCCCCAAGGAGTGCTTCAGTCTCCTTGCATGGCTTTTTGAATCCAGGCAGGCTGAGAGGCACAGAGAAAAGACACCTCTCAAGTGCAGTTCATTTGGAGGAAGTCGCCCAAAGCAGAAACATTCACGTAACAGAAATTCACATTTATTGCCAGGTTTCAGGATCCAGAAGGATGGCACCAAATCCTGACTGGTGCCATCTAAGTGGCCACACTAAGTGGCCACGCTTTGCTGTGCACAAAATCCTACCCAGCTAAACACTGTCCTCTGCCCGTGGACAATCTCCACTCCTTAAAACTCCAGTCAAAAGATTTAAAAGGACAAGAGAAATATCACAAAGCAAAGTTAGATGGGATGGGGATCTCAGCAGAGCAAGCCTGGAAGTGCTGCCGCAGGGACTGTGCAAGAAGTAGCCACGGGAAGGAGCTGCAGCACTTACATCGGTACGGCAGCAAAGGCAGCCAACACAGCACCCACAGCGCCGGCAAAACCGAAGTTCGCGATCTTGCAGTTATTTATTGTACAAGCACTTTTCAAATCAAGTTTTTTCCCATCAGTATTAAAATACTAG
Organism: Aythya ferina; assembly: GCF_964211825.1. NCBI lineage: Eukaryota > Metazoa > Chordata > Aves > Anseriformes > Anatidae > Aythya > Aythya ferina. The sequence continues at coordinate 46,005,534 of NC_140298.1, read as the reverse complement.
AAAATTTACGGAGAGCTCAGATGCTAAAACGCAACATATCAACAGGAGGGGACAAAACAAAAGGCAGCAAGTGACAGCCAAACCCGAGGGGCAGCCTCCGAAGCTGTTCCCATTCCCAGCCCCGGGTTTGTCCCGGGGGCAGCAGCCCCGCGGCGCACGGCAGAGGGAGCCGCTCACCCGGGGACACGTCCCTGTCCGCCACCCCCAAAACGGGGCTACACGCAGCAGGAGGCTTCCTTCTTGGGGAACAAGGAGCAACCCCTTGATATGAAACCAGTCCAAGTGGCTTAGGCAGTACTGCAGCCTCCCCGAGTGAGCACAGCATCGGCCAGGACTCACTCAATGTGAATCCCCACAAGAAGCATGGGGGGAAGTGTTTGGGTCTCTACTGAAACCAAATTTGAAGCCTTCAGTGGAGAGCAGGTGAAGTTTGCCTTATTTAATACCTAACAGCAGAAATTTAGCAATAACAAAAAAAAAAAAAAAAGGAAAAAAAAAAAAAAAAGAAAGATTTCCTTAATCTGGCAAATTACCAGGCTGAGAGAAGGCTGTCATCTGTGCACTTGCAAGAAGAGGCATACCAAGATTAGTTTAGCTGTGATTGCTGTCAGCGGTCAGTTTAAAAATACCAATCCAGCCTCCTGACAGGCAGTTTTCCAATTGTTACCATTTTTTTGGCAGCCAGCATGTTTGCAGAATCCCTGCTGGCATCCCCTCCCAGCGACCACCCTGCAGCTTCCAGAAGCCTCTGCTTTGAGATGAGCACCATTCCTCACCTAGGCAGAAATATGTGCCATGTCAAAAAGGCAAAGGAGAGGTGGCTGCACACCCAGCTGCACAAGCCTGTCTCTTCACACAGCCTGGAGTGGGAGGTGGCACTTGCCTTGCACTCAAATTAGGGTCCATAGGGTCCAGCTGCTGGGTGGTGTTAGTCTGCTAGAAAACAACCCTAGCTAGGATAGTCCCTATGGCTCTCGTTAATTTTGCATTAGCATCTGCAGCACAAAACCCCAGTGACGCTGCTCCAGTGCTATTTCCGTGCCACATGGGGAGATCATCACAACAGTTGTTACAAAGCTACTCAGAAATAAAAAAATTCTCTTTAAATGACAGATGCCAAGAAGTTATAGGGTTCATTTTCTTATGTTTCCCAGCTGGGTGCTCCCCTTCCACCTACACATCTCACCTCAGGCTTGGATTTCCCCCTTGACCTACATGGATCCCCACACTCCAGCTCCACAAGCATCCTGGCTGCAGCACCACAGAAAGGCGACACGTTTCTACTGCCAAAGGGGCCAGGAAAACATGAGACTGGCCCATGCCTATCTTGCATTGTTGTTGCAAGTTCATTTGTGTCCAGACCAAAGGAAGAGGAAGAAGCCAGAAGTTTCCACTCACCAAATGGAAAGACTTCGTTTCATCTTGTAGAGACACAGTGGCTACAGGAAATGCAAAATCCTGCTGCTGGGGCGAATGGAAATTTCTGCCTCTTCCCTCCCACCCACCAGAGTCAATTTATATCTGGGCAAAGTGGCAGATGATGGAAATTCATATGAACCATCCACATATTAATAAGAGAGAGGCTATCCTGGGTTACAGGTATTAAAATCATCTCACACAGGCCACAGGCATTGGGCATAGGTTCAGGCAGAGAATGCAGCAGGGGAAATGTCTTGGTATAACTCTGCTTCTCACATATCAAAACAGAAGCTTTCACGTGGGACATTCTCAAAATGTTTGAAGTTTCACAATTACTATCACTACTAGTGCATTGAGATGAAGGACGGCAAAGCACATCACAAATGAAGTGTCACATACTCAATGCCTACAACCCAACTCTTTGAGTCAAACCTCTGCAAAAAGAGGCCAGTGGTTATGCAGGAGAGCTGATAGCTTCTAAATTAACACAAAAGCCACCAAGTTGAGCTCAAACTAAGGTAACTTACAGGCCTATTACAGTTTCTCTTGGAGGAACCTCCTCCCCAAGCAGCATCCAGCTTTCTGACACTGGGACAAGCACACACAGAGCCCCCAGCTCTCCACCATTGCCTCACCTCTGGGGGTGCCCTTTCCATCCCCAGCCCAGCCATTACTCCCCACCTACCCGCAAGCTCCAGGCTGCCTACTCCTGAGACAAGGGGCAAACTCTTGCCCACCCCTCGTACCCAGCTGTATCTGGGCTTCCCTCTCTCCACCAGCGAATCACCCTCCCCTGCCATCAGGGCTCTGCCTCCTCACCTGTGCCAGCCCTGGCAGCCCCACCTGCTTCTCCTCCTTCCCCAGGAGGCCATTGCTCCTGCCCTGGGGCTGTGCCACCCGTGTGTTGGCCCCACTGCCCCAGCACCAGGGCCCTGAAGCCCCTGTAGACCATCATAGACATAGATGTGTGAGCCTGTTGGCTCACACATCATCCCCTGCATTGGGATCCTGGATCACAAATATGAACAAGTGGGCAGGTCTTGGCTAGGAGCTGATGAATGTTCTGATTACCTTTCTGGATGCTCCATTAGACTTCTTCAGCCTTTTCCCCTTTCATTTTTTTTTTTTTTTCAGGTTACCTGTATAAACTGCCTAATTTTCCCCATGCTCACCTACACAATTTGTGTCATGACTGGCCCTCCAAGGAGAAGTCACTTAACATTATTCAGGGAGCTCAAGAGCTGCTCTGGAGCAAGAGGAAAGGGGAACCTGACAACCTTCATCTTGCTCTACTGTCTGCAGAAAAGCCCGCAGACCCTACACACTAAGAGAAGAGAGGGAGAAACAGGGTTGCTGTGCCATTAGGGCAGGGTGGAAATTAGGGATATTACAGGGCTTCTTTTCATAGTGTTCATTAGTTTGCTTTTGTTCTTAGGAAGAAAGAGGAGGTACAATGTCGGGGCTGACAGAGAAGCTAACGGGAAGCAGGGCTTGGGAATGGTCACCTCTGAAAAGCAAATGAAACTCAAGCAGGTTAGCATAGTTGAGCTCGGGGAATAAACACATCATTTCTCCTCCAGCATTTTTGTACTCAGAATCATGATCCAGCAGCAAACGTTTGTTCAGAGCTGGCCTGCTGTTGCACACTCAGCAAAGAGCAGACGTAGGAGGCATACTTTCAGAGGAGGTAGCAAGAAGCCACTTGACCTTACAGAGCAAACAACGTCACCACGAAGTTTGACAGAAATGAGAATTAATGATAGGGAACGGAAGGAGAAACCGGTGCAGCCTTAGCTGAAGGCATCTCCACTCCCCTCCATCCCTCTGAACGTCCCACACTACTGGCAAGGCCATGGGTAATCCACAGTGCTTGGGGGGCTTATAGAGGTGCATCTCTCCCCCCAGCACCATTTCTCCTGATAGCCCTGCCTTCACAGGTGGCTTCAGCGGGGTGGCCGCTGTCCCCATGGGTACAGGGCTGAGGTCTTTCTCCTAAATCACAGTGAGCACGCCAAAGGTCCTCTATGCCAGCTTTCTTCAATGAACAATTTTTAGGAAAAAACAGTAATTCTCAGTTGTCCAGATGCCACTGAAAGCAGTGTTACAGTGTCCCATGAGAAATTACTGGATGGAGGGACAAAAAGTTTGGCAAGTGAGTTACGGACCAGATAAGGGCATAGCTACTGGGGAAGGATCAGGGTGTTAGCAGAGGACTTGGGCCTGTCTCAGTTTAGTATTCACATTAATGATTCGGTCCAGAAATTAAGAGGTCATTGATAAAATCAGAGATGAGGCTGAGAGATGTCTTGGAGCAATGGAAGTGGAATAAAGCTAATCAGGGTAAGAGCAAAGTCACAGTCAAAAGACTCATAAGAAGACTTGATGCTCCAAGATGGGCATTCATCAGCTTGGAATAGCTAAAGAGACTTGGATGACCACCACCATCCAGTCACTGATGTAACACTAGGTGATGAAAATGTGTTTTTCAAAGGCATGGAAGTGGCTAATTTCAGTGCAGTGTGGGAAGCATCATGCCATTGCATGGGCTCTTCTGCAATCCTTCACATCATAGCCTGCAGGCTCATGCCCCCCTCCATGGAGCCCTGCTGGCAGCAGAGGGACGTGAGCAGCCCTGCACACCCCACTGAAAGAGGGGCAGAGGCATCACTGCCTACAGCACACGTCAGCTTGAATGTTGCCTGGGGGGTGAACTAATTAAGCTGGGGACAGGCTTTGGCTCAAGAACAGATGGTCATGAGACAAATTTCAGCTGGCAGTTAAAACGTGGCTCCTAAGCATGGGGGAGTGAGGGGATTAAAACAGTCTCCCAGCAAAAGATGCGGACACCACTTACCATGAGCACACATGAAACACTCCCCAGAATCTTACTGAGTGCCTTTGTGACAAATCTTGGTGCCCTCAGCCAAGGCCTCAGTGAGGGGATGGTCCATAATTAAGGAACCAGATCCAAGAGACCCCTTCCAACTCTGCAGTGTGAGTCTGATAACTGCATCTTATGGATGAATCATTGGAGTTGCTGGATGGACAGAGACAGTTAATTAGCTCACAAGCAGCAAGGAAAAGTAACCTCCTTCTGCAGCACAGCAAGACTGGCAGAGGAGAGGGAAAGGCAAGAAAAAAGCTGCAGCTTGCCCAGGGGGTGCAGGCAGTCATCCATCAGGAGGACACGAGCTCCCTGGTGCACATACCTGCTGTTCACATTTAAAAATGACTGCAAGCATAGTGCAACAGCGGGAGCAGCCAGCTCTGGCATCCCTTGCTGCTACACAGGGGTTTCCCAGGCATTTTGTGACTGCAAGATTACTGGTGGGTCCAAGAGGAGACCCCTGAGAAGAGGGAGAGCCTGCAGCTTCTATGCGTGAATATGCTGCTCCTCTAGAGAGTCACAAAATCTTGTGCTTTTAAGCCCACAATGTCCATATCATTGGTATCACAGCCATGTGTGCAGTGGGAGAACTTGGATTTGGGTTTATTCTTATTTTATCAAGGAATGCTTAAGATTGTCACAAGTAAAGATATCTTTAAGGTGCTGTTAGGTGTGAAGAGAACTACCAGACCTGCTCCATGCACCACACAGACTGGCTCTCTCACTTTCTTTATCTGAGCTTCCAAAGGCACAGAAATCCGGGAGCAGCTGAAGCCAGACTCTCTTAAAAGGAAATTATTTTCTCCATAGATCTATGCCACTGGAATGGGTCTGCATATGATTTAAATAACATATGTGTTTCTGCTTATTGTCTTCCTTATGACTGCCTAAGAATGTATCATGTATTTTCTTTTTCTTTTTCTTTTTCTTTTTCTTTTTCTTTTTCTTTTTCTTTTTCTTTTTCTTTTTCTTTTTCTTTTTCTTTTTCTCTTTCTCTTTCTCTTTCTCTTTCTCTTTCTCTTTCTCTTTCTTTTTCTTTCTTTTTCTTTTTCTTTTTCTTTTTCTTTTTCTTTTTCTTTTTCTTTTTCTTTTTCTTTTTCTTTTTCTTTTTCTTTTTCTTTTTCTTTTTCTTTTTCTTTTTCTTTTTCTTTTTCTTTTTCTTTTTCTTTTTCCCGCTTGGACTACTGACACCAGTGGTGCAGGAGCATAATGTGTGTTATCCTACTTATCTCACAAATGTAATAGACATCTATGGGGAAGAAGCAGGAGGGAGAGCAGCATGGGAGTACCCAGCATCATGCTTTACTTCTGCATGTAACTGAGCATTTGCATCGCTCTTGCAGACACAGCAAGGCAAGAGGACTGTGCAAGAGGACTGTGAGGTCTACAGAGATTTTTGCAGCTGGAAATTATTTGTTACCCAAAGGGAAAAATAAATAAATAAATAAAGCATTAACATGCCAAATGGGTTTTCCTAAAACTCCTGATCACTTCCTGATGGATAGCTCCCTGAAAGCTATCAGATCCCATTCAGATCTCTCCTAGCCTGCCAGTAGTCCTGTCCCCAGAGTTTGCCTGGCATGTGGCACAGTGACAGGGGTGGCAAAGAATTGGCAGGGAAATCCTAGAGCCCCACTCACCCATGGGCAGGCTGAGGCTGGGCTCGTCATCCCCACCTACCATAGAGTCTGGAAATGCGGGGGACGTTTGTGCTCCCGCCTTGCAACCACCAGAAGCCACCAAGGCGCTCAGCAGGTGGGAGCACAGTGCGGCACTGGTGTCGTGGGCCCACGGGTGAGAAAACCCTCTCCAGATGAGTCACACAAGATCCACGCGGTGTTCATGACAGCTTGAGTGTTGGTAGCCTGCTGGGTCTGGTTCCCCCAGCAAATGCAACTCTAGCTGTAGATGTAAGGGAACCTTGGGTTGCCTTTGATGGATGCTGGCCATGGGAAACTGTAACTGAAAAAGCACAGTCCAGGAACGAGACAGTGGCAGAGCAGGTGTGAAAAGAGGTGTTCAAATGCTCAGGCTGCTTTAAAGATCCATGCAACTTATGCTCATTGGCTTGAAAGGTTTTGGTTTCTTTAATTCAAAAGTAAGGGAAGGAAACAAAAACCCACACCAAAAAAAGCAGATTAGGCGAGGGCTGTCTGATAAAGTACTGAGCTGCCTGGAGATGTACAGTGCTGTGCTCATGAAAGACTTGTGTGCCTGCGTGGCTATTCTCTATTCTTCATGCTCACAAATCTTGTAATGGTAATTAATTGATTTTAAGAGTAATCTGCTCTTAGTGGTAAAAGCACTTACTGCACTTGCATGAGGCCTGCTGGACGTGGCTGAAGTACTGAAACAGGCATTAGGGTTTGAGGAGCAGAGGAGTCACCCGGTGACGTTACCGAAATGAGAGCCAACGTTCGCTGCTTTTATGTGGTGCAGAATTCCCCCCCTGCATCACTGGGGGAAAAATCCGCCTTTACTTTTGAATTGCTTATTGAAAGAAAAAACACCAGCATTAAACCCAACAACCTGCAAAAAGACTTTCCTAAGGACGTCCAGAAACGCCCCCGGCCCCCAGTTTCACACTGGGTCACTGGTGCTGTGCCGCCACATCACCAGGTCATGTCGCACATGGCCTTGCTGCCCTGACCCAGGCCCAGGCCCTGGCCCATGGGTCCTTCAGCTGAGGAACCCTCACCTGCAGCAAGCACAGGGCCACACAGTGTGTCTGAGCCCACAGTGAAATGTGGGGCTCGCTGCAGGAGTTGACACCAAATGAAAACACTTCTGCAGCAAAACCCTGGACAAAGGCATGGCCATGCTTCTGGGCCTCACCTACAACTTCAGTCCTAGTCAGAGAATTACCTGAGGTGTTGCACACAGGAGATCGTTAAAAATGCATAGGCATATATCCAAGTGTGCCTGGCTGCCTGGGGCTGCCTGCCCTTCCTGAAGGTGAAAAGCAGCTAGCAGCAGCATATTGCTAGCACCTCAAACATTTTAGTCTTTCATCCCAGCCACGTTAACTGATTCTGCCATGTAAACGAGTATCTGTGCATCTGGGGTCATGTACTCTGAAAGAAGCATTTCCGAAGTCTGTGGGTTTATTTCCAGACTCATGCAGACAAATTAATGCAGGAGTCATAGCATGTAGGTGTTTTCTCAACCTCATTAGTAAGGCGCTGCTTCTTCTGAAGAAAAACCGATGTTACTGCAAATAAAACCATGAGGCGTGAGCAGTGTTTTCGTTGGGTACTGTGTTGCTCAGGCTCTGCTTCTCCTCAACTAATATCCCACTGCAAGGATGAGGCAATTACATCCTTCCAAATATATGTAAACATCAACTAAAACTAATTAGAAAAGTAAGTTACAGTGCAGGTGAAAAGGGGAAAAAATCATGAGCTAGAAAGGCTGAATTTTTTATTTTGAAATTCTAAATACAGTTTTGTGAAATGGACACTTTTCTGGTAGAAAAATGACCAGCAAAAAATGACACAGATTGAATACTAACACATAATACTGATTCCTATTGCTCCCCAAAGTATATAGCAACTCCTCCACAAGTAAAGGAGTCACCTCAACTACCCACCACAGAGACATGTTCTCTTGTAGCTACATGCTGAATTCTTTCAGGGGCCAGAGGGGATGAGAAATAATTTAGCTCCTAAGTTAATTAGTATCTTATGTTCTTCCAGGCATCAGGAAGCTCCTGCTGGCCTTAAGTGCCTATCAGCACTGTCACAGAGGCCTCCAAGGCCGTGCACCAAGTTAAGGCAAGAAATGGGTAAATTGCTCCTCATCACACCAAGCAGTGCCTATTTGCAAGCAGGTGAGTTGGCAAGCTCCATCTAAATCAACAGATGGAAAAACTATTTCAGTCTGCATGGATGGCAGTTGCTTATTCAATGGAAGCTTTGCAAGAGTCTGTGAAACCATTGACCCCTGTGCTGGGCAGCAGCTGTGCAGCAGGGACATCCTGCAGCCCTGTGCTAGCACTTACTCCACACCTCTCAGGTCCCTTCCCTTCCACTGTGTGTCCCTCTTCACGTGAAGAGCCTGCTTTGAGGGCACAGGTATCCTTAGGCTGAAGGTTAAAGCGGACTCTGGGCTTTTTGACATGGGCTGGGTCTGCAACCTGACCATACAGCAATGCCAAGCCAACACCAGCTGCAGTCCCACCCCACTCAGTCAGGGAGGGAGAAATAGAGGGAGAAGCAGATGATGAGGATGTAGCATCTCACAAAGTCTTTCTCTTAAAATGCTCACTTCCGCATTTAAGATCTTCACAACTACATAACCATTGATTTGGGTGCAAAGAACTATCAGACCCTTCGCCCACAGCCAGAAGATGTGCTGTGCAGTTTGAACCATTTGTGAAACCATACTGTGGAAGTTCAACATACTGTAGGTTCAGCGTGTCTGGTGTGCATTTGTTTCAGCTTTCCCCTTCGCCCCCCAAAAACTCAAAATTAAACACTGAGTTTATTTAAGAATCTTTATTCTTTTTTTTCCAATTTAAATTATGCTTCCAAAGAACAAGTAAAAAATTACAGTGAAATACATTGCTAACTTCTACAAAATATTCTAAATAATAATGCACTTACATCATTTACACAATTTGCTTTCACAATAAAATAGGAGAGCTTAGATCAATATTTACAGTATTGACAGAGAGCACAGTCGTGCAGCCATCTGCTTCTGGTTTGGTCTCTTGCCGGAGTACCTCCAAGAAACCGTGTCCTGCAGTTGCACACAAATCCTTCTGCAGGGAAAAAAATCCTGCCAAAATCTTTCTGGGTGCAGGGACCTGCCCGTAGGGTTCCAAAGAGACTGATGTGGTGGCTAATACTGCTTCTTCAGCTTAAAGCTGCCACCGTAGCTCTTGTGCACACATTGGTAAGTTTAAAGAATTCCCTGATTCAGATTTTTGCTTCAGTACATTAGGCACTTCATTATAAAAGTTATCTACTATGGCTTTTGCAAAACAATTCACTTTCCTTGGGATATGCACTTGCCAGTCAGTGGGAGACAGAGACATCTCCAAGGGCACCCTTTGAACCAATGTATCGAGTTGGTCTGTGTAAGAAATTTAGATCTTAGTACTTAATATCAGTTCTGAAGGTAGGGTTTTATCAAGATCTGGCCTTTCCATCAAGTCAAGCAATGTATTTTAAAGCTTAGTATATCCACACTTTTTCCCTAGTTACTGGTAACTAGAGTTTTCCTCTCTTAACAATAATTTAACTACTGACACCCACGTAGTTCCATGTGCCATTGGGTGACATATCCCACATATGATTGTCTTTAAAAGTACACTGTGGATTGATGGATTATTTACATATCTTAACATGTAGACAACAAAGTTGCAACTTACCAAATAATAAATAGATCAACAGAGTACAACACTGAAATAAAATAAATTAGAATGCTTCTCCAGGTATTGAATTCCCTCCTTTAAGGCCTGAGCCAGAGACCATCAAAATCAGTGATGTTTTTTTCAGCAACCTGAGAAGGTTTTAGACAGGGCTCCTTATTAGACACTGGCTATTTGAAATGAAGATGTTTAGCAAAGCTGACAGGTGTCTGAATATGATCAAACAGCAAAACGTACCTCAAAAAGGAGTCTTTTGGGTAAAACAATTTAGACTAAACAATAATACTGCAATTAATTAGGAAGAAAACAGTTCTTGCAGATTGTCTCAACGTTAATTCAGCAGCAAGGAAATAAGCATACAGTTAAGAACACAACGTATTTGTGAGACAAATACGCGTTAGTGCACGTGATTTTCCAAAAATTTCTGTCCTCAGCTACATTTGTGCAGATTTCAGAATGCTTCTAACTCGACAGTTAATAACAGTCTTCTCATGGCTATACCTAAGTTTGCCATTAAAACAGAACAAATGACAACAAAAAATAATGAAAAACAGTAACAAGTAACTTACTCAAGAAAGTTGTCCAGGTACCAAACTTCAGGTCCAAACATATTTGAACACTGAAACTTGGAATCAAAGTCAAAATCTTAAAAATTAGACCTATCAAACTAAAAAAAAAAAAAAAAAAAAAAAAAAAGATTAAAAAGCAGTGAATCTGCTCTCAGAATTGCACACTCACCAGGTTTGTAAACTCTACATGACATTAATGACGCACTGCTCATTACCAGAGGCATGACTTAAATGCTCTGTGCAAAGCAGTGCAGATGCTTTATCTGTAATTTACCTCACATCTTCTTTTTCTCTTCCTTGAGGGTTAAGCATTTAAAGTAATTCAGTAGCTAAACAGTCTGTTTCGAAGGAAAAGGCCTGGGTTTACATGGAAGGTGGGGTGACAGGCGTCCACGTGGATGCCAGCCGAGCGTGCGCGGAGGCATCGTACTGGCTGTCAGGGAGGTCCGCGGGGGCCCCACCGTCGTACAGCGGGGACGCAGAAGCGGTGGCAGCAACCGGGTGCGGAAGGGCAGAGTAGTGCGCTGGGGAGCCACGTAGGAACTGCGAGCTCAGGCCGTTGGACATCCCACTCGACTGGGACACGGGCGTGATGGTGCTGTTGCTCACAGACCACAGGTTAGGGTACTGACTGGAAGACAAACATAACAGGTTATCAGTGACTGCAGGCTCTGCTGGCAGGTGCTCAGCTCACCACACAGCTCCCACAGGTTCATTTGCTGTACACAAGTACACCAGTAAATTTTAGGCCAAACTAAGGAATTAACAGGCCAGCCTAAAAAAAATGCACAGGACTGAGAGCTGATTCCTGAACCGTGCCACACCCTGGCCTCACAGAAAAGTGCTGTGACCTTGGGGTGGCTGGATACAGCAGGTGTGGGACCCAGACAGGCTTGAATCCACTGCCACGAGTCTGTCAAAGCCCTGACCCCCCCTTGGGTCCTCTATAGTCAGAGATGGACAAACACCAGAGGGTAATTCAGCCTTCCTAGTACCTTGTTTGTCATCTCATGTTCGAAGGGGAAGAGCTGAATTGATACCTATATATTGCAGGGAAAACAGAGAAAGGGTTGCTTGAAAGGGGAAGAAAACAAACAAACAAAAAAAAACCCTTGTCAGGGTTCTGCAGCCTCCACTCTCTCACCCTCTAGGGGTGCACACACATGCACACTCACACGCACTTTCTACTTTAGATTCCAAGCAGTTTACCAAAACAAGAGAAATATTACTCTTGCTTTATACAGACAACAGCGATGGAAGAAATGCTATCAAGATCCCACAGTTACAGCTCTACACATTCTATCTACTGGACAATTCTTATTGCAGCAACCAGAACTCAGCGCACTTTGCAACTTTTGAAGTATGTACCCTGGGGGGCAGCCTTGGAAAGAAGTGCTAGGAGTACCTGTTAACATCCACTAAGGACCAAAACGTCTGTTCAGTAATACAGCTATCTTACACTGGGAATTAGTACATATTCTGATTAACAGCTACGCATCAACGTGCACGGCTCATAGAAGAACGTTTTCCACAAACCAAGTGGTAGGTATGAATTGCCAAAAAAGATGCCTGAACCTCTGTCCTCTGTGGTTAATAGCAAAGATTTTACCACTTTAACTATATTCCTTTGAATTTTCAAGTTTAGCTCCAAGAGATTGTAAGCTATATCATAGAATGCTTTGGGTTAGAAGGAACCCTAAAGATCATCTAGTTCCAACACCCTTGCCATAGAGTTGTTTAGGCTGGAAAAGACTTTCAAGATCAAGTCCAACCGTAATCTCTGCTAAACGACTGAAACTTTAATTGAGATAGTAAGTACAAAGAAGAGAACAGAAACATTTATGCAATTACAAAATTGTCAAGGTTTTAACCAATTACACAATTTGATGTTACACTGGCTTGTCAAACAATATCTTAAGTAGATATTTGCTACTACCCCAACCACTTGCTCCTTCTCCACACTGCAGTTCACTGCCACTTTATTTGTAGCAGAATAACGGTGTGTGAAGGCAGAGGGGAAAACAGTGACTGGCTAAAACAAGACAGCTCAAAAAGACATATTTAAATAGCATTTTGCTTGAAAGCAAAATGAGATGAAACTTAACAGACCATCCTCAAATTCAGTGGATGCCTGTCTAAATCATTTTTGATCTTTAATCTATAAAATGTTGTTGTCACAAGTAGCTACATTTCCAAAGCATCAAAACTAACTTACCTATTTCATCAATCTGTTTTCATTGTAATTAGACCTTCTCAGTGCCCCCCACATATATAATGATTTGCCTGTGGCCATACAAATTTTTTAATTTAATGGTGACTCTCTACCTCCTCTTTCAGCCTTCTCTTAATAGGGTTTCTGAAGGATGCCTACCTGGAGCCAGTAGCTGTGCCAGTGCTGTGACTCATGGGCAGCATAGTTGTGTGTGTGGGAACTCCGAGAGTAGACCAGTTGTCATGGGACTGGAGCATGGAAAGGCACGCAGAGGAATTATCGGCATAGGCTGCTGAGAAAACAAGTAATCGCTTACACTAGAATCAAACCAAGTAGTTTTGTGTTCAAATGCAATGGACTGCTTTAAACCACCCTCCTGCACTACTGCCTTGAACCCCCCCCCCAAAGAAAAACAGTCACCTACCAGTTGTGTCAAGCTTACAAGTTCACTGGCATTGCCCCTACTGAAGCAATGCTTTCCTCAACTTACAGCTGCAAAATCTTACTTAGAAAAAGATATCTATATTCAAACTACTTGCTAATTCAGGCCATCCTTTCTTATTCAATCAATGGAAAGAGGTGGGCTCCTTACTTATGATACTCCAGTCTCTCTTCCAAAGCACCTTTATCTCTGTCACCTACATGGGCAGTAACAATTTGGCGGCCCTGGATAATAAGCAGTCTGAATCACATATCCCAGCATTAGAATGCCACCACAGGCTCTTAAGTCTGCCTTAGGCGTCATCAAGAGTGACCAGACTGTGGCTTATTTTTTTTATTCCCACTGCTGGGACCAGACCTGTACGATTTCATTTCATTGTCTTTACTCTAACTGGCAATTAAAATCCTCACTTGCAAATTTAATTTTTTAAAAAAGAGTCTAAGAAAGTTTAACCTCAACAGTCATAGCAATTCAAGAACACACAGCAAAACCAGCACAACGCAATCCAATCAACTAGCAGCCAGCATTTCTGCACAACCGCATTTCTTTCCACTGTAAAGACTACAGGACACATACCCATCATCACTATTTCTTTGCAATTCTAGCCCCAAACCCTCTGCGTCAACTGAACTAGACAGTGACCTCTGTTTCTGTCCATTTCTGTGGACATCACTCTAGATGCACACTGCTCTACGCTCGCATACCATGGCTAATTTCCCATCTTTACATAGCTGCAAAGTACAACTTACTTGGCGAGTTGTTTCTATGGGTGTAGGGATTGGGGTAAGGGGCAGAGCGGTGGTTCCTCAGCGATGAGTACCTTTCACAGCTGTGAGCAGGGGAGAGCGACAGGGGTGCTCCAAACTGAGGGTGAGGATTGGCAGGAGGGCACAGAGTCCCAGTCCCAGGAATAAGCCAACTACCTACTGTGAGAAAGCAAGAGTTTTATACGATGAGTATGTAACACAGCCAAGAGCATAGCGAAGAGATAAATAATTGATCAGAGAGGGAGTGCACACTTGTGAAAGGAAAACAAGTTTCTGTAAAGCTGAAATGTCTGAATTGTACAACACTAAGAAATGGGTCTTATGAAGGAAAATTCAGAAAACAGCTTAGAAAAAGCCCCGTGTCAAGCTGACATTTTTTAAAAGCTACCATTTAGTTACAATCACAGTAAGGAAACACTGAAATGGTTAAAGCCTCCCTTACCTGGGTAGGGTGTGATCATTTGTGTGCTCAGTAACAGTGTAATTGTCAGTTTTAAATTGCCCTTTTGGGGGTCTCAGCTTATAGCTAGGCTCTGACATTTCTCAGGCTGCTAAGAACTCTTAAAACCAAGTGCTTTCACTAAAAGGAAGTAATTCCTACTACAGCACAACTCCCCCTTTTATAGGCTGCAAACATTTTTTTGGCAATAACCCTTTAAAACACAAATCATTAAAACATTACTAGTGCTTTTTACTCATCTGGCATAACTTTTTAAGCAAATGTTCCTAGTTGTCTTCAGTAAGAACTATTTTGATAGTTATCTGCTGTATTTTAACAGAACTTTAGTCTCTGTATCCATATGACTATTGTTGTCCTCAGCTGTCTTTTCAGAAACAATGGTTGCTGCAAAATTCTGTTAAGGAATTTTGACGGTAATACCACTGTCTGAACCACACACACACACACGTATATAAAATATATATAAATAATAATATATAAAAATCATCACATTTAAACAATCACAAACCTGCATGAATGCCAACCTTAAGGATCAGTAATATTATTTTCCATAAGAACTAATAGGCCAACCAGCAAACACTGCTCTCAAAGTTTTGATTAATTGACAGTTGAGATGGAAAATTCAGAGTTACAGGCGTGATGCTGAATGAAAGGAAACATACACTGCGAATACCCAGACTGCTGGTTGTCTCCCACTTCCTCCATCATATCTTTGTGATCACTTCTGTAAAAGAAATCATGCCAAATTATTTCAGAGCGTGTTTTCATAAATGTGAAAAAAAAATCCAAACTTTAGAATTGAGTAAAGAGCTCTCACCTTTCCTTTGCATCAAGAAATGCCTTTGCAAATGGATTGTATTTAATTTTTAAAGCTGTGATCTAAAAGCAACAACAAACATTTTTATTTGCAAGTATTATTATTCATCATCATAAAGAAATTTAAGACTCAAATTAGTACTTTCCATTCAAATCAGAAAAATCACATTTTTTAAAGAATATGGTTGGGCCTGTGATACCTATATACATCAATTAAAGAGCACCTTATATCTGAAATATTAACAGCGGGCTAGGAAATGGTCCCTAAATTCTACAAGACTGAATTGCCTGAGTTTATTTATTGAGTAAGGCAACAGTTAAGAAGGCACACTAAAGTTAGAAGAAGCTTTGTGTTTCAAGACAAAGCAAAAGAGGCATCAACAAATCTCAACAAGATTGGTAACTTACAAGTCCATTAAATACAGATGCATGTTTTGGCAGACAGAAAGGTCTGTTCCGAAAACGACGCTTACAGTTATTTCATGATTCAGTTGAAAATAACAACTGTGTTTCTTACCATAACAGCTTGCGCTAAGGAATCTATTACGAATTACTCTTTGGCAATAACTTTGCAGTATATATTGAGATGATGAACAGAACTTTGCGTTGTTATACATGGATAGAGTTTTTACATTTAACTTCAAACGAAGTACAGAAGGAAGGAAAAGCACAGAGAAAGGAAAGCTGTGCCAGGAGCCCCGCTATTTTGCTTTGTAACAGCGCTTTGCCACTTGAAAGGGTGCAAGCTCCGGGAGGTTTCTCCCCCGCCGCGCATACCTCCTCGTTCTGGTACGCCGTCACGGCTATAAACTGGGTCTCCGGGAAGGAATGGCTGGTGATCATCCGCTGCGGGCCGCCGACTCTCACTATGTGAATCCGAGGCTCGTACTTGTGCAGGGAGTTCAGCATGATCTGAGAAGAGCGAGACAGGGCAGGTGAGCAGGGGCAGCTCTCCACAGCCGGGGAGGGAGAGGCAGCAAACCCTACACACACGTATAGGGCTGCTTATAGGAACCCTATGCATATATATGGGGTTGCATATAGGAACCCTATGCATATATATAGGGCTGATGAACCCTAAAAGCGAAGCTGTAGGCAGGAAGAGGCGCTGCAGGTGGGCTTTCTGCCTCATCACCACCTCACCCCTCAGCTCAGGGGCTGCACCCAGCGCCTCCTGCGCCCCCCCCCACCCCGTGCCGGGGCCGTGTCCCTCGCCGAGCCACCGCTTACCTGCCCGCCGCCGTTGAGCTTGTTGGTGAGCTTGACCTTGCTGAAGGAGACGGGCGCCTTCATCCAGTGCGCGCCGAAGTTGGGCGAGTCGGGGTGGATGTAGACGCAGCTGGGCGCCTGCGGCTCGGGCTTGCCGCCGGGCACCCACTCGCCGTTGACGTACTTCCAGCGGTGCCCGTCGGCCGCCACGAAGTCGAGCAGGAAGGAGTACATGGCGTGGGGGTCCAGCCCCGACACGCTCACCTTCAGCACCGGGAACATCCTCCTGCGGGGCGACACGGGTGGGACGGGGCTGCGGGCGGCACCCGCGGGCAGCCCGCCTCCCCTTCCCCCTCTCCCCCTCCCCGGGTCCGTACCTGCCGTTCTTGGTGACGATCATCTCGTTGGTGAGCTCCTTGAAGCGCAGCCACAGCTCGCCCTCCTCCAGGCTGACGCGCAGCTCGCGCTCCGTCGGGTCGCCCTTCTCGCTGCCCGCCCGCAGCTCGCTCTCCACGGCGCTCAGCAGGTGCTCCACGCGGCACGGCGCCGCCTTGCCCGCCCCCTCGGCGCCCGGAGAGCTCATGGCGGCCCTGCCCTGCCCGGCCCGGCACAGCACAGCCCCGAGCGGCGGCAGCGCTGCGGTGTCCCCGCTGCCTGCCCTGAGCGCCGCGGCGGGCAGGGGGCCGCGGTTATACCGGCCATAAACGGCCCCCGCTGACATCACGCGGCCCGCGGGGGGCCCGCGCCCATTGGCGGGCCGCCGCTTTGAAGTGCCCGCCCGGGCGGCGCCATTGGCTCCCCGCGGCCATATCAGACCGCGGCCCGCACCGCCGCCTGCCTGCGCCGCCATCAAAGCGCCCGGGCGCGAGGAAATGGCCCCGGCGGGACGGGACGAGGGGGACAGGGGAAGGGAAAGGGACGGAGCCCACCGCTCTGCCCGCCCCGTCAGTGCCACTGAAAATGAGCGCCACTCGTTCTTATTTTCACATTTTTTTTTCTCCCCAGAGTCTTAACGCATCCACACGTTTCCCCAAAGCACCCACTCGCTTTTCAAGCAGTCCCAGCGCAGCACATGTTGATTTGGGTTCGCTTTGCCCTCAGCAAGCGGGAGGGTGGCACCCTGCCTCTCCCCGAGGTGGCAAAACTCCTGGTGGCTCGGGGAGATGCGTGCCTGAGTACTGCTAAGTACCCTCTCCGGCTCAAGCGCTCAGATCCTGAGGCTGCCTGCATGAAAGTCAATGATCAAACTTCCCCTGGCGACAAACAACTGGGGAAAAACAACCAAATAAACCGAGGCTCCCGTGAAAGCCCTTAAGGGAGAGGCTGGCTAAAGGATGGGTTGCATCAGCAAACCTGTGTGAGGATTACTTCCAACTCAGACTCAAAATGTTTAGGTAGAATACCCTTTCAGTACCTAAAGATATCAGTTATGACACTAGAGCTACTCAAACCAAACAATCTTGTGAGAGGTGGCAGGAGCAAGCAGATGGCACAAGTCAGAGCTGCCCTCCTCACAGGCCATTTCTCTAAAAACAAAAGAGGTTCGGGCGTGATGGACCACTGGGGCTGCAAAGGGAAGCAGCAGAGCAAGAGATGCTGTTTTCTGCTTTATCCTGGCGTAAAGGATAATCTTCAAACAAACAAACAAAGCAAAGCCCGCACTGAAGATGCAGTCTACCTCGGGAGTACAATGACAGGGCTTGCCTCATCATAAGCATCCTACCAGGAGTCCTGCTGAGAGACCCTATCATAAACGTTTTCTATGCCTGAACCCACACAGTTCCCAAAGCACACCACAGTGAATGTTTCTTGCTAAGATACGTCAAGGTGAGCTGAAAAGTCAATGTTCAAGTCGCAAATGCAGAAATCTTCAGATTTCTGATATTATTAATAACAAAAACAACATATTTTAATGGAAATATTCACATTTGCCCTGAGTACTGCCCCTCTTTATCAAAAATATGCAGTGCTAAGTATCCGTACTCCTTTTACAGTTCTTTTAATACCGAAAACAGACTTAAGGGCAGTAGAGAATCCATAGTTTTTCCTTTCCCTCTCCTTTGAGCACTTCATAGAGATTACTGTAGGGCTTGAGAACTGGGTGCTTCACAGCTACAAAATAACAAGGCCTCTAGAAAAAGACAAAGATGTGAGTCCTGATTGGTAACTGCAGAATTTTAAAAAGAAATCAATTTCTTTTCCATTTTTTTCCTCTGCCCTTTCAACCATTTTCTTCCTTTCTCCCTCACCATTCCACAGACAAGGTAAACACTGTTTATTTTAAAAATAAGGCTATCATTTTTCCTATTCAGCTGGCAACTTGTACCTAAATCTTGACTCTCTATTTTGGAACTTGCAATTGCCTTGAATGCTGCCTTGGGGGCTTACAGCTTCCTCTGAGCCCTGTACGGCCAAGATTATTCCTGACTTCTGGCTCTAGGTAACTCCCTCATCTGTATGAAATAAAAGCACTTGGACAGCTTTCCAATAAGGAGCTTCTGAAATCAAATTCGCTGCCTGTCTCAGTAGGGTTGTGGCTATTAAAAAAACAGCACAGAAGCTACCTGAGTCAGACGCTACTGATACCCACCAGTAACACATCTTTACAACCTCTGACCACTTTCGAGGCCCCTACACTGCCGCCTCTCACACTGCTCTAAACACAGCCAGCTCCCTTCTTCCCAGGTGTGCACCACCTAGCTCTGCTCTCCTCATCTTACTCTTAATCTTACCCACACCTGCTTCTCCAGTGAGGACTCTGCCACACCTGATAAAAATATTTTCATATTAGTATTTTTAGGAAAGTGAAAAACTCCCAGACTGATCAAGTCACCGCCATTGTTTCCTGTAAATCATGTTTTCCATTATGTATACAGCATTTATGTTGTGCATCATCCTGGGCAGGTCTGCTAAGAGGAAAACACAGAGCAGAAGACATGCAGAGGACCATGACACCAACAACTCTAAATCTGGGCAAGGTCTAAATAAGCAAGGCAGCATTCACTGCAAAGTGGCAACTGCAGAGAGAACAGAAACTATTGCTATGACAGCTCCTTGAAGAAGCTTCTGCTGGTCTCCCCAGGGAGACAATGGGCAATGCCCGCTTCTTGTCATGCAGCACTCAGACCTGGAGAGCAGCTTCTGAGACATTCAGAGGTGCTCGTGCTTCTCTGTTTCATGACCAGGAGTGTAAAATGTTTCAAAACCATCAGTCTTTCCACATTAAATGTACCCACCAAGCTCTGGCAAACAGGAATGCTTCCTACAGTTCTCTGTGTTGAACACAGCAAAGGCTAAGCAGGTCTTGGCCATTTTTTTCTGCCTTTGTCACCTGATGAGGTGAGCTGTGGGAAGACTGTGGATTTAATCTAAAGCACAAGGGGCTGGGAGCCAAGAGAGCTGATTCTGAGAGAGTGACCCTCCATCTCGCCTTGGGCAAGCCTCCAGTATCTCTACTTTGTCAAGCTTTTCTCTTCTTAGTGAAAATATTCCATAGCAAATTTCTTTGGTAATATCTCATCCTTATTTTCTCTGGAACCATTTGCAATGAAAGTAAGTACCGGAGAAGCTAATAATGCATAATAAGATGTCATTACATGTCAAAACAAAAATTTAGTATCTTTGTTCACAGGTAATGCTAATACTCTGGTTCCCTAACAAGGGTGTATTTTATCTGCTGGATTCTTTCTGAATACTTGCACTTTTACCAAACTCCTTGTTTTGGTTCCACCTCATTCCAGCATGATGCAGAAGTTGGCTTGTTTTGCACTTCCAATTTGTTTAAAAAAATAGTCCGCATAGTAAAAAGAGACTATTTAAGCGGTATCTTTTTGTCTAGCAGTCTATGCTGTCAGTACCACATGCAGATACAACAGAGATGATGAATGAGCAGCAAATGATGAATGTGTCGGGACCACGTCATGTAATAACCACCAGTGCATGTGCCACAGGAGGCAGTGCTGGGAGTGCCTAGGAGACACGACAGACACCCTGGCCCCTCTTTGAAATCCATGCACGTCAGACACTTTCCCAGGGCCAGAAAATATTTCTTGCCCTTGCTAAGAAAATGTCAGCTGTGACCTAGGAGTAGTGGTCCACGTAGCCTGATGTCCTGTCTAACAGTGGTTAGCTGCTACGCAGGAAGACGTGCCCCTTCACCCCTGATTATGCAGATCATTTTGTAATGCTTCCAGTCGGTGGGGCAGTGCCTTTGTGGTTCTATTGACAAGCTTATTCCCCAAAGCATGAAGACTTACAGCTGTATTTTTTTGAAAGCCAATTTTACTTTAAATGCTTGTCTGATCCACCCTGCCTCTGACCTTTAGGCTAATTAAAACTGCTCATCCTTGTGAAACTACTTTTAATATCTAGCTCAGATCCATAGATGCTCATTGCATTCCTGAGTTTTCATAAATATTCTTGCAGGTTGCTAGGAAAATGTATGGGTCCCTTGTCTAGAAAATCTGTGCTACCTTTTCATAGTAAGCAGTAGTGGTTAACTAGTTCCAAACATTGTGGAGGCACATTTTTGATCACACTGTGCACTAAGTTTCCTATTTTCAACACTGGCTCCAACAGCCTAACAGCAAATTCTCCAAGAAGAACAACAAAACAGCAGAGAGTCTAACTGGGACAGCTATTTCTTTTTACTCCCTGGGACCTGAGAAAGATTCTTCACAAGCTTCCTCCCATACTCTCATAAAAGCTCTTACATTCCCCTGTGGATGTAAGATAATTAAAGAAGGTGAATCATTTATTTTAAAAGTTAATGACAGAAGCATAGGCTAAGATCTCTAAAAGAAAATGAAAAAGAAAAAGGAAAAAAAAAAAGAAAAAAAAAAAAAAAAAAAGGAAGAAGAAGAGTTCAGGTGCACCCAACTTTTTATGGTTAGGAATTTAATTGGATAAAATCTTTCAAAAATAACATCTTTGTCCCCTCCTTTGCAAATACAAACATAATATTTGATAGCCACTTTGACAATCAACGCTGTGCTACACAGCAGTCTAGAGTACTCACATCAGTATTCTTGCTGTATACAACTCTGAATCTTCACTGAATCCTCCTGCCTTGTCTTGACCTTTTCTTTACAAATATGTGTGCCTAACTTCTGCATGGGAACAGAAAAACACATTGCTCTCAACCATATCTATCCATGTTAGTACTTTTGAAACCTTCTAATTCAAGAGATATTTTGTCATTTGCCCTTTTTGTTGTTCTGCACTATGGTATGGGAATTTTCTACCAGTGAGTACTGGAAACTTTTGACCCAACTTCAGTGTTATTCCAGAGTACACATTCAAAAGGCCAAAAATATCCCCAGGTATATCAGTGAAAGGAGAAAAAAAATAGCCATCATGTAAGAGATGCTAAGCATTTTAAATCTGCATTACATTTCTGTTCTTTCAGAGGTACTCTCACATGTGAGAACTCAGAAATGAAATCTGCTGATGCTAACAAGTGTGCTCAGTTAAGCCAACAAGTTGCTTTCAGTCACGGACTTTCCACTTGCATCCTTGCTAATGTAATAAATTAATAATCTTCCAGGCACATTGCAAACATTTGTTTGCCTTCCTCAGCTTTTTAAAATGAGTTGTTATTCTTCAGTTGAATTAAAAGAAATCTCAACTGTGTTATATTTCTTACTTTTTAAAAAAGTAAAGAAAAGTAAAGAAAAAGATAACACAAACACCACTAATGGAAGCCTTCTCAGATTCTGCCCCATAGACAGCTTATTATTGGTGTATATCACTGGCTTTGCAAAAATTTTTTCTTTAAGAAACCAGATGCCAAGGACAGGGCCAGTCTGAGCAGCAGAGAAAGAACTGCTTTACTGTCAAGGCACCTTATGTTAAGGGGAAAAAAAAACTACACAAAACAAACAACAATGGCAAAAAAAAAAAAAAAAATCGTCAAGTCCCAATGCACTGGCAACTTTGATAAAAATAGAGTTTAATTCAAGACTTCATTTTCAGCAAATGTCTCGTCTCACACATTAGGTTGTCTCCTACATGTACTGTAAATAGATTTCTATTCAAATAGTAATGGCTGCGATGCACTTAATGTAGCCTTCAACAGGCACTGAGCTTTGCCCTCGAAGAAGTTTTCTCCCTTTTTCACATCTACAAATACAAGTTTATGGTGTTCGAAATAGACACAATATTAAGTAAGTCAGGTATCCTTTTCTGATAAAGAAATTAGAAAATCCACAAACATACTTTATTACTGAACCCTTATGCTAAAAAGTTATTAAACATCAGCTAGATTCTACAGTTTTCACCCAGGGGAAATTTCTGTTGAAAGCAAGGGAAGTTTTTCCACAAGTAATCCTTACAAGGATAGGACTCAACAAAAAAACGAACGCCCCCATAATTCTCTTATAAGAGTAGAAGTAAGCAGCTGAAAACCCTTAAAACCCTTGCATTTGCAAAGCTGGGTAATAATTTGTGCCTGTTTTATTTATATATTTATTTATTTATGTTTGTTTTGTACCCTGAATTACAGTGGAGAAGGGGTGTAACATGACAGATTATATACATAACAAGTCTTCCTTCCAGAAAAGATAGGATTGAACTTCAGCAAATTCCCAGAAATTCTTTGGTTCTGACTCCTCTTTAAAATCCCTGGTGTTGCCACAGGGAGGTTTTGGCAAAGCACTTCTTTTGGGAAGGGGGGAGGAAAAGAAAAAGCCGGGGGAGGAACCTGAAAATCTCCACCTTTTGGCTGTCTCAAGTACTTGTCTGCCTGGAAGCTCAATATGATGCAATTAATGAACGGCAATCCTCCACCTTCGGTGCTTCCTTCCCTTTCTCGAGACAGATGTGCTGACAGCATGGCACCTCCTTTAAAGGAACTCAGTTTTATGGAAGCCGATCTCTCGGGAAGGCACAACTACCTACAAGCTTTTGGCTGCCCCATGTATTTTCAAGCAAAATCACCATGTTTCATGCCAAATATCCAGGAACAGCATCACACAGAGAAGAAAAGCTTTTCCCTGCAGGGTCTAGCAAAGACCTCCTTTTATCCAGATCCCGAAGTTTCCTTTGCTTGTCTTAAAAAAACACTCTTGCAAACATATCTCACTTGCAAGCTACCTTTTTTTCTCATGTGATGTACACATTTTACCCTGCCTAATTTTCAGTCAATTCCTCCTAGACATCTCTTCATAAACACCTGAAATCAGTTCTCTGCCTCCGTGCCCTTACATCTGACAAGGCAGCAACGCCACCTTCTCCTTGCTTATATCCGGGCTCAAGAACCAAACCAGCTCAGAGCGCAACACACCCAGGCGCCTGAAGTTAAATACCTGAAGGAATGAGTTACCCTTCATCGGTGGTGCTAAATGCACACAAGTCCTGCTTAAGTCCAAAATGCTTGAAAATTGGGGTACTTCAATGCCCTCCAGCCTCCGTTTCCCACCTGGCCCCAGGCACAGAGAGGTGTGCATATTTTCAGCTTTACTCTCCCTACTGATTGTGTTAGCCTCAATCACACTGAGTAAAGCAATTGCAGAAATTAAGTAATTAAACTGGATTCACACGCTTACATCTACCCACAGAAGTCTGATACATTTTGGGGCTTAATCGTTAAAAGGAAAAAAGAAAAGAGGAAAAAAAAAAAAAGGAAAAAAAAAAAAAAAAAGAAAAAAAAAAAAAGAAGGTAGAAGAAAACAACTAGCTAGATACACAGGACACTGGTCTGTCTTTCAGCAGGAATCCCCACCCCACAAAGCGTCACAAATATTTCTTCCCTAGAATCAGCCAGCTGTCATGAGGGGTAGAGGCATGTCTTCTCCAGGCTTTAAGTGCCTTGCAAAAGCCATCTGAAGGATGGAAACAAAAGAAAATCTCTTCTGTATCACAGTATATGTAACATTAGAGATGAAAAAAAGTTTTAACTTAACCTTCTGATTCCTATGAAAACTGTGTATTCTCTCATTTGCTGGGACTTTTTACCTTCCTCAGCTTCTGCAAATAAAAGGTATTTTCCCTCTTCCACTTATCTATACAAATTTCCTGAATGTACAGGCAATTGCAAAACTGAACATTGACTAACAAGGATGGCTTTAAAATCAACAGGAGTGGGCTTGGGTTGTTACAAGGTCCCAAGACACTTCTCAGATATCTATCAAAAATCAGTACAGTTGAATTCATGCAATACAACAGTGTTTTTTTTTTTTGTTTGTTTGTTTGTTTGTTTTTTGTTTGTTTTGTTTTTTTTTTTTTCTTGGTATTTATTTTATTTTATTGGTATATATTTTCTATAGTTAAAACTGTAGGTAAGAGACATAAGACAGCTTGATTTTAATTATAATACATAGATAAACCAACAAAATGATTCTAGGTTGCAATAAAAAAAAATTAAAAAGGAGGGGGGAAATGCCAAATATGTACTGTAACTACATCATCTGCAAACTTAAGCACCCTTTCTATTCTAATCCACATTTTTTAAAATACATGTTCAATAATTAAATTATATTGAGAAAGGTGGAGTGCTTCTCTAAAATGTTTTGAAGAATAAATTTCTGTAAGCATGTATAGTACTCATTTGGTGCTATAGAAGCAGAACAAAACAAATTCTCTCTCTCTCTCTTTTTTTTTTTTTTTTTTTTTTTGGGGGGGGGTAGGGGGGATAGGGGTAATATATTTTGTTTTTTCAAATTTGACCACTTTATGAGATGATCTTTTTAAGACCCACCCCCTTTTAATTTCATATTCTACCGGGGGTCCAATACATCCTAAGCATTCAAGTGATACTCAGCCATCTTGACTGCGGATATCTACATAATCTCCTTCTAGTCTCCCTTCTGATCCTTTCCTCTTCATTCTCTACAAAAAATACACATCAGCAGACAATGACACAGCGTCGTCTGGGATATAAACTTACACCATTTAACCAATCACAAAGACTTTAACAAAATTTCCATTTCCTAGCATTGCCAATGTTCTGACTTGGACAAAGATCAGAAGAAAGGAGTGATACCCAGCATATTTGAAGTATTATCTAAGTTTTTTGTTTGTTTGTTTGTGTTCTTTTAAAAATCTGTATGAAGTTTCAATCACCATTCAAAACATGATCTGCATTTTTGAAATATTTAAAAAAAAAAAAAAGATGAAAAATACATAAATTATCCAAGTTAACAAAGCAACATGAACTTCTACACAACAATTACTTATGGAGGATGCATCTTTTCTTGAATTAGCATCAAACTACAGAAAGTGAAGTTTCAACAGCTTTAGACCAACTCATACATCATTTGAATAGAAAAGAAACAGTAACCGTAAGGGGTAGGGAGGCGTTTTCAATTAGTGTACTTCAGATGCCTCAATTGAGAAACTCTGATACTAAATCCCCAGTGTTTCTAATCATTTCTACTTTATTGTTTTATTACTAGGTTTCAACGTAGAAATCTTGAAATGCTTGCCAAGGCACTGTCTTCCCTTCCTTGTGTACCTGAAGAGCTTTCTGCATACCACTGGAGGAATTCCTTCTGTTGCTGAAACAGTCCTGGTGAAGGGCTTCTTCAAGACATTAAACCCATGCAAACCTCAGGGAAAGAAAAGCATTTGCCCATTTCATACCTGTTTTGAAATTACTTTCTTCATTCTACATAAAGTCACAGCCTAAGAGACTTTGTAAGAAAAGGAAGTCTTTTTATGGGTTGCTGGAAGCTGTACTTTTCATGGGAAATTGACTGAAGATCTTGCATTTTAAAAAAAATGCCAGCTACTGGCTTTCAAAAGTATTTCTTTTACTGGAGGTGACTGGATTAAATATTGTTGTGTTTTTTGTTTGTTTGTTGTTGTTTTTGGTTGTTTGCTATAAATATTCATATTAGGGAAAGAAAATTTTTTAGATTTTTGAGTGCTCTTCACCTAGGACTGAACTTCCGGCTTACACCACCATCACATGCAGTGGAGCTTCAGTTAAAATTTAGAGACTGAGTCAATTCCCATCACCGGTAACCAGCCAGCTAAAAGACTACAGTGCAGCAGAATGAAACGGGTTGTTTTCTTTCTCATTGTTCCCTTGGCTGGCTTTGATCATACACTTTGTTAGTCTAAGAAAAGAAGCACACAAACAGTAAGTGCTACTCTTTTGCTTTGCTTCATTTTTCACTGAAGAAAGAAGTTGTATTCTGAACCTCAGCCAGTTAAACCAAGCAAAATCTTAAGGACTTGACACACTGTAATTTTCAGATTTAAATCACAGACTCCCCATAATTTTCCATCCAGATGCAAATTTATGAGTAAATTATGATTAAAAAAAAAATGGAAAAAGAAAAAAAAAAAAAAAAAAAAAAACAGTTCAAATTAGCTTTTCAATAAGTCTTTTTCCTCCTTGCAAATTCACAATGAATGATTACTACAGTACTCATCATTTCTAAATCATTTCTACAGGGAAAAAAAATGGAATTGAAGCTTACAAATCCAGACACAGTGACACACCGTGTCCTGGTTTGCACCATGGCATTACGTTTCTTACTTTCCATCCTTCATTTCTATCCAATACCTTACAGTTGGTAAATAGCTGACTCATCTATCTTGAGGACGAGGGTAACTATGTAGAAGCTGAATATATTCTTGCACAAGTTGAGAGTATGGTTTTACATTCGTAAAGAAGTTATGTTCTCAGCTTCAATAACATCAGAAAGTAAATGCAATGATTACTAACCCTAATAGCAGTTAGCAACCAGGCTTAAAAAAATCCTTCTGCATAAAAGTAAATCACATACATGATCCAAGTATTGTGTGTATATATATTTATGTGTATATATAGTGAGATTTCACTGACCTGCAGCCAGTGCACATGCAGCCACAGCACTGTGGAAACTCAGCCGTGCTGGGGGCTGCACAGTTGCTCAGAAGTGGTTTTGGGGAACAATGCACGCCCACACAGCCTGAGCCTCTGACCACAGTTTACTGCCATGAGGGCTACACTACCTCCCAGATGCTGCCCCTTCAGAAAGACACAGCAGTTTCGATCAGAAAGGACCTACTTCAGGAGCTCTGGTAAAGGAAAACGACTGCTGGGAGACCTTAGGCTACCAGCTGGCTTGCTCTTCCTCTGGCAAGAGTGGTGCTACCGCTCTTGCTTCTTACCAAAGGGCTGGAGGCTACAACGTTTCTCAGGCAATAGGAAATGGGTTTCAGTGCTTTTCAGCCTGAGGGCAGTAAAAACTGCAGCCTCAGGTGAGCTGAGGTCCTGCACCCATATTGATGCTGTGCCATGCCAGGGGATAGCAGGTGGCTTGTGCCCAGACCTTACGGATGGCCTTTGCCATGTTTCGTGTGTCATCTTGCTCTCCTGGCTGAGCTCAGTGCAGCTCCTACCTTAGGCAGGCCCAGGCAGACCTCCTGGATCAGGGCTCCCTGAAGCCATAATTATAGGGTGACCCAGAGTCAAGGCAGTTGTCATACAAAGGTGACCTCGTGGTGAGTAAGGCATTTACCTACCCTAGGTGATCTGTATGAAACCATGGTCTGTCTAATATTGAAAAAGCCTAAGAGGGACAAACAAAGTCTTAGACTCTTCTTCAGTTATATTCACTCCGCTTAAACCCTTTCCCTCCCTAGAGCCTTATTTTCTCTTAATTTCAGCGCAAGAGGTGTTGTGAGCCTTGTAATGCCCTACAGTATCTCTGATATTTGCCTGGAGAATGCAACCAGACTGTTGTTAAACTTGGCTCTTTAGGGAAGAACCATCAAAACAGGAGGGGAAGGTAGGTATTCCCCAAAAGTTCTGCTAGGAGTTTACCATTCCTGTTGTTTTCTGAATGTTCTCTTAAACTTTAGAAAAAGACATTAATAAGTCTCTCAAACAATTGTCTACAGAAACTCTCTATGAAATAGTTGCATCCAGTACTGAGATAAATTGCATACATATGCTCAGAAGCAGCAGGATTGTAAGTAAACTGTTTGCTGGGTGGCTGCTATAAGAATCCTTTCTGGTCAGCAGCACTTCAATTGATGATTACTGTATGGAAAGTTTTCACAAAGTTTCCAGTTAGTTAAGCATCTTACGGGTAGGATGCTAAGATTAAAATACCCTGGGTTTGACGACTGCAATGGTGATGACAAAGCAGGTATTGATTTGAGAGGGAGCATATACAACCTAGCAGAGTTCTAGGAATTACAATATTTCAGAAGTCAGACCCAAATATATAGTTTGTTCTCTTTGTGGTACTTACCAGAGGTTGGTAATGTTTTCAAACAAATTATGAAACAATGATTTGTTTTTCACAGTTGTTGATATACCAGCACATAAATTAGGAACATCACCATCTCTTGAAGACAAGATTAATCCTTGAGGTATTTTATTGGCCTTTACATTACCTGCCTTCGCTTTCATTACGTGAACTGGGAGGCCAACAAAATCTTTTTATGTTAGAGCAATTGTTTAACAGGAAATTGACCAACAATGTCTAAAAAGAAAAAAAGAAAAAAAAAGAAAAAAAAATTGTTTAGGTTTTCTTCACTTTGGGAAGTTCTCTCCAAAGTTAGTCAGCTCTTTCCCAAGTTTCTAATTACATTTTTTATTTTATTTTTTTTAAATACACCTGCTAGGTCTGAGGGTTCCAGTACCAGGAAAAGCTGCCCAGCAGTTTAGTCTCTGTCTCAGACAGAGGAAGAAAACCCCTTTTGGGGAGCAGTCTAAAACACAGCTCAGCTGAATTAAGCAATTTTAGGTTGCTCCTATAATAAAAACTGTTACACTCCTATTGGAGACTGATGGAGCTGCTAGTGTGCATTCACAAAGTCCTGTGGAAATGCTCTCCTCATCAAAAGTTTGCATTGACTTTGGTAACCAAATAACATTAGATGCAACATCAGGGTCAGAATGTAGCTCCCAAGTGGCTTCAGGATGCCAGAGTACCTGGTGATCACTAGGATCAGCTTAATAATGCAAAGGCAAGGGGATTGGAAGATCTGGTTATCTGGTCAGGTTTCCTCACAAAGCAAGATCTCCTCCTCTTACACTGGTATACTGTAAATTGCTGGGGAATTGCTGGGAAGGATGACAGCATTTTGTCACAGTTGTGATTAAAAGACTGAATCCTTAGGGCCCCTTTAAATTGCCTCTCCTGTTGCCCTAATTCAAGTAGAATTTCATTGTTTTCAATGCGTGGGAGGATTCAGGTGGAAATGCCAGCAAGTTTCTGTTCTGTCCCAGAGAGGTATGCAAACAGGCAGCAAAAGTGAACTTTTAGAGAAATGCTTTTAGTGCCTATTCGTGTCTGCTGGTTTTCATAGGTTCCTAAGGAAGCAAGAGAACTCTTCTATAAAGTCATTGATGTGCTGTGCCGCAGAGCAATGCTCGACCCTTTTGATCTCTGATATTAGGGATAATGAATGTGTAGGCACCTTCAGCTTCCTCGGCATTGCCAGGCAACCCAGGGGATCCTGCTCCACAGCAGACTGCAGGACTGGTGTGACTGCTGCTCATCCCATTCACACGGTGATAAGTAGCACGCTGTGATTGTCTCAACTGGAGACAGTTGAGACTGGAGGCAGGCAGGATTTTTAAAACTGCTGGAAGAATTTGAGTAGAAAGCAAAGGTGCTTCTTTTGCAATCGTAACATTATTAAAGGAGGGGAATAGATAAGAAACACCTCACTTCAAACTTTTTTTTCTTGGATGCTGAAACTTCCTTTGGTAGTTATTCTGGTAATCTTAACTTTATCGCTTATGAAAGTCTTTTATGGTTCTAATAGGAAATTTTGGTGACTGTGTTATCCTTGCAAAGCTGGGGAAGTTACAGTTGTGCTTTCTCCCTCTTGAAAGAGGCTGTACTTCATTTATGCAGGGCACCACCACACCAACAGGTTAATGCTATGCACCTGAAGCCTTTCTGTACTCTAACAGCTAGTTCCTTGCTAAAAACTCAAACATTGGTTTGAAAAGGCACTTACTATTTCTACACATAAAAGCTTTCTAAAAACCTTAAGAGGAAACTTCACCCCAAACTGACTTTTTACCTTAACTACACTTTCCTTCACAGGTATAACTGTACTTCTAAAAATGCTGTTAAGACACATTACGAAGGAAAGTCTTTACTTTTATACAGATGTCTTGAACAGCAATATGTCATAATTGCAAGTGAGTTGCATGCAGTCTTCCTTGGACTTTTGCATGTCCTGTTGGAGGAATATATGATTGTGCTTAATGCTAGTGTTTTCTTGAGGCATGTGATGGTTCCTTCTTTCCTCTGCCACCTTGTCTTCTGTCAGTGGGGCTTCAAGCCACCCAAGTTCCCCCATGAGAAAAAGAGAGCTGGGCTCTGGCTGCACAGCTCCAGAGTGCTGTGGGAACAAAGAGGCAGGCCTGCTGGCAGGGAGGGTGGGAAGGCAGCCAGCACAGGCAGGAGAAGGGCAAGAAGGTGGGGGAAGGGGCACGGGTGGCGAGGGGAAGGAGAGCAAAGAGAGGGGAAGCCTGGTAGGGGAAACTCCTTTGTTCAGAGGGAAGAACAAAGGGGATGGGGAGAAGATGGAAGTGGCGTACCTTTCAGCTTAGAAGAAATTCAGTACTCATATCCACTCCCAGTCTGCGGCCACGAAGGGATAACATAGATGCACAGAGAGGACTGATTAACATATGCAAAGAAATAAGCTTCTTTTTTTCCTGGTTGTGTCAAATAAAATTGACTTTTTTTTTTTTTTTTTTTTCTCCCTTCTTTTTTTTTGCCACTTAATTCATTTTGGAAAAAAACAAGCAGTTATGAAAATGTACATCTGAAAATCTAGTGTGGTAATGGTAGAGGACTTGGTACTGACTTGGACTGATCTCATCACATTGATCCAAATATATGTTTTTTTTAGCAGTTTACAAGTACTGGTTTCTCTTAGACAAGGCTGACTGCTGCAAAGAAAACTAACCTCATCCTTGGCAATCTGAGTTTCTTGTAAAACTAAAGCTTAGATCTGAGATCTGTGATGTTTCCTTCTCTACTTCTCCTGAGGTACAAGAGATTTATCAGGAAGAAGCCTGCTTTAATGTCAAAGCTCTTGTACTGTTAGTAACTGCTTTGGTTTAGGTTAAAAACTTGTGGAAACCAGAAATGCTAAATGTTCACAGGAAATAAATATCTTTAGTTGTGAGGAAGAACATATAAAATATCAAAAACATACTTCCCTTTTCTGAGTTAGCTAATATTAATCCTTTACTGTAGGATTGAATGTTTTCCTCCTAGCAATATTACCACAGAGTAGTCAGCATTTCAATGTAATCTGCACTACAATGCCCTATGTTAATGCAGACAGATACTTCAAAAACAGAACAACATGTTAATGGTCCCTCCCATATAACTCTTCGGCCTAACAATTAGTAGCCACTTTTATTAGCAGTTAAGTGCAGAAATATACCATTTTAAAATGTTACAACCTTTGTTCTTGATTTTAGGTGACTTCAACAAAATGTGTCTCTACTAATCCCTTTTGAAATCTTGCATGTCTGTTGTAAACAGCATTTTTTTCTCCCAGCTTGTCACCTATAAGGCAAAGAAACAAGGCACCTTATTTTAGTAAAACTGCTATTTTCTTTTCAAGGTTCATTTTAAGATACGAGTAAAGGCTGCAAAGTTTCTTTACGGCACGGATGTTGTTTTGTCAGTTATCTGTACTTGAAACACTGATAATGGTAGTTGGAAATAAATTTTATCTTGATGTGATTGGGTTTAAACTCTGAATTTTCAGTTTAAAAATTGGATTAAACTCTTCAACTCATTGATCAATCCTGGAAAAAAAGGGCTCAAAAGAGAGCGCTACTTATCAACTTCAGCAAGATTCTTCCTATGACTCATTTATCAAAATAACCAAACTTTTGCAAAGAGCACTGGCCAATCCTATTTTTGTTGTTTTGTGAAGTGTCATCACTGACTTCACCTTTGAAATATTTACCATTTTAATTGCTTCTGTTTAAAGACATGTTATTTGTATTGTGTTCTGTAGAAGATATACAAAATCAGCGGCCATTTCTGGAGGTAAGAAATTATAATTAATGGTAAATATGCTCCAAAGTCTTACTCACTTAGCTGTATCCAGTAACATGGTTTTGTAATACCTGCTGTAGGGCTTCTCTTCCAACAGTTTGAGGGGCTGGAGATGCGTGGGGAGGGGCAGGGGAACAAGGAGGGGAGTAAAACTTGCTGGCACTTTGACTTCATCCATATTTAAACAAACTGAAAGTTGGCCAATTAGTTCTCAGGAATCAAGAAGGCAGCCTATGTATGTATATAAAAAATATGGGCAGGGGTTGAGGTACCTATATAAATCTTATGGGTTTACACATTTCCTTCTTGGTTTCATTACAACTCCTAGCTCTCAGTGAACATTTCCACTTGAAAACAATAATCATGATCCATCTATGAGTTGTTGTTTTTGTTTTGTTTTGTTTTGTTTTCCCTTCTCTGACCCTTTTTTTTTTTTTTTTTTTTTTTTTTAAAGTGTTCTTATCTCTTTCTTTGGAAGAGTCCAGTTCTCTCACACGGCTGAGTAGTGTCTTGCCTATGCTACATGTATCTCTGATATATTTATTTCTATAAGCAGTTATTGACAGTATAAGATAGCCCACTTATTTTGAACTACAAAGTCTTTCGTAAAATGAAACTGCAAAGAGTTTTCTTCAACATACCAAGAATACAAGCAAACTTCTGAGTTCAAATAAGCTTATTATATTGTTTCATTGGAAGCTTAATTTATTTTTTCATGTTTGATTTTGTTGCTTGTACGTAGTAGTATACGGAAGATCTTAAA
This sequence comes from Aythya ferina, assembly GCF_964211825.1. Classification (NCBI taxonomy): domain Eukaryota; kingdom Metazoa; phylum Chordata; class Aves; order Anseriformes; family Anatidae; genus Aythya; species Aythya ferina. The sequence goes on along the minus strand of NC_140298.1, from coordinate 45,972,630 downwards.
CTGAAAAACATTTGCAACTTAGTTGCATCACAGAATCAAGAAACTTTCTCGTTTTGTGATTTTCAGTACTTTAAGTGCATTAGCTCAAACTGAGAAATTCTTGTTTCATTATACCAGTATAAGCTTTCAGTTGCAGTAATACCGACCACTCTGAAAAGTTAATTTGCAAGTTTGTTACAGAAAAGGAAGATAAAATAGCAGCAAAAATTCTTATCTTCATGCAAAGCCAGGATGATCACTAATACTGAGACTTCTAAGTATTTATATTGTCTGTACCTGATGTAGCTTTTAGAGAATACTTTAAAGACCATTTTTAGCTTCCACATCCTTTTCCAGTTTGGGAGATTTCTTCTTTAGCAGTGTAATTTGTAACTCTTGATTTAGCTTCCTGAAGTTAAAAAACAAACACAAGTTCACCATTGTATTGGAGAGTTAAGTCATGTACATTAATAGAATTAGTCCTGAACAAGAGATTTATCATTATCATCATTTTTTAGTTATATTAGCTTCTTAAAAATACTTCAGTATTTTGCTACTTATTTAAGTAGGGAGAAAAATGCCGTATTTGCAGTAAGTATTTTCATAGAAAGTAAGGATTTTCATAGAACTCAATTAATTTGAACTGGAAAATAGATTTTAAATCTGTTTCTAAGTCAAATCTGAGTCCTAATATTTCCATTTATTGAATCAGTCTAAATGTCTGGAGCCAAGTACAACACCTGCCCTGCTTGTGAGCCAGATTCCACAAGGATGGGAGCTCATTCCCAGGGGGGCTCCCTGGGCTGGACTGTGTATTTGCATAGATGCCAGGATTGCTCCCCTCTGGTAATGCTCTGGAGATTTCACGAATAGGTGCAGCATGGGAGAGTGGTTTGTTGTGGGCATCTGGCAGAGGTATTCTCTAGTAAGTGAGTTACTGTTCTGATAAATCAGAGGGGCATGGTAAGAATAAAGATTAATACCAAACTGACCCAGAACACTTTGTGTCATTCCAGCAAGCTGAAATAACACATTTTGAGCTAAGAACATCAGTGTTTTCACTGAGGGCTTCTTAAATCAAAACACATCTTTGCTATTGCCAGAATAAGTCATGGGGAGATTGCACAAATTTTGAAACATTTTCTCCTTTCTGAACAAAGGCAAAATATTATAGAACTCCTTTTGGTCCTTCCAAAGGGAGCAATCTCATTTTTAATCAGACCTAATTCTAAGCAGACACCTAACACTATCTTTGAAGGAAAAGGTATTAATTCAGTTTGGGTGAGACTATACACAGAAAATACAGTTGGGGACTCTATGTGTTGCTGTGTTTGGACCAGAGTGCAAGGTCAAACCCAAATCTCTTCTCATTTAATCAGAAATTACACAAAGCCTCCAAACCTGGTACAACAAACTGATGCTCCCAGATTTATGGAACTGAAGGTGATGATGTAGAATAAATGAGAACCATCATATCAGCACTGGATGCTTCAGGGCTACCTCTTCAAGAGTTAGAGGCACAGCAATTGTTTCATATGAAATTAATGCACTGGATTTCTGATGCTCTGGACTGCAAGATACACCAAAAAACTATTCTTAAAAATCTTACTATAAACAATGAATTTAATGGACCTAATTTTAATGTCCACTCTATAGTGCTGTGTGTACAAAACAATGATATTAGATATCTATTTTCTAATGTAACTTATTTCTGTCTCTTCATTTAACTAGCTCATTTCTTTACATTAGTACAATATCACACATTCTCTCCCTCAACTGAAGCTACTAGTAAAATGTTACTTCAGAATAACTAAACAAATTTGTCTAAAAAGGAGCTGTGAAAATCGTATTTGCATGCATTTCTGCATTCAAAGAAATCTAAACCAGTTTCTTTTATGGGTACCAAAGTTGGCACAAATGGCACACATCACTGGAAGGTAAATATGTTTGAAGAAATCTGGCTTCAAAATAACAAAGTTATGGACTTTTCAAAACATGCATCCTGGCTTGCACAGCAGGTTTTTCTCAACTTCAGAAGCAAACACCAGGATGTGATGTTCTGAATATTCACTTTCAGTATATCTGAAAGCTCACACCTACTTGTATTTGAATGTGTGATTACTTTAAGAACTACATTGTTCGTAACCACAGTTACAAAAAGGTGTTTGGATATCTTATTATTTATAATAAATCTGGTTTCTGCTTTCAGTCTGCATGAGAGAACATAGGCATTTTACTCAGAAGAACTATTATTACTCCTGTAGAAATAAACTTTAGATAGAACTTCCTGCAAGAATGACTGTGGTCTATAAAATAGGCTGATTCAAATCATTATGCAGAGAAAATGTACTCACATTTCAGTAGCTCTGTTATTCTCATTTCTCAACTCATCAAAAACTTTGCACACTTTGCAAGGAAGACTTCTTGCAATGCTGTTCCAGCTGCTTCCTTCTGGATAAAACTGGAAAAATGTTTTCCTCTGTCTCTCAGCGGCACCAGGTCATTTCTATTCTCTTGGAAATAAATAATTCACCTTGGGACAGCAGAAACACATAATTGTTTTAGATAACGAAAAACATTGCCACACTTCCACAAGAGAAGGATACTGCATATGGCTAGAAAACATCAAATAACAATTAACAATGTACTCAGAATTGAATGCATCATTACCTCCAGCTTTGGATAACATCTATTAGTTAACTAGAGCTATCCACCACCTGTGAGCCTAGGTACTGGTTTTACACTGGAATTTTTGAATGAAGAAGTACATTTCTGACAGTTACTATGGTGAGATTCATGCCTAACTCAGAATTGATTCCTCGTGAGTAACAGGGTGGGTAAGTGAGAAGACTGCAGAAGGACTTGCCCAGCATAAATGTTCTGCTGCAATGCCTGTCCTTCCCCAGAAACTACAGGAGATGAGACACTTAATGTAGATACTTAAAAATAGGTAAGGTAATTCCTATCTAAATTAACCACTGTTCTGAGTGGGTTTGCTTTAGTAGAGTAACACTTGGAGCTAATACCTATACATTGCTTATTAAGCACACAACATAAAAGAAGTAATCAGAGGAAACATGCAGGGGAATCTTGTGAAAGACCAGTGTTTAAGGGCTTTGGTTTTTAAGAGCCATACATCCATGAATTCAGCAAGGATGTCCCATAATCTGAGATTACCAGAACCAATTCTTGGGTTTTGCTGGTTTTGATACTTTTCAGTAAAATTATATCTAACAGAGAGAAATATGTATTTAGTTATAAATTGATTTTCTTTTATTGCTTAAAATAATGGTTCCTATTTTAATCAAATGTCTATCATTCATATAGAAAAAAAAAAAAGAAAAAAACGATGTTCATTTTGAACAAAATGGGTCTTTACTTTCAGATTTTCCCTTTGGTTTTTATGCATTTCATTAGTAGTAAATAATCAGCATTTCCTTTTGTGGTAAACCATACAAATCAGAGCTTACTCCTGGTCTTACTACAGTTATAGATTCATACATGCAAGCTGGTGTTCTCTTAGGAAATTAAGCCTTACTTTAAGTTTATTATTTTTTCAAAGGCACAGGACCCACAGCTCGTATCTTGCTACCCGGGATCCTGATAGCATTTGCTTGGAAGCCTTATCTCTGCACATTAGATATCAGTAGATATAAATCCCCACAGCTTTAGAGCCTAGAAGATCTTAAAAAAAAAAAAAAAAAAAAAAAAAAAAGACTGATATTTTTTTTCCTGGTTAATACTTGAGAATACAATATTTCTATGTAGGGTAACAAAAACGTATTACTTTGTGCTTTTGGTGGATTTCATTTAATTTTTATCTGCAAAACGGAGACAAGGATGACACTATTGAATAGTGGCACAACCTCCTGATTTGGCCATAGTTACAATGTAGAGAACAGTACTCATGCAGAACAGGGAGCTGCTGAAAACAGATGTGAACTCCTGCCCCTCCAGTATTCTGTGCAGATATACCAGAAGCGCAATTTTTCAAAGAATCTTTTAAAATAAACCTTCTGGTTAGTTTTAGTTCTCAAGAGCCAGAGGACATTCAGGCTGCAGTCCTCACCTGCCCCCAAACTGCCACTCAGTATTACCAGATTTCTGCTGTGTCAGTCCTGAGCTCAACATTATGGCAATTATACCAAACTGCACAACAGATTAAAAGGATTAATTCCTGTGTGCAAACAATCTGCCTCTGATATCTAGCACCCATCTGTCTGTCTGCTACAAGCTTTCACTATGAAGCAACTTGTTTTAGTTGCCCCCACACACATACTTGCATGTGTCTCCTGTCCCCCGCCCTAAAGCAATACTTGGGAAAGGTTCTATAGTTCTTATGTCACCTTGTAAACCCTCCATTAAAAAACAAAACATAGAAGAAAACTCATCATTTGATTACTAACCAGATTGTGGACACTGACATGGAAATTATTTTCAACAGCTGCAAACTGGTTGTTTCACTTCAGCCACCTGTTCCAAATGAAATATATTTGGAGAATAACAATAAAGTTCATCAGTCTTAAAAATATAAAGAAGGCACTAGTACTATTGCCAAATCACTGTCCATTATGCATTACAGCATCCCTGGGATCTGACTGTGGAACTATCTTGAAGAACTGCACCTCTGCACACACTGCCAGGAATGGTTCTCTATCAGTGTTACAAGTGGTCTGCTGCATTTCTGGAGGACTGGGGCTCTTGTACCATGAAACCAAATACTTCATCAGAGCTCAAGTATGGAAACAGTTCCCCCTCTCCCTCTTCAGGGAATAATACAACAATCAGGTATAAATTTTAAACAACTTAGATTCCTAAAGTTGCTCATCATCTTAAGGAGACAACAGTACTGTCAGGAAAGCCATTTGTATTTTTAAGTGTTTGTTAGAAGTTTTAGAAAGGTGTTTGCCAGGAGGTCCATCAGCTTCCTAATGACGAGTCTGGTTCCATGAGGAGAAGACTGTTTTAGTCACAATAAATGCAGGTTATCACTTGGATCCTCCAAGTTCACGGTCCTAGATCAATATGCATTACATTTCTATTGTATTGCTCTGGTAATTGAAAAGAAGGACTTTGAGATGGGAATACAATGATCTAATCAATATAACTGGGATTTTCTTTAAGTGTTAATGTGGTCTTCTCTCTCTAAGACATCTGAGTCAAACAGAAACATCTTCATTCATGCAACACAGAACATGAAACAGCAAATTTACAACACTGCTTTGCTAAAAATTGTTGTCATATGTAGGAAAATAAAGCTGAAGTTTAATCAGCTTTTTATGTACATACTGGTTTGTCTCTTTCTTCTGTTGAGTACATGGTTAACATGGGAGCAGTACAGTCAGCTTATTTAATGACCAGAGGTTTGTGAATTTATTTTTTTCCATCATTTGGGTATTCACTGATTAACAACCATGAATACAACCTTGCCATCATTTTTTCAAATGGAAAAACCACAAGAAATGCTTGCAAACAAGTGTGAATATGACATCCTCTAAAATTTGATACTCTGGCCAAGTCATCGAGTTTTTAACTTTGCTTTTATATATGAATTCAGTTGCTTTCTTGTCTCCTGAAGGAAACACATCTAGTACAAAAAATAATAACATAAAAAATCTGTTTTGTTTCTAATGAGTCATTACATGACTTGAGGACCAACTGTAAGCTAAGGCCACAGGAGTTAGACTTTAAAGGACTTCAGGAATCTTAACACAGGATCCATTTTTAATATGTAATTAGCTGATGTTAACACAGCACCTTCTGTTCTGTCTTCCACTAGAGCAAGCCTAATGCAACTGGCAGAATTGTGTAGTAACACAAGCAGAACTGAACCCAGACCACACGCTTGGGGGGCTGCTCAGCAGTACGCTAAAGGCAACTGATTACAGTATCATTTGCAATAGTATTTGTGTCCTGCAGGTAGTGGTAGGCAAGAGGTGATACTGAATAAAACTATTGGATTGGAATAGCAAATTAAATCAGACACAATAGTGTAGCCTGATGTCATCTTTGGAAATAATCCATAAAAACAATAGGTTGGTGTATCCAAAATAATGTTGAAGAAGAACTGACTTGACATACTACAGCTCTGACCCTTCAATAAGCCTGCACCTACCAGGAGTCTTAAAGGCTTCAGTGACTTGTTTATGCAGAATTCCTTGCAAAGCCTGATAAAAATAAGCCTTTGCTACAGAGAGGGAAAGTGCTGCTTAGCTTTCATCTGGAACCTGTATCCTCAGGACTGTTTAAAGTTGCATTCCATACGTAACACAGCATAACCACATGTAGCACCTACAGATTTAAATATACACAGAACTAGTTCCATGAACAATTGTCCAGACTTCGATATGACTGCTCATAGGTACAGCATCTTTGCATGAGTGAGATTTAAATAGAAAATGCTCCCACATCTGCTTACTGAAATATTTCTCCCTTCACCTTTGAATCCAAATTAAAACAACCTTTGAAAGGGTTGCTAAAAGTCTTCCACTCTTGCCTAAATTATTTTACTTTTTGCAGTAACAGAGCGTGGCCATTGTTAGTAGAAAATCACACTTTTTCATAATTTTGTCCTTCAAGCATCTGAATAGACACCAAGGTGGGGACGATCAGGACTCGTGGGAAATATGGAGTTAATGTAACCCAGGTTTGCTGCCATGAATAGGAAATAGCTTAACCCTGCAGTCAATTTGCCTAATTGATTAGAAGCCTGATTGCATCCCTGAAGGGCTAGATGCCCTGAAGGGATATGCATGCACAGAGGCAGCAAGCTTACAAGGCAGCTTACCAGAAAGGGAACCTCCAGTGCTCCCAGAACACGGGCTGCAAAATCATTTTTCACTGACCGATTTGGGAACAGAGCTCATCTCTCCCCAGGGTGTTCCCAAGCACAAAACTAGCTTGTAGACTTGGAGAGGGAGACCACAAAAGAAATCTAAGTGCTACCTTCTACACATTGCTAACAAGCCCAGCTGGCACAGAAACCAGCCAGTGTGTGAGGACACTCAGCCCCCTGTGGTGAGGCTCTCCAGCAGAAGAAATGTTGTTTTGCCCACCCAAACATCCCCATCTGTAAACAGTAAACCACAGAGCACGGTTCAGTTCTTTAGTTTTTTCTTCTCTTTCATTTCTCAAGAGTAAACCAAAATGCTTTGATTGACACAAATCCTAATGCTTGACAAGCTTCCCCTTGAGTCTGAAACAACCCTAGTGGCTCTGTAGTTCCCTAATCAGCTTAGTAAAGTTGACTTGTGAAGCCCAGTGGCAGGAAGTAGTTTATAGTACAGTAACTCAGCCCATTGTCTGGGCTTTTTCAGCTTGGCTTCATTACTATTACCATGATAAAGACCAGGGTATTTTTTTTCTACTTCCCTTTTGCCCCTTCAAGTCTCTACTTGCTCTTGACTTTTCTGAATTTCACTTTGATAGTTTGACACCTTGGTTGTTCTCCCAGACAGATATAATTACAAGAGTTCAAATAAACTTTTTTTTTTTTTTTTTTTTTTTTTTTTCCCAGTAGTGGTGTTTTTTCTGTTTTTGAGGGAATGAGTGTGCACGTTGGTAACAGAGATGAAGATTTGCCGAGAGAACTCACTTCCTCCTGAGTTTGGTGTGGTCTTTTCTGCAATTCAGAGAGACAAGAAAGCTGCAGCTGTGGGACATAATCCAATATTTGGATTATCATGAAATAGGAAGAGTCTAAGTTAAGTGAGCCCAACAGGATAAGTAGGGATTGCAACCTGTCTACTGTGTTTCAGTGTACAGTGGGCCGCCTTCATCTAATCAAATCTTGCAGCTCTTAACTTTAGGAAGAATTTGACAACGATTTAAATTTAAAGAGGAAGAAAACCTTTGTGAAGGCTCATTCAAAGTATCACACAGTGAAAAAGCATGGTGGCTTACACTCTCTATCTACTCATTCAGTGCTGATTTGAAAGAAAACCACTTTTTTTTTTTTTTTTCTTTTTCGTCTTTTTTATTTTTCCCTGTCATTTGCTGGAATTCCTGTGCAGTCCCCAAACCAAACATAACTTGGTCACCTTCACTTGTAGGACTTAGTGATTCCATGTTGCTTGGGCTGAAAGGTACCAAAAGAATAATAAATGTATTTCTGTGGTCCCACACAAAAAGTAATCTCTCTGATCAGACATCACAGAATTCTGTTCCACTTTCCTGAGAGTGAAAAATGAGTCATAATATCAGTTATGCTTCACCTGAGAGTAGCTTAAAGAGATTCCCCTTTATGTCACTACAAAAAAAAGGCAGTCAGCTGGTAACAGCAACAGAGTCATCACCCAATCTCTAATTCAGAGTAAACAGGAAAACTATGGTGGGGATGAGACTTTTACTCTGGTGACATTCATAAATCCCTGGGAACTATGACACATGGGAAAGTGACCCTAGATTCAATGGAAGAATTATTTCTCTCATCTCCAACATCTAGTTCTGTTACTAGACATAATACTACATTATTAGGAAATTGGGTTGTATTTCTACAGAAAGGTGGATCTCGTTGCTTTTCATCCTATTACTTCCCAATTCCTTATTTTTTTCTAGGCCATCATTCCTTGCACATGCATACATTTCACCATTGTAGCTCCTGATTTAGTATTATAAGGATTACTAATAGGACCAGTAGACAGTTTTAGTCCTTTGACAAAGTATATTACTTTATATTCCTCATATATTAATCTTATAGTGAGTCCATGATATATTACACAGTGACCTCAGTGAGTGAATAGCGGATGCATTTATTAAACCTGTGAATGACACCAAGTGGGAAGAGACTACCAGGAAGCTGGGCATTGAATTCAAAGTGATTCTGACAAACTGGAAGAAGTGGCAGGCTATCCCAAGACAAATGCAAGATAGTGCACATGGGCAAGACTGATCCACTATATGAAGATGCAAAACAGATGACTAGATAGCGAACTCTACAGAAAAGAAAGCTGCAGAAGGCTGCAAGAATAGCAAAGCCAAACACTGGAAGAGTAACTAAAAGTCTGAGCCCAGCCTGGAAATCATGAAACATTACCCTTCTATTACATGCTGCATTACTGCTTCAAGGGGAGTACTGCGTCCAGTTGTGTGTGAGGCATTTCAAGACAGATACAGAACAGTTGAAAAGAGCAATGAAGATGAACAGAGGTCTAGAAAAGAGGGCTTAGCTTAGAAAGAGTGAAGGCAGTATGGTACTGCAATACCGCAAACCTGCAGAAATGAAGTTATAGTTTATCTATTTATTTTGTTATTCCAAGGGGAAAAATACAAAAAGAAATAGGTTTAAGCTGTAAGGAGGGAGGAAGGTTCAGATTCCAGATTAAGAACTATATTTTAATTTTAAGGAGTGGGGGCTCTAAGTCAATGTTTGACAGGAATACCAGGACCCCAAAAAGTTAGATAAACATCTGTCAGAAGTTAGTAGGTGTTATCTGGCTGCACTGGGCAGGGGAATGGACTAGATTATCTTTTCATGTACTTTCCAATTCTGATCCCAATAAACTAGTAAGCCTAAAAAAATGCTGTTAATATTTGCAGTTAATATCTTCTGAAGCCCTCATCCCTTCTATTCTACCATCCTCTACAAAAAGCTGTCGTGTGTTTATACTCTATTATATTATGATATCAGCATTTTCTCTTTATGCTAAGTAAATAATGCATCAACCAATGAACACTAGATAGAATTTTAAAGACCATTAGTCTACAGAATTTTTCTGATTTCTGAAAACATCATGAAGTTTACTTAGTCACTGATCTTAAAATAAATTTTAAAAATAGCATCAGTCCTATGTCGTGAGATGTATCATCTAGAAGGATACATCTGTCTGCATGTTCTTTTATGCTTTTCTGTTAACTTATAAATCCAGAGACAGAAAAACAAACATAAATGAACACACAAATATTATACTCTATTAAAAATAGATTAAGTAAAAATAAATATTGTAGACTAATTTACATCTATTTAAAAAAATACTATTTTTTCTCTGATATACAGAATTATGTATTTCAACTACAGCTTAAAAACATGAGTTAAAACAGTCTCTAAAATTTTCTGTTTAAAAACATCACATGAAGAAACATTAAAAAAAAAAAAAAAGACTTTCAAGTATTTTTTAATTTATACCAACCAGCTGTGTATAACACAACACAGTTTGGTGCTCTCTTTCCCATTCTTCAAAGTTTTTAAAACACCCTGCTACAGCAGACCTGATTCAACTCCTGGCTAAAGCTGAAACATTTCTACTGGATGCCAATATCCAATGTGACTTTTTCCTTTCTTTCTGTTTCTTTTTTTTTTTTCTCTTCCCCTCTCTTTCAAGCAGGGGAAGAGACCCAGGCAGACTACTACAGTTACAAACCACAATAAAAATTCACATCATTGACACTGCACCCTTGGACTTTACTGTGAGATCACTCTGCACTTTACAGCAGGACAGTAGCAGGACAATAGATCATTTTGTTGCCTTTTTTTTTTTTCCCTTTGTTCTGAAAGATTTTTTGTAACTCCAGTATCTTCCAAAATAAATTTCCCAAAGCTTGAACAACATTCACTGAATGTAATCAGGAATTGAATGCATTTTCTTTTATTCACCTCATACAACTTCTCAGCCTGGCATGTAGCTCATTCTGTTCTGAATTTTTAGAGTGTTATTTATTATTAAAATTATCAGTTAGGATATCTTTTGCATCTGCTTTTTTGGAGGACCTTTTTGGAGACACTTCAAAATACATTTGGCTTCCTTTTTTTTCTTTCTGGTTTCTGTCTTCCATTTGGAGTACTGACTACACATGTAGTAGAATGCCTTTGCCAAATTTGTAGCATACGAAACATAAGATGTTTTCAACATATAGATCTCAACACCTAGTGCAAAGCATCACTATCATTGCACAGGCAAGAACATGCAAATAATTTGAATCCTCCTTACAAGAAAATCTTGATTTAATATCAACAACTATACATCCCTATATGGGCACGTGTAGATTTTCTTATGTTTAAAGCATGTTTATTTGTAAGCATTTCAGTCCTCAGAAAGGTCCATCTTAGAAAAAACACTGCTATGTATTAGGACCTAACCCTAACGTAAAATATGAAAGTAAAATGTACTTACTCTTGATTTATTGTCTTATAAATTAAATGCATGTAGTTCTTACATAGAAGACAACTACAGTTTGTATTTTCCCTTTATCCATTTCCCTAAACACACATTAATGTTAATAAAAAGTACTAAGAACATACTAGTTCAAAATGAACTTTTTGCCTCTTGAAGACAGGAAAGTTTGATTCCTAAGTGACTTCAATTCTTTTGCATGACCCCTCAGATTAGGCTTTCAGTTACAGTAAAGAAAAACAAAAGTGACTTTCCCAGAGATAGCATGGATATTGACCAAAAGTTAACTCTACATACATTTATAAAAAATAAAAATAAATAAATAAAAAATAAACAAACAAACAAAAAGTTCTACGCATGTAACTAGGTGCATTATGAGTGCTATGGGCACGGGAATTACAAGTTTTCTGGCTAGAGTGTGATCAAAATCCTAACTTTTAAACACTGTGTTCATGCCATTTTTTCATACTTGAAAAATGAAGAATTTAGCTTTAGTTTACACATTCCCAAATGGAATAAGCTCTTTTCCCTGATGTTTATGCTAGCATGTTAAACTTAGCCCCCCCCCCCCCCAAAAAAAATACAAAATAATTAAAAAGATAAAATAATAGTCATGTACAAACGAAGCCACACATTTAGCTTACAGTATTACCATCAGCATTTCCAACAAACCCCCACCCCTTCACATTCAAGCTGGTGGCCAGTAGCTCAATGTACCTGAGACAGCTAATTAAAAAAGGAAGTGGTCAAAGTCATGCTTTTTTGTAAACTTCAAAGGTGATCCCTCTCCTTCCTCCTCTTTACATTTTACTGTCTGGCTTTCTGCCCATCCTGCAGCTGTTAGCGGAGCCTGTGTTTCATGGCGTCAAACCTGCCTCCTCACGGTCCATAAAGTTACAGCAGGGATCGTGATACGCAGGTGTGGAAAAGACAGAAGTGCAAGATGGGCCCGTTAATGATTTTTCTGGCACCCCATGCTGAGCCGCTGAAAAAAAAAAAAAAAAAAAAAAAAAAAAAAGAGAGAGCAACTTGCAGAAGGCAAGTGACTCTTTGTTTGCAAAGGTATTCGAGATCATATTACTTCTCCCACAGCAAAGGTGTTGGGTTTTCACTTTAAGGGCTGTTTACAGAAATGATTCACCTTTTATATAGCTTTTAAAAAATGCTTTGAGGCTTTAATTGGACACACGATTTGTATCACACTAGTATGAAAATTCTTACTTTTCATTTAACCCCCCATTAAATCATTTAATGATCGTACTCAGTGATAAGCAGCCAGCTCTGGCTATGTGACCTTAGCAGAGGAAAACAGAAGTCAAATCATCAGGGGTTCAGTTATGTCATAAGCTTTAATCTGGAACTCCTGCACCATTTACAATTGAGCGATGAAGGGAGAGAGGACCAACTGCTGGGAAAAATAAAAAAATAAAAAAAAAAATAAAAAAAGTGACAAAGCATAACAGTTTGCCGTTCTTGTTGAAATACCTGAACAATTTAGTAAGAAATAACTAAAACTCTTAGCTTATGAAAATCACTTAAATGTCTGCTTTATTTTAAACACTGTTGTCTGAATGGTACACAGCTGATCTGCAGCCTCACCAAAGAGCAATTTTAAATAACTCAAGCACAAGATTTGGAAAAACTGTGTGTGAAAGTAACAGGCTACAGAAAACATTTCTGAGAGCGCACAAGTGAAACATGATACTCTGTGTTGTTCAGAATTGATGGGACATAACTTGCAGATCACCCAAAGACCAAAGCATCACCCAGATTTAGCAAAATATTTAGTGACCAACTTCAACTAGTGCCTCTAGCTCCCACTAGGAGTTAGAGCCTGAATAGTTGCGTTTGGGCTTCTAATTAAACTCCATCCCTGAGCCCCTAGTTAACCCTGGGACTTTCAACACTTCTGCAACCTCTAGGTCCTAGCTCCCCTAGCACCCTAATTTTTAGATCTTTAGGCTTAAAAAAATATAAAATAATAATAATAATAAAAAAAAATCAGTATTTTAAATCCAGGAAGTATTTCGGTGCTAACAATTAATGAGGGAATAAAGACAGTAAAGCTGCTAGCAAGGAACATATTGTGAAAGGATAGAAGTTGAAGAGGAGCTACTGAGGCAGATTAGTACAGACTGAACAATGTCATCTCTGTTGTTTATCCTTACATCATTTATTAAATAAAATAAAACTGGAAAAAAAAAAAAAAAGCAAAGCAGGGATTTGTCTTCACATTATTCTGTAAGACAGCTACAATTGCTGTTGCTACAGCTCCTAAAAACAGAGCTTTGCTGGGCACTTCCCAAAGCTCAAAGATGCAAGTTCAGTTCTAGAACTGCACTGCATATCCATCTACGTCTACGTGATGGACAGGCGCCCTCTGGCAAGCAGCAGTAGATGAAGTTCAGGCTCCTGACCTGTTTGGGTATTTTTTTTCCCCTAATACACAATTTCCCTAAACAGCCTTTTCTGATGCAACAATCTCCAGAAACTCAAACAAAAGAAATCACAAACCTGAAGAGAAAAAAAAAAAAAAAATACAGGCTGACAATAAATGAGTCGGAACCAAGAGCATTACGCCTCTGCTACCACTTCAGCATTTGGTTGTGCTACTGAGTGGCATCTGAAGCTGTGAAATAGCAGGACATTTCTTTTTAAAAAGGCCAGAGGGAACCAGAATTGACCCTGTTGTCTGCAATTGAAGAATTTAGTGGTGTTTTTTTTTTTTTTTTTTTTTTTTTTTTTCCATGCTTGCAGTTAAAACTCTTACTCAGAACTAACATTGCATGACTTTGCTGACAAACACAATTTGGATCAGGTGTCTGACTAAGGACGTTAGGGAATATTGTGATAAGTTTTGTGCTGCTCCTAAGTCCAGTTCTGACAACAAAGGCTGGTATACGTCAGATGTTGTCTCTCCTCTCTTCCACTAATAGATGTGAAAAGTTCTGCATGGAAATAACACAAACTGCTCATCCCAGGTCTCCACAAAGGTGAGTCTGTATCCAAAAACAAACAAACAAAACAAAAATAAAATTCAAAACCTCAGGAACAATTGACAGAAAGCACAGGACTGACATAGAGAAAGAAATATAGTGAAGGTAACAACTCTATATGTTTTTGCTAGAAACTTGTTTCCCAGCTGCCAGAAGGAAGAGTAAGGTGAGCTCATGAATAATTGCTTTTGAAGGTTCCTTTGATGGCCAGAGTAATCTTTAGATATCCATCCTGCAGACTAATATCCTCTCCTTCTGTGTGAGCAGATACATTTTAGCAAAGTGTGAGAAACAAAATCTTTTAAACTCAACAAATCTCAATACCTTTTGCTTTACTCTTAGAAGCCATCTAAATTCCATGAACTGGCCTTCTTAATGATGTCTGCAATGCCCCCAAAGTCTTTCCAACCAGAAGTCACATGGCCCAGCTCTGGAGGGCTGAGACAGTCTTTTGTGGTCTCAGAAGAAAATTTAAAAATGCATGTGAGAAACTTAAAAGTCAAGGGATTTTGGGCATGGTGGGCAGGTACTGCAGAATACCATGGTAAATCTTCTGCTCTGGGACAGGTCTTTTCAGTGTCCCAGGCATGCTCTACAGTCCTTTTGTACCACAACTCTTTTCTCTGATGGGGATAGTATATAACACCCATCTCACAACAAGGGGTTGCAATGAAACAAGCGAACAATCATCAGGACCATGAGGTGCTCAAATATTAAAATAATTGAGGCAATAGATGCATCTTAGATTAATATTTTTTTGTGTGTGTTCCACTTTTCTCTAGAATTCTGTGATTCTTTATTTTGAGATTCCCAATTTCTTTTCTTTTTTTTTTTTTTTCCTCCTCTTTCTCTGGGTTCTGCCAGCCACAGCAAGTGCCACCAGCAGCATCCTGATTTTTGCTGCATTAATCCCTTTCAAAATGCCTTGGGTCACAATTTGACAAAGCTGACTATTAGCCTCAAGGAGTAGGCATTGCACCTCCAGACGTGCTCACCTTTTCTCCACCAGCAATTAAGGACACTGACTTCACCTGCTGAACATCCAACTGAGACCACTCTGTAGGGTTTTCCCTGCCAGCCATAGCTCTGCCTTCCCCAGCACAGCTAAGGGCAGTGGCAGCTGCAGCTCCCAGCCACGAGCTACATGGGGATGAGTTGTGTGCCACAAACAGCTGTACTGCAGCCTTACTAAATCCTATAGGCTACTTAAAACATAATATTCATCAATGCTGCATGCTGGCAGAATAACTTTTGTTCCTGTTGCCATCTCTCATCTGTATCAGGGTACTGGTGGGACACATTTTGACTTAAGTACTTTTGTGGCATCAAACTTGGATTTCTGCAAGCTTGTTCATATTATTCCAACATTAAATTCCAGTTAAATTCTCATGACATGGGACTGCTTATTTTGAAATCAAAGGCTAATCAAACCCTAAGGCTGAATGAGGCATGGCACAATGTGGTGCAAGGTTAAACTTCCTCTTTGAACCTGAACAGAGCACGAGGCTATCCAGGCTAGCCTGCTTCTTGTTCTCCATGTAAGCCAGTAGGATTGGTTAGAAGTTTCCAGTACACCCTGATTTTTATAAATGTGTTTACAAACTTTCAATTACAAATATTTGGGTTTTGCATTGTTTCCTTGCATTCTAACTGGCCAGCTTATAACCAAAACAAGTGTACAACTACAGACAAGTTTGTGCTTTTATTTTTAAATTGAAATATAATTTTCAAAACTGCAACAATTTTAAAATTAACAAAATGCTGAAAGCACGTGAAATTTAACAGCAAATCAAAACACTGTGAAAATCAGAGTTCAAATGGGGCATAAATACATCCTATTTCTTAATTTTCCCTTTTTTGTCAATTCTAATCAAAGAAATACTAAAGAACTTTAAAACTCAATAAATCTGTGATAATATGACAATGGATAAGTCTTCTCTGAGCTGGCAAACTGCAGAGAAATGCGGGAGGAATTCTGAGTGAGCGGCAGGAGTGAGAAGTGAAACTGCAAGCCTGTGAGATTGTGATCAAAGGGAACAAGGGCTCCCAGGCATGGTGAGCAAAAGTGTTACTGTCCTAGAGAGGTGAATGAAGAAAATCTGTAACAAACAGGGTCCTCTTTCTGCTACATTTCCCCCAGCACTGTTCAGAAGAGTAGATTTTTAGCTATGTCACAATATCTCAATTAAGCTTTCTTAAGTTCACCTGGTTATTTCAAATGATGTCCCAGACTCTGCAATGCATTTCACTATGTGTTGGGTTTAAATACAACACCAGATACAACATTTTATGGACTGTACAGAGGCTTGATGAGCTGATGTTTGAAAAATATTTCATTTAAGGACCTTGGAAGGCAAATAATACAGCACCACATTAGTAAGAAACAAATTAACCAGCTGAGTTTCTCTTTTTTTCCTGTTGTCAACAACTACAGTCTATACATCAAGCAGACCACTTTCAGTCTCAGATGATCATTGTGTTTTAAAGCAATAATGAAGGCTGTTCAATTTTTAACTACAAGGAAGCCAGATCTTGAGAACTCTGAAGCCAAGCTTAACCAAACCACCCACTGACACAAGTAACTCTGTATAACAATGGTTAGCAAGGGCAACTCCAGTAAGGCCACTGGAAAAAACTACCAACAAACATGGTCTTTTTTTTTTTTTTTCCATATACTCAGCTTAGTAACTGTACAGAAAAATTCATCTGAAAGGGCCCAGCGAGGGCTGAGATTTTCACACTTACCTTAGGAAATATTTGCTCGGTTTCTTTTTGGGGCTTTGTGTGTTTACAATGACGAGGTGGATGCTGGCAGCATACTGATCCTCCTGTTTTAGCTGAGCGTTGTGAGCATAAGAAACAAAACAAAGTAAGGATGTATTTTCTAAATGAGATATTCAACTCACAATGGTGCATTTGCCTCTAGATATGCCATATTAAAGTTCATCTAAACCTGGAAGAAGGTAGCTAACAAAATACGTAGGACTGTTAGAGATTATATCAGGTCAAGCTCCGTTGCTTTGGGAAAAAAAATAAAAAATAATAATAATAAAAAAAAGAGATTCCCGAAGAGGACCACATTCTGTTTTTTCCTTACTTCTCTTCCCTTTTCCTACATTTTCTTTCCATTAGGCTGGCTTCTGATCTCATTTACTCAAGCGTAAATACAGAATGAATGCTTCAGTGTCAGTGAAATGGGTGCAGATTTACATGAGCATAGCTGAAGTAGCCCTTCCACTACCTCTCTCAGCCAAAACAAGAAGTTACCAGCTAAAGTTCGTCCTGTACCCTCTTCATAGTATTTGTACAGCTGTGGTAAGCCAGATCATGAAACCAGCTCAAAACTAACCTGAAGGGGGAAAAACAAAATAAAACAAGTGGAGCAGGGAGATGATTTTCCTCCAGATCTGCACCAAGACCTGCCTCCCACATAGCAGCACAAGCAGGGGTGATCTCAGGAAGACACCTTTCCTTTACACAGCACATACTTACATCAGTCCAACATTATTGTGAAACTACAGTCTTGGCCCAGTTTGCAATTAAAGAGGGCAACACAGCAGAAAGAACAGAAACACTTTAGAAAGTGATTTTGTTGTTATTTGTATGTTTGAGCTCTCTGAACTGACTCACTTTGTTGTTAAACAAGCACTAGCAGGAGGCCAAGGATAGGAAGGGAGAGCAGGACTTGGAAGCCATAGTTACTATATCAGTTTAGCTGTAGCACCAACCCATCACTTACAGCATCAGTGGTATGCTGGTTATTAATAGCAAAATAAATAAAAACACTCCTTAAGTGATTTTTTGATATTTTCTTACTGGCTTGTAAATTACCATGGTTCTTTCTGAGATCTTTTATGAAGGACAGCTATATGTGAAAATACAAGATCTGACTCAGAGGCCAAGAATTGAAATGCAAGGGCTTGGATTTAAAGCCTTCCCAGGCAATCTAATCCCCTTCAGTAGAGAGAACCGGGGGGGGGGGCGGGGAGGAAAAAAAAAAAAAAAAAAAAGAGGACACTATTACTCCAGGTGCTTATTACACTTGCATGAGACCTACAGTCATTCTATTGCATTGTGTCACTGTTCTTTCCAGACATTTGCTCCATCTGTCTCAAATCACTGCTGGTCAAGCAGCTGCTCCTTGCAGCTCTCAGAAACACTGTGCTAGTGTTTGAGAAATGCCTGGTTCTTGCCCTGCTGAAGACAGTGTAAAAGTAAGGTATTTGCACATTTTCACTTCTAGACACAGGCCAACAGTGCAAAAGTTCATGAATGAGACAACAAAAGAAACCTCAGCCATGACATAGGTTTGATTTGCATCAGTTGATGGTGAGTTTCAAGCAAAACTTTGTATCAATGCCTCTAACAATTTACAATCCCTCAGATGAAAGAGTCTAATACAATGATTTACTAAATAAAAATAATGTATGCAGTCAGCATTTTGTGAGAAATGTTAGGCTGGCTAAATAGATGCAATACACTTTGATTTTATAATGGATCTGATATAAAATTTCCCTATGAATTTCTGAGTAAAGATGCACTTGACAGCAGATTCAGAACTGCTATGTCTATGTCTAGAAAGGTGAGTTTGACTAGAAAAGATCCTGAGCAACCTGATCTAGATTTGAAGTTGGCTGGTCTTGGAGCAGAGATTGGACTAGAAACCTTCAGATGTCCCTTGCAACCAACATATTTTCAGTGACTTTGAGTGCACAAAGCAGTGGATTTGATCCAGTCACCTCAACAGAGGTGTCCTGCTTTATTTCAGGTGACATCCTGAAAGACGAATGGCATAAGGTGCAATGCAGCTACCTGGGGTACCCCTAAGCCATCTCAGAAGGAAGGAGGTGCCTATGCTCTGGTGACTGTGTGGAAACTTGCTGCAGAAAGTCTGCCAGCCCTCTGAACAGGCCCTGTACTGAAACTGATGGTTTCTACTTCTTATGGCTCCTCAGTGCTGTATGAGGTACATGGGTACAACACCAATGTACAACACAGCTTTCAGGCAAGACCTAGGTCATATCTCAGCTACCATTGAGCATGGTGGAGATGAAAAGTGATTGTCCATTCCCATGCATGCAAACATCCCCAGAGATCACAAAAGGTGGTGTGTTTGGTTGGTTTTGCTGTTTAGTTTGATTTTGTTTTAATCAGAATAAAACCCACCATTCATCTGGCCTGTCCCAGGAAAAACACCAGCGTGCAGCAGCCCAAAACTGTTCTGTGACCCAAAAGGAAATACAGTGTTGCCTCTGCATAAGCTTTTAGGCAACACAAATTGGTGTGATGATGAAGAGGTGGAAAAGGCAGACCATGGCAGTCATCTGGGTTACTTACTTGAATGGGTCGGGCTGACAGCAGGCGCTGTGGTACAGCCCCACTCCTTGCTGGGAGACAGGAATGCAGGCTTTAGTGGCAGAGCTGGGAACAACCCTGAAAAGGAACTGGGGATAATAAAAGAGGAGAAATGCATCAAGGACTCCTGACGATGTCCTGAGAAAAGAAGGGCTAATGAGATCCTTAGCAGAACAGGAAAGAGGGTAACTAAGAGATGCAACAGGTTTTCCATCTCTGCACACTGGTACTCCTGGAACATATTTCTATATTTCTGACCAAAAAAAAAAAAAAAAAAAAAGTTACAAAAAAAAAATGTAGAAGATTGTGTTTGGTTTCCTTCTGACTCAATTTCTGATTGGCTGAAGAAAATATTGCACAGTGAGAGATTTTTAAAGTATACTTAATTTAGCTGATTGAAACAAAATGAAAAGTGAATTGACACCAGGATGTAAATAGCTCCATTAGGGGAAGCATTACAAATACTGAACTATGCCTGAAAGTCAACAAAAATAAGAACAATTAATAGATGGCAGTATCAGGGAAAAATAAATAAATAAATAAAATAATAATTAAAAAAAAAAAAAAAAAAAACAACAGAGCATAAGCTTCAAGCATAGAGCATCATTAACCACTAATTAATTGCAAATTAGCAGCACAAACCAATAGATTTCCCATTTTTAGTGTCATCCAATCAAAACTGAATGACACTTCTGACTGTTTTGGACAAAAATGAGTCACTGAACTCCCTGTGTAAGAGCTGGCAAAATATAATGGACTCTTAAATGGGATACCAGATTCCATTCAAGGTGCTAGCCTCAAAACTTAGTAAGGACAGGATGAGGAGATCAAGGAGGAAACATGTCTGAAGTTTTAAGTCTCCCATGACTATCAGGTTAAATGTTATGTAGTTACAGATTTTTCAAAATCACAGTCCTAAACACTTGGAGTTCTTCAAATTGAAAGATTAGTATTAGTCTGGAGTAGAGTTTGTGTGCCACAAACTATCTGTCTCCTTTTTCTGACTGCTCTAATTAAAGAAGCCTACAATCAATCTTGTCTGTGTCTTTCTGACCATACAGTACAACACAAACTGCTACTGAGACAGACAGTAACTAGAAACATCCCAGTTACAGAAGGCGGATTAAGCAAGAGGCCAGCTGAGCAAAGAGAATGCCATACCAGCCTCCTGGCCTGGTGCCCCAGGTTAGCAATATATTGTACCTTGTAAACAACAAAGTCCTAGCACTACTCTCCCTGCAGAATACCAGCACAGCCCTCACACAGGAATTAAAACAAGAAAGAGGAATTATTTCCAGAAACCTTCACAAGCATGCCCCCCCATATTTCTTTGTCAAATGTACACTGTGCTACACAGCCATTCAGTACTTTACATGTGTGCATCCATTCTGACAAAACAAAAGCTAAGGAAAGCTCAGTCTCAGAGCAAAGGTGTTAAAAAGTCCCTTAGTCTTTATTAAAGTCTTGAGCACAGGACATAAGAACTCAGCTTTTATTGCTCTCTGGTTAAAAAAAAAAAAAAAAAAAAAAAAAAAAGGGGGGGGGAGGGAAAAAGGAAAAGGAAAATCTTACCCAAATGCTTAACTATTTTGCTTTAAAAAGGAAAATTGCTATGCACTCATAACACAAGTAACACTTGTATTTGCCGTTTGCAGGAAACAAGGAAAAAAACAAGACATTCAAAGACATCCATTTAGCCTCCATAGAAGAGAAGTATGAGCAAGAACTGATTTTTGTGCTACTTGCCTCGTGGTCCTGCAAGTCAATGCAGATCCCCACTTACTGCTTCAGATCTGTTTCATGAGAGATTTTACACTCAGCAGGCAAAGTGTGCCAGCACTGGAGTGAGCAGTGTTATCGGGTGTTAGCTGCAGCACTCTGGTACATCCTTGAGAACTAGCACATCATTAGTGATACCTTCACAATGGAATGTGTGGGGCTTTGGTCCATACGCCATTCAAAACTGAGGATGCTCTCTCTTAAGGAGAAAGAAAAAGAAAAAGTGAACAAGAATAACTTTTAATCCATAAGTGCTCGTTTTGCATTTGTTTTCAGCACTATAACTGAGGTCCTCAAAAAAAAAAAAAAAAAAAAAAAAAAAAGGTAACATGACTGTACATTCTTCCATCAAAGAAGGAAGACAAAGAAAAACAAGATGCATCTATTTATTTGAAAAGTGCTCTGAAAGAAAAATATGCTGGGAACATATTTTGCAGTGCTATACAGAGCATTGCAGATATGCAATACTCTATAAGGTCTGATTCTCTCATCTCTGCACGTTGCCACCTCCCTGAATTAGCAGCAGTTTACACCTACTTGCGCTGATATAAATGACAACACAAAGACCAAGGTGATAGAAAGCAGGTCTGCAATGTGTAGCTTCAGCCAAACACACCTGCAACCCTTCTACAGAGCACTGCGTCTAACTGTGTGTATGACAATAATGCTAATAACTTATATGGAACTACATACAGCATAGATCACATTTTATACACTGAGTTTGAGAGATCTGGCAGCATCCAATGTTTGTGTATACACAAACAGTAAAATGCCCCCTTTCATATGTTACATTCTAAACACATTTTTTAATGAATCAAGGATTTGTTCTTTGGCACAGCTGAAGCCAAACCTGCTCACCCAGCAGTCACCTCGATGAAGAAATTGGTGAGAGTTCACACTGATAAAGGTTTTGTCAACACAAGGCATCTCAGTTTCTAGAGAGCATTTTAATTCCCACAGGCAAGGACCTGTCCCAGCGACACAGCTTCAAGAGCACACCACAGACTACTACTGGGTTAAATATGGAACTCCCTGACCACACTGACATGTGATCTTAGCAGTCACTATTCATAAACTGAATGGGTGAAAAACCTCATATTTTCTAATAAAGAAGTGATATTGTGGCTTTGGTGTGTTTTTGTCATTGTTGTTTTTTCCTCTCCCCACGGTGAGGTTGCTGAAAGCATCAAGACCTTGTGGTGTTCTCCAGCCATCCTTACCCATACTCTTAAAAATGAGCTGGCAGAGTTTTCCTCTTCTCCACATCATTACATAGAGCAATCACCCCAGCTGGGATGTCAAGAGACTGCTGATAGCATACCATGGACTCCTCCACTCATGAAAACATTGGTGGTTAACAACTCTAGATTTTTTTCCTGCTTATCAAGTCTCACTCCAGAGATAACTGGAATTACTTGATTTGGAATAACTTCAGAAAGGTCTGCCTTACAGAATAACCATTTAGATTATTCCCCTGTGTTAGTTTACTTACTAATCAGTTATTAGTGCTTACTCCTTAACATTGCCTAGTCTATAAAAGGAAGCTCACTGTCAGAAAAGTCACCTGTGAATTCACAATATACCAGCTATTTTACACTGAATTCCACAGTTGCTTCCATCCATAATCCTTCTGCTTCATAACCAGCAAGTTAG
This sequence comes from Aythya ferina, assembly GCF_964211825.1. NCBI lineage: Eukaryota > Metazoa > Chordata > Aves > Anseriformes > Anatidae > Aythya > Aythya ferina. The sequence continues at coordinate 45,949,760 of NC_140298.1, read as the reverse complement.
TACAGTGGGGCCTTCTTTGAGAGTCTTTACCAAAAGCACATTGAGCTTCCAGTAAAGAATAAAAATTAATTTCAAAACAAAGCCCTGCCTCTGATACTGTTTTTGTTTGTTTGCTTTGGGGGGGGAAGCACAAAAAAGCAAAAACCTATAAACTTCTGCATCCTCCCTCTAAAGTCTAATAACCCTGCTCACAACAACTCTTCCTCCCACCAGGGTATTCCTTGACTCAGCTTGGCTTCTTCCTTTTCACCTCTGTGAATCAGCTATGCTGGATATTGCATGCATTTGGTTCAGTTTTGTCCCCTCCTCAGCCCAGTGACATCTGCACTGTATTTTCTCATCCCCACTCTCCCTTGTCATCCTTTTTCTCCTTTAAAGCTTGTCTTGGTTTTGTCTCCCTAGTTATGTCTATACTGTATGGTAAAGATATCCAAAGTATTTTTAATGGGCAAGCTCAAATGCCAGTAAGACGTCTAAGGTACATGGAACAAGCTGTAGGCACTTCTAATGCCCAACAGCTCTAACAAAGCTATCTCTATGCCCAACACATACTTCTATTTCTCATCCCCCTCTAATAGTTCCTCCTTCTCCTCTGTCTCTTGTCTGAAAGAGCTCTTCAAAGCTCTATCCTGGTCTCAGCCCCTCTATCTTATCCTCAGGAAGCCTCCCCTCTTCACACCGATATAACTATTACCTTTTGGTAAATGACTCACAAATCTACATCTCAATACCAAACCAATCTCCCTCGGTTTAGGCCTATGCAACTAATGACACTTCTGATCTACTTCCCTGGAAGGATTACTGTTGGTCTAATACTAAACTTTGCAGCTCTTACCAAACAGCTTGTATTTCTCCTTTTATGTTATTTCCTTGTTTTCACTACTCCTAGCAGCAACATCCTTCCCATTTCTAAAATTTTAATTTTTGATATGTCTACCCACCAATGCTAGAATATTTTCTGTCTTTCAGGTCCTTATCCATAATAAAACAAATCCAGACATGTTTGTCCATATCTTGGTCATGTTGACCTACTACAAATATTTCCTCTTTCAGTTCCTCATTGCTCCTATCATTCAGGACCTGTGATGAACTGAATGATACATATGCAGCACGCTCCCAGGACTTGATGCCCTTTGATATAGCAAGGTAATCAAAGTGTAGCTTCAATAACAAGAAGTCGTTCCTTATACTCTATGACTTCCTTCCCTTACTGTTAAATTTCCACTTCCTGTCCATTATCCCTAAATTCTACACCAAGAGCTGGGCAAAAGGCAGCACTTGCTGGCTCCTTGCAGTGCCATGCTGAACATGCTGGCTGAACATGTTGTCAAAGTGAGACAGTAAAAAGACAAATCGAAGCTGTGCTGAAATGTCTCCTTCAGATTTGTGTCTGACTCACACCCCTGTACCTAGGTATCAATTTTCACAAACCTTTTCAGAACATTAAGATGAAAGTGGCAAACGTATTCAAAAGTCACTGGCATCAGTGGGGGGCAAAAAGAGGGACAAACAGTCAACAGAATGACAAACAAACCTCACTTCCTTAGAATAAGGGTAAGACTGAAGAAATGTTTTACTTAAACATTTAGTTCCTCTCATTAATTTTATGCCAATTGTGTATTTTCAGTCATAATGTGACAGATTTTTGTGCTGATAGCACATGCACTTTTCCATTTCAGAATGGGGATTTGACCACTGAGCAAAGAGGAACAGGGCTTCTAGTTATCAGCAGAAACTGAGTTCATCCACCTCCTAAGCCCTCCAGGAGCTTGTGTAGTTCTTTAGGACAGTGTAAACCTGAATTGAATTCTTCAAACTAAAAAAAAAATCCAGTGAAAGAAGCAACAATTATTACATTTAAGCTGTTGCCTTTACATTTTAAGGCTATATTTCAAGAGTAATTAAATGAAGGCTACTGATTCAGGATATCCTGCCATTTCACAGACAGCTAATGTACACCTGTTTCTTCTCCACATTTTCACTGCTTTCTTCACACACTGTACTACAAACATTTTAGGGGCTGCTGATCAATACCAATAAACCAAGCACACCAAGGGAAGTTTTCTAGCCCAAAAGTTACGTGGCATGGAGATGTTCGTGCTTATGCAAGGATACGCTTAACCTTCAAAGAGAAGCACACCCTGACACAGCCAAAGTGTAGCAGTTCAATGGCAAATTCCTGCATCCAGGAATGTATAGCTTATTTTTGCTGTCTATACCAAACAAAGGTTACAGGCTTCAGTTCCATGCTTGAGATGCATTTTGTTAAAACTCCAAGTTTCAACAGTTGAATGTGCGCAGTTCTGCTTAGACAAATAACGTTCTGAGTGTAAGTACCATCTGAAAACAGCAACTATTTTCTTTCTATTCAGATAGAAGTCATTTACTTGGACGTTTATTACATGTAGTGGTATCAGCAAAGTTAAAAAAATCTCTTTTCCTACATTTTAATTGTGTTAATAACTGCAGTTTGGGAGAAACTTGCAAGAACAATGGTTTATTTGTAAAATATTTTGTACATGAGTTTCTTTTTTATTTTAACACTCTGAAGAAAGTAAACGTGATGCATTATATACTCTGGATCCAGCCCTCTTCTATTCTAGGGTTGTTCCCTGCAGCAAGCCATTAAAAATGCTCCAGAGTAATAAGAAGTTGGCTTTGCTGTAAACAAAAGTCAGAGCTTATTTAATTATTTTAAAGATTATTTATTTATAAGATCATGAGGCTGAGGATCTCCATTTGAGCTATAGCTGAAGCACAGAGTTGAATGAATTAAAATTGAAAGACTTGTGTGTGTTTATACAATAGGTACAGGGAAAATAAAAGAAGGGGAAGAACATGAACATCTACAGATGTTTTTACTGTGAACGTAAGCACCTAAGAACACGAGCAAGTTCTAGTATAGGGGTTGCATGTACATCTCTAACTCTGGTAGGCAGGAATACAAAACCAGGAAATGCTCTAGGCAAAGTCTTTGTAGAACCTTCATCAATTGACTGTATCAGTTACCGAACACAGATACATTTAAATTAGTGCCAGTTTGTGAGCAGACAAGGCCTTTGATTGAAAACTATTTACATTTCACGGAGAAAAACAAAAGCTTTCTGGGCTTGATTCTCCATAGACTTGTACCTGGTGGCTAGCTATGTACTGCATTGCTCAGGTACACTCTTATCACAGTTTGCTTGCTATTGCAACTACTTGTAACTGCTTATATGTCTAGGAACATATTCCTAAAATGCAAAATACAAGGGAAAAAATAGAAGAATATAGAAGCAAATCTGCCTATGTGCTATTTTTCCCCTTTTGTTTTTCTTTCTCAATCATCACCTTGAGAATGCTTTTAAGATGTCACAGGCCGGGCACAAAAAATGAGTCAACTCATTCTAAAAAGCCTGTTTAAATTCTTAACTTTTTTTTTTTTTTTTCTATTTTCCATATAATATAATTCTTCTAGAAATACCTGGACTGAAGTTTGATTTCTCTTCTCATTATTTTGTCAATATACTAAGTCTGAAATGTTGATTTTGTAAAACCCAGTTTGAAGCGGCCTTTACCCCTTTTCATACATGAAAGGCCACCCCTTCATTTCTCCGCTTTATTTTTCTCTCACATATTTGTGAACAATCACTTCTGCTTCACTCAAGCATATAGAAACAAGCACTGAGCCAAGATATATTTGTCTTGGGTCATGCAAACAGGGCCCATGTGGCCTACCTTTAGACCAGGGCAGGATGAAAGGCCAACCAGGCCTCCTCACGGTTTGGTGACATCTTAGCTAATCCTCCCTTCATTTGGAAACAATTACAAAAAGTCACCTGTAAGTGTCTACAAATAAACCTCTTTCCAAAAGCTAAGAAAGGGTGGTTTACCTCCAACACTTAATACCCGTTTTCTGCTGTCACTTGCACCGGTGGGAATCCAGAGTGCTCTCAAACAGAGAAATCATTTAGGACTTGCGCTGAGTATGTGACTTGTCTTCCTTGTTGCTAATCCAGACAGGACACTAGTTCGTGCATGATCAGTGATACAGGGATAAACAATACATTTTTTTTCCTTTAAATAATGACGCAAGTGGTAGTTCTGTTATTTCACTTTTGCTGTTTATAAGGTAAAATCCACTTCTCCTTCAAATTGATTTTTGCCAGATCTGTACACTACATTAATATTAGGCTCACTCTCCTGAAGGCCTCAACTGGTGTCTATTTTATGGATGGATAAAACTATAGTTTATAGAAGTGACATCTACCCAGACATCAAAGTAAGATGGGCACAAACATTACCTCAAAGCTACTTCCAATGGTAATGAAATAAATTGGCTTTGGCCATATATATTTGTCCAAATAAGCCTTCCTACCAGTCTACAAGAACATATGAAACAGGCTCTAACGCCACTGTTCTATGTAGGCTGTCCAGCAATCTGACCAGTTCACTGCGTATTCCTTCCATGTTCAGCTCAAAGAGTGTAGCTGTCAGATGGAAAAATTAAAAACAGAGTGAAATTTGCTTATCCAAACCTTTTACAGCTTACAGCCAAAAGATACCTTCTGGTATCTTCAAGTCTACCGTAGATCAAAAGTAAGAAGTCCATATCTGAGTCAAAGGAAAGCTCTAACAAGCCTTGTGCTCCACTGCTAAATGTTGTTGCCCACATGGAGCAATGTCTGAGATAACCAGATATTTTTCCATCTTGTAGTAAGTTACAGTGCTACCCAGGAAAGGCAGAAATGATACTGGGGAGAGGGTGGACAATCAGAAGAGGTAAATAGTTCACTGCCCTTTCCCTCATCTGCAGACATCCACTTTCCAATAGCTCAGGCAGTGCTTAGCTCTGAAGTGCACCATTATCTCCATGGTAGCAGCTGTGCAGACAGCAGGATCCTCTATCCCAGGTGATGTGATGGGAGATCTTGCCACAAGTGACTACAGGTGGGATGGGGCTGTAAGTAAGACATAATTGTTGTGCAGTACTGACATGTCTTTCCAGCCCTGGAGGTGCTAAAGGGAGGCCCTATCAATACACTGAATGTGGTATTCAGGTAAGCTGTTGGCATCACAGCTAGAATAGCAGATAGCAGGGGGGAACTAAGAGGACGAGCTGTCTCTTTACTACCCAATGACAGGAGCTGAAAGAGACCCAGGGGAAGATAGCTGGTCTTTGGCAGAACCATTACGGTTTAGTGGAGGACTTGTTAGTGTTTGGTCAGAGGTTGGGCTCAGTGATCTTAGAGGTCTCTTCCAATCTAGATGATTCTGTGATTCTTCTCTACTGGAGAGGATGATATTGGACTAGTTTCATGGTTCTGCAGGTCTGCTTCCACTCTGTAAAGGGAGCATAACCTGGTATCTTCTCTCTTCAGTCAAAACAGAAAGTAACCAAGACTGCATTGTTGAGTGGGAGGGAGGAGAAAAGTCCTCTACAGGAACACTAATAGGGTTGATTTGCTGATTCGTAATCATCACCTAGATAACAGCAATGAATACGCTACAAGTCTGGAGATAGGGAAAAAGTTGTTCTGATGATCAGTTACTAGAGTGTTCAATTTCACTTGTTCTGAGGAGAGATCAAAATCTGTATCACGTAAGAACATCAAACGGAGGTAACATCGTGTTATGGTAATCCATAAAAATATTTTAAAATGAAAAGTAAGGCTAGTTAAATTTCTAACTCAAAACATCCCCTACTCCCTCCCTCCTACCCCCTTTTTTTCTTTTCATGAAAAAAAATAACATCATTTGGAGAAAAAAAAAAAAAAAACAAAAACAAAACAAAAAAACAAAACAAAAAAAAACAACACTTTCTTCCCATTTCTTTCCATATCTTATTGCTGAAATAAAGGGGAAAAAAGGAAAAAATGAGAGGGAGAGAAATAAGATGAAACTCTCAACCTCTTTTACTGTAAGATGTTTTTATCAGACCAGATATACTACTCCTCAGATTCCTCATTTACACAAGTAGTTCTTTATCTTTAAGTAACATTGCTAAAATTCAACAATGCTGATTCCTTCAAAGATGACCAAAGGTTACAAATAGCATACAAACACCTTATGCATTTAGAAATCAAACTTTGAGCAATACAATAAAATAAACAGGAAACTCCTGATTTCCTGTTCTGTAATTAAAAACCAAAAGCACACAACTGCTCTCATCTTTCAAAACTGCTTCATTGTCTAAGTTATTGTTTGGTAAATAGGCTCTATGTTTGTAAAATGCATTAAATAGAAAATTCTAGCACGGCACTGTGTACCTAATTTATGTAATAAATACAGTAATTTTTACAGCAAAATAACATGGCCAGAACAGGTAAGTTCAGACACAAACAAAAATGATCCTGTGAATATCTATATGCAATTAAAAAAATGGATTTAAGGTTAAAGTATTTAATCTGGCAGGAGACTGAAGCTCACCAGGTTTTTCATTCCTGTAGTAACAGCATTTTATTTTTGTCCCTTGCAATATCAATGAAATCAGTGTGTCCAACATGTGAAATACCTTCTGGACAGAGATGACTTTACTAAAGTAAAGGAAAGATGGATGGAACCCTTGAGTTCATAATCATATGACTACTTTTGACTTGTCTCCAGAGCGCGCAGTACTTCGGAAAAGAATGCAAACTGCAAATTAAACCCTCAGTTATCCTCAGCAACCTGACAGCCTGGCCGAAGAAATACTGCTAAGTCCAGCAGATTGGAGAAGTGATGTGTTCATTGCATGGAGGTGTGAAGAAAGAAGCCCACCCCAGCTCATCTCACAGGGCACAGCTGGTGAACTGTACACAAACAGGGGAAACAAGTGGGCTTGAGGGGAGGAGGTGAGAAGGGGCCCGAGGTAAAAATTGGAGATATTTTTGCTTTCCTTCATATTCTGCTGCTGTTTTAGCCAGTTTTAATTGGCAGCTTATTTGAAAAGTGTTTTCTACCCGGTTTTCAGACAACAAAATCAATCTCTCCAATTAATACAATTGGAACTGGAAGTGCTAGGGAGTCTCTTCATCCGTTCTTCAGTACTGTCCTTTAAATGCAAAAATTCTTTTTGCATTTTTAGTCTAGAGCACATTCACGAAGGACACATAGCAATAACGAGATAGAAAGGAAGGTTCTCTATCAAGAAAATAGGGGCATTAACCGGTAAAGCTGCTTCTAAGCATTTACACCCTCCCTATCAGTCACTCCTCTTCCTCATATGTCCTCAACTCCCCCCACCTGCAGGCCACTTCGCTTTGCACAGAGCATCAAAAACTTGGGTATGGTCACTGAGGTTCTTTTCTTTCTTTCATTTCCAGACAGTAGCAGCAGTCCCCTGAATCTGATGCAGAGCTTTCCCCACATGAAAGCACTGCCTGAATGAATAATATTTTTCTCCTTTAACTTTCTATTGTCTCTTCCCACTATTAAGCACAGTGTTATTCCTGTGGTATGAAGGTGGACAGATTTTCACTCTCAAATTAAAATGGAAAGATTACCTCAGGCCCTCAGAGTAAAAGCCAGGAGCATTGATGCTCAATCTTTGCAGTTTGGAAGTTACAAAAAACTGAGGGTCAAATGCAACATACATATACTGTTCGCCAAGCATGGCCTGGTACTACTCCCCATTGAAAAAAAGTGACTGATGTAATAACAACTTCCCACCATTGTAGGGAAGGGGTGATACAGAGTCTGAGGAGAAGGCAGATGAGCATGTTTCTAAAGCTATATCCACATTTTAAATCTTGCCAGGTAGCCATATGGCTTAATAATATTGCGGGGAAAGAGGGAAGCAATTCTACTGTTATGGGACTCAACGACTGCAGCAAAACAGCAGTGAAGATACAGCTTGACAGGCAAAAATGCTGCACTACTGGGAGAACTTATTCATTTTAGCAAACAAGCATCAGCAAAAGAATTATTTTGCTAGTATAAAACACAACTTTATTTGAAATATGAAGGCAGGTCTTGGACAAGGACTGAGCAGAGACTCTGAGGCACTGGATCACCTGCCAGAGCAGACTGGCTCACAGCAGGTGTCTCCACTATTCTCCTGTACCAAGCACAGCTTAGACACAGGGATAAATGGCTTTGGATTACTTAATTCCAGTCTGTGTAGCACTGTTTGAAAGCACAATTGTTACGCTTAACTGTAACAAAAATTGCTTGCCTTTTTCAGCTGCCCCCACCTCTGGCTTAGAGAGGCAATGGTAGGCGGCTCTACACTAGTTTGCCTTTCTGTGCATTTGTAAAACTTTTGGAAGCAACCACTGCAGAGCCAAAACAAAACCGTAATCAAAATTGTAATGCTGGTTTATAGAAAGAAGAAAGAAAATTCTGCCATAATCAATTAGTTTAACTCACCAGTACTGGGATTTTAGACTGACATTTATCAGTAATATTTTTTAATTTCTTAATATCATAGCAGTCAGGTTTCTTTAAGACAGAACATTTAGAGTGTAAGCACAAAGTAATCCATGTTCCATAACTACTGGTGGAGATTGAAACATCTTCCTATAAATCAAGGGATGAGTTTTGATCTACTAATAATCTGTTCCCTTAATTCATATATCTGGCAGTTTGATTCATTGTGCAAGTTTAGATTAAAGAGAGAGCTGCAGTGAACCAAGAACATATTTGCAGGATTGTGGCAAAAAGTTAGGATACAAAACAGCATTAGGGTGTAAAATACATAGGGAAAGGTTAAGAGAAGAGCAAAGTAAAGACAGAACAAAATCTGCATGTTTCAATGAATTTTAAGATGACCAAAATGAGCAAGTAATATAGAAATTATCACAACCAAAAGTCACGGTATTTCTCATCCTAAACCAAGAAAGATTATCGTACTTGAATAATTACTTTAGTGCTATAGCAAAGTCATTGATGAAAATCACTTTTTATAAAACACTTTAGGCAAACTAATTTTTCTACATACTCTTACATATAGGCTCATTTTTTACTAAAATAATTAAAAGATTACCTTGGTGTTTTGCATCTCTGTTTAAAAGGAATGTCAGTTTTTCTAGAGCTCAAAGTTTTTTTTTGTTTGTTTTTTTTTTGTTTTTTTTTTTTTTTTTTTAAACAAGCATAAAAAATGCATTAAGAAGTGATGATCTAAAGGGATGGTATTAAATTGCTGGGGTTGATTCTCAGGTGACACAAATATGCACAGTTGCATTGATTTTAATGACTTATACATGCCTACACCATTTAAAGGTTTAGCTTCATTTCTTGCTGTCATGTTACTGACATTTTTAAAATCAGTTTTGTTTTAAATCTAAATTGCTTAAATATTCAGATATGGTCAAGTGTGCAGGAAATCCAGCTTTTTGATTTTGTATCCTCAAGTTTTTCTTGTGACAGCTGTGAGCTGTGACAGCCCTGTGGAATCAGCATCCAAAAGTCTTCACAGTCCTGTTGGTTCTTTAAGACCCTACACCTAATTTATTTATTCAACGGTCCTATAATCAGAGAGAGAATTAAAAATAAAATACTAAATAATATTCAATGACAAGAAGGTATTAGCAAATAACAGATCTGGCATTTGCTAAGATAGAGACGTACTTAGGAATGAGAAATATACTACAATATACTAAGCTTCTCCTCAAATATAGGAGAAATTAGCTACTTCTTCCTCAAATTTTCTTTTGATTACCATCCTCCTACCAAAGGGAAAGTAGGTTAGATGCCTCTTTTTTCATACAGGTCATGACCCTTTTGAAGTTGTGGTAAAGGGCTCCTGTGTTAGTTAGATGTGCTTTCCCTGAGATTGACCTGCAAATTGCCAATCTGTCTGGCTGCCTGTCAAGAGCAATTTTAGACCCATTTTCCTTAACCCTTTCTACCATGCAGATAAGAATAAATATTTTGAACTTGATATCTAAATCTCACTCTTCTACAGTGGGTGAAATTTCCTTTAGCTCTTAGTAGCTTCTAGTCTCAGTGCTTGATAAAGGGGGGCTCCAATTTTTATTTTATTTTACCTGAATTGGTAACACAAAATAGCAGGCAATAACACCCTATGGACAGTGCACCTGCGAAGTGTACAATGAAAATGCATGCAGAAGTGATTTATAAGTGAAATAGATTTGAAATGACAGTCAATGGTAATCAAGAAATTAGATTAAGGTCATAGATATCTTAAGAATTCCTTCAAGAAGCTTCCTATTGCAGCAGTTCTTTGTATCACTGATCTGTCTAGCACTGCTGTATATTTGCAAATAAAAAATATATTCACTATAAGGAAAGAGAAGTTGGGGGGATGTGTTGGGCGGGATGCAGCTGTTTTCTTTTTGAAATAAGCAACAAAAGTCAAAAAACTCTTTAAATGACCATGCCTGCTTTACTCCAAAAGAACATATTATTCCTGCTTCAAACCCCAGGCCACTTCTCAGAGAAGCAGCCTGGGGTAAGGGAGTTACTTTCTACTGTCTCCAGATAAAGTACAGGTCATCAACAGATCAAGCCTTCCCAAGACAAAATGCTCTTTATTTCACTGAAGCCTGCCCCCACATTATCTGGTTAGCCTCTGAGGGCATCACAAACACTGACTGAGATCTAACGTATTACTGGTACAGAAGTTGCTTTCAGACGTACCCTCATCTCTAACCAACTGATTCAGTTCTTTGCTGTTATGTTTCCATATATAAAGCTGAACAGAATGCAGATATATAGAAGTTATTCTTCAAATGCAGAGTAAGAATTAATTGCTAAATTGTGGTATAGGAATTTTTTTGAGAAGTCTGCATTGCTTTTTAGGTTTACTGAAATTAAATCTCCCCATTCACCAGACCAAAAAAAAAAAAAAAAAAAAGTGTAGGAGAAACAGATGACTCAAGATTATGGGATTAGGATGTTTTCACTAGTTCTAATTCTTTCGTGATCAGTAACGAGTGTACATGGTTATTCACCACAAATTATTCAGTAGCCTTGTTAGAAATAGCAGTTTCACTCCTTTTCCCAGCAGGGAGGTGTTCACACCATAGCTAGCACTGGCAGGCAGCTTTGCTAGGGAGACCGAGGACAGAGCATGCAAGGGTCTGAAACACCAACCTAGATAGTATTGTGGATTTTTTCATCCTTTTGGATCAGAACAGAAAAAAATATCACTAAGCCAAAACACAGTTGCATCACATGTAGGAACTCTTGTAGGCAAATCCTGAACATGCAAGTTTTCATTTTTTTGTTGTCCCTCGCAGACCATTTACAAGTATACCACAAAAAAAAAAAAAAAAAAAAAAAAAAAAAAAAAAAAGAGAAGAGATTTATGAGAGAAGTGAGAACAGATGTTTAAGAAAATGTTGATTTTATCTGAGTTTTTTTTTTTTTTTTTTAAAGTATCTAACCACACAAAGCTTTGTTGGAACCCCCACCCCCAAACGTTGATATTGCATAATTTTGTTAGTTAAATACTACAGATTGTAATAAACCAGATAACTTTCAAAATTGAGAACACGATATGCAAAACACTGTAACTTTTGAAGTACAGCAGATAATTACAGGACTGAGGAATAGACTTGAGGTACTTAGCATTGTAAGACAATTTGCAGTACGACACTTGATGTCCAGGGATACACTTAAAAGCAAAATAAAGTTTTGGTCAGTATTTTTTTTCTTCCAGTAGCTGGGAAACAAAGCACAAAACAAATGACAAGTAAACATTCAGCCACAGGAAGCCATTAACAACAGTGGGCACCAATTAGGACTCAGCAGGTATTCTTTACACCGCCTGGTGCTCTAGCTCCTCCTCAAATACTTTGGCATAACACTCTCAAACTCAGTCTTAGGAAACAACAGGCTGTTTCATTTACTCAGCAATTTGTAGCCACATATTCTTGCTGATAGGCCCATAAACCTGTTTGTAGTCTTCTTCTGTTTCCCTTCAAGTTTGTGTCATTAGAAACTACAATTACTGTCTGTCCAAAGAGAATACTTTTCAGGAAAGAAAATAAAATTGAGATACTGTGATCCCTTTCCTCTTTGTCTCTCTTCTTTTCAACTTCTTTTGGAAGCGAATGTAAAGCACAATGACTGGTGTCAGAAAAAGCAGCTCACAGAGAAAATATTTGTTAATTCTTTGAGGGTTTTTTTTTGTTTGTTTGTTTCAAAAAGAACATTACTTTTTTAAGCACAACTTTTTGGTAGAACGGGGGAAAGGGGTATTATTCTAAAAATTAAGCAAAAGCATTAAGTAATTGATAAAGAACTGCATGAAAATACATTCTAGTTCAACCAAAAACATTCCATAAAACATAAGTAATTTTGACAAACTTATATCAGCAGCAAGGTATTTCGTATCTGCTATCCAAAGAACCTGAACAAATTATCCAATCCTTTTAAAGTTACTCATTAATAGTACCTCACTTGTTCCCTTAGCGTAAAAGTACAGAGTTTTATTAAAATGTGACACAAAATAGATTCTTACCTTTGCATCTTAAGATCGTTAAAAAACAAAACAAAAAGCAAAAAAAAAAAAAAAAAAAAAAACAAACAAAAACAACACATTTTAGAAACTCACAAACCACCATTTTGCCTTATTGCTATTGCATTGCCAAAATGACCAGGTGAGGTACGTCCTCAGCACCATACCACTGGGGGGAGGGGGGGGGGGCCTAAAGACATGAGAATTCATTTTAACACATGCCAAAATATAATGCCCTCTAAATTAACTCTATCTTTTCAATTGCCAACAGCTGTGGTCTCACATGCCACTTTTCCATCATTGCTGCTAGATGAAAGGTAACCAAAACACCATCAGCTGAGGTTTGATCATTTCTTGATACTTTTGGCATTACAAGAAAACAAGGAAAGCAGGCCATGATTACACTAATTCAGAGTTCTCTGTGTCAGGTCAGACTCCCTGATGTCTTCAAGACATGTTCATGTCCATCTGCTTTTCCTTTATTTTTTAATAATTTCTTTTGTTTCAACCTCTCTCTGCCATTTCAAAAATAAGAATAATATATATAATCTCAAAGTGAACATTAGCAGATTAGTTACTTAGCTTCCTGTAGTCTGTTATGTTAAATCCCCACTGGCTGTTCACAGAGATGTGCTGAGCTACCTATCTATCAGCTAGCTTACCCACTGCTTCTGACAGGTCTTGTTTTAGCTCCCACCTGCAGCCTGCCAGAGCTATTCATGCACAGTGTCCCATACAGCCCCCACAACCTGCACTGAAAATCCTTGGTGACAGTAGGACAAACACTGACAGTGTTCCCAGGACTCCTGCCTGACCAGCTATGTGCTTTAAGCCCTGTGACACATCTTGGTTCTGCCAACAGGAATGCAGAGGTGTCCTTGTGGTCCCCAGGTATTGGCAGCCTAGAAATGGCAGCACCTCTTTCTGGCATGCTCATGGACAGGAGCTCTGCATAACTAGAGCTATCCAGGCTTTGGGGTTCCTTTGGCAATACAGAAAAACACTACAGACAGGGAAAGCTGGGTACCGAAAGCCTAACCAACTAGCTCACTGCCACAAACTTTCACAGAATTTAACAGGGCTGGGCTCTGCTGATATGCAACTCCATGAACACATGCAAGCTCAAACATCACCTTTCACAGTCAAATGGATATGGCTATGGCAGGAATATACTCAATCTGCATAATGAAGAGTACTTATTCCATTTCAGACGAGTTCAAATTGGCCTTTACTGTGTACCAAACTGGTGGAAACTCCATTAATTCCAGCAAGAGCTACACTGTTTCTCTGTGAGAAGGGAACTACTGTGCCTGCGTAATTTTATCTGCACACAAAGGTTTCAGATTTGTCTTATTGCTTCTCAAAAATAAATCTGGGTCTAAATCACATAAAATATACACTTAACTACTGATCACTAAAGATCATTAATGCAAATCCTTGCACAAAACTCCAGTTAAGAAGAAAAGCTGTAATATTTGCATAACTGTATGTGTGTGTGAATATACACACACACACATACATATAAGCAATCATTTCAACGCTAAGAAAATACCTTTGAAAATTACAATTTATACACCAAGATCAAAAGAGGTAGTCTCCCTGGTCTATAGCCACCAACAAATCAGGTAGCTAGTCTAAGCCAGTCATCTAGGCTCCTTCTGTAGTGAAGAAAGAGATAAGTGCCTTCAGATTGCCATTTATCCCATTCTAGGAGAGGTGAGTAAAACAGGTGAGATGAATCACCCTGGCATTGCTATCGGCCATGTGGGGGAGGGAGCTCCTTAGATGACTGGCTTGGGAATGTACTTAACTTTTAGCAGCTAACACTAAGAGAAAATCCCTCCTACGAGATGAGGGAGAATTATGTAAACTCACAGTAAATATTTCTACCCACTTTTGAAAAAAAAAATCATGTTATACATGGGCTCATGAAGGAGGTCAAACTTCATATTCCCCGTGAAAAAGATCATCATACAGTCTCCTCATTCAAGACATAGGTCACTGGATCTATTAGTCAGTGTTGTTTGTTTTGTTTGTTTGTTTTGTTTTAATTATTATTGTTGTTGTATTTCTAAGGAAGTAAGGTTCACTGTGTTCTGCTTTCCTAAAGAAATGACATTCACATACAATGTTGAGAAATTATTTGTTGCAAACCTGTTAGTTGATTTTATTTAAGTATGACAGAGGGGTCAGAGAGGTATGAAAAAATAGCCAATTACCAAGCGAAGGACAGAGCTATCAGTGCTGACCAAAGGGGAAAGGCCAGAACATTGCATCACCCCAGAAAAGCTGCAAGAGCCATTTTGAGGCACAGACCCACAGAACAAACTTCTTTAGCTCACTGCCCCAACTCATCCAACACCACAGTGTCAATTAGAGACAATTGTGTTTTGTGGTTGTTGTTTTTTTTATAACATGAATTGATCTGCGACAGTGCAAGATGTCTGTTTAGATTTAGCATAATATTCATGCAAACAGTAGAAATAGCTTTCATTAGCAATAATGCTCAATGGCACCTCTTGCACTAATAAAGCATCTGTTTCTCCATTCTTGCTAAGTATATGCTAGAATTCCTACTACTTATAGATGCTAAGTAAACCCATACAAACAAAAAACTTGGAATAAACCTACTCAGATCAACTGGACACAGATTGACATCTATGCATCTTAGTTTGCATGTTGTTTTAAACTACTAATACTTACCTTAAATAGGGAACAGTATGTAATACTTTGAAATGATTCACGCCTGACATACTTGCAAGGCCAGCTGTCAAAGGAGTTGAAAAATTCAGGTCTGTGCCAGTATCATACATTATCTTTAGTCCCAGTTTCTCACTGCATGGGAAAGACAACGTGCTATTTTATGAGCCCTGTAAAACTAACATATAACTTGGAAATAGGTTTAGAAAGGGACAGACAGTGCATTAATATTTTTTATCTGTGCATCTCCTGCAGTCTTCCCCCTTTAGGATTTTCTTTTCTCCTATTATTTACTTACAAAAAGGGGAGAACACGAGAAAACTGATTAAATGAACACCTGATTGAACGTAGATATAGATTTAGAAGTCAGAGCCTGATCTCACAAAGCAAGTAAAATATAGACATGAGATTTGCCTTTCTCTGCACTGCTGTGGCTGGCTGAAGATTCAGAGATACCGACCAACAACATATTGGTATTTAGATCTTAATAAGTAACTGTCACAGTCACAACCGAAACATCAGCCTACACACAGTATTTCACAGTATGTGTTCCTTTAAACACAGCTATAACCATATCACGCTAATAATCTTACTGAAAATCAAAATGGTTGAGGAGAGAAGCAAAAAGTTTCCATTTTCTTGTTGGTTCCTGACCATTTTCTTTGCTCTATTCCCAGAGCCTGGTTCTGCTCTGCAGTGCTTCAAACACTGTTCAGGCTAGTGAGGTATAGAAGGATAGCTAAATAAGCACTAAAGACACACCATGGAGATCAGCAGATCACAAGCTATGTTTTCACAGCCCCAGTTTCCAACGATGCTGGCTTACTGAGAGCCAAAGGCTGGGCATCTGCAGGCTATGAGCAGAGCAAAGCTGCACCTACACTCTGCATGCCCATGTGCTCCCACTCTCCATGCCTGGTGACATACGTACGTTCATACAGAGAGCAACTGCAATGTTTGGGTTCAGCAAATTAGTGAACTTAAAGAAACATTAAATTATGTATTTAAATGCCTTCCTCCATAGGGGAGGAACTTCAGGGAGATTTTCTTGTAATATCCACTGCAACCAACAGAGAAGCATATTCTCTGGTATTCTAGAAGAAAAATCTGCTCTCATTTTTTCCCTGTAGTTGGTTTTCCCCACTTCTTCCTCAACACTCTCCAAAGTGTACTGTTCTAAAGAAAGCAGTTGAGGAAAAGTTCCCAAATTACCCTGTCCTTTTTCCTACAAGATTTATTTCCCTCTCCCCCCCTCCCCCCTTACACACAATGGTACAACCTGGATTATTTTATTTGCTAAAAATATCTGCCAAGTCTAAAAATAAGCAATCTTTTGCTCACCTATTAGTGCATTACATACCTGAGTCAAAGATTTTAAGTCCTAACAGTTTTACAAACTTCATCAGTGCAAATGACTCAATGGATTAAGAACTTCACACCACCTAAGACACGTTACAAACACTTTAAAAGCAATTAAAATTATCAGAATCTGAGTGCACATCTCTGGCCACGCCGCATCAGCAAGTAGTACAACACAGCAGAAGCTGAGCCTGCAAACTGAAAGCCAGTGCTGAGGATCCAACATCCACCTTGAGATTTTTACGTTGGGCTACTTCTGGTTTGGATGTATGGACTGAAGCATGTACTAGCAGCTGGCATGCATGAGCTGAACACATCTTCTCTCTGCCTGTCCTCTCTGGGAAGTGAGCCACAGAGTGCGAAGAGGGGACAACTGGAGGTTCACTTCAAAGCACGTTGCAGAAATCGAGTTAAATGCTGCTGTAAGTAACTTGTGCCCATCAAATCTAAAGATGGTTTTAAGTTTGTCAGTAACCACAGCAACTTATTTCAATATGCTTATTCTCATCACCACTGCTGTTTTCCTGCTGTATCCCTTACATGCCCCACTCTGGGCTTGCATGAGGAGCTGTGCCTGCCACCAAATAGGACTGCAATTCAACACATACAGGCCTTCACAGCAAGCAAGCAGCATTGATTTACTTGTTTCTACAAATGCAGTCTGCTACATACATAGATTTTGGGCAGAGAAAAAAAAAATCTTTTCATTTCCATATTAATGGAAATTGTTTAATTTCCATATGCTTGGCATACATCCATACATTCAATATCCTGTAGAAAATACTTTAACCAAGCTTAACATATTGGAAGAGCAGAAAACTTAGGCTGGAGTTTCTTTTTAGGCTTTGATGCCCCAGTGACACCATCCACAATATTATAAAAGTTCAATCATTTTGCGTGTGATGGCCCAGGCAGAGGAAGCCTGTGTTTTCCAGTCACCGATGTATTTGTTTGACATTAACATACAGTGGGAAACAGCCATGTGGAAACCCTGAGCAATAATGTGCAAGTAAGTCTTGTAAAAAGCAGCATTAGCATACTTTTACAAATCTGAATGACAATTTAGCAATTGGATCCAGGGGCTTTTCCACACAGGCTTCTAGACCCATTGGCACACCAGTGTGGGAAGAGCTTCCTGGAGGCTGCTTATGCTGCTTCTGTGGTGCAGTTAACAGCAGGCATCAGGCTGCAGGCAATTCAGGGGACACTTTCACTGGCAGCTACAAGTCATTAAAATAAAGGGGAAAATGTTTCCAAAAAAAAAAAAAATCCTAAAGAACAACATGCAAAAAAATAGACTCTAGGAAGTTTGAACAACATAAAGCTCTTGGAAGCTCTTGGAAACTGTTTTTGAACTGTTAAATTTAAATTAAAAGAATATTAAGAATATTAAATTTATTTAAAGAATCTAAGTGTCTGGTCTGATTTGAAAAACACACACATCAGCTTTGCCAAATGAAGTTCTTCCTCAACCCTCAAGCCTTAATAGAATTTCCTTTTCTTTCCTTAAAAAAAAAAAAAAAAAAAATCTCTACTAGTACGTGAGACAGGCTTGGGTTTTCACTAGGCATGGCACAAAACAGTACATACAGGGGGGTCTGTCCTATTCCCTCTGCACCTGCAGCTCTCAGCTAGCTTTATACAAACACCAGGCTGAACATGAGTCCCCTTCTGGCATCAGTTACACCCCACACACTGCATCTTTACTCTGTTCACAGGGTGCCCCAAATTCTGATAAGTCAAAGTGATTCTGGAATCCAGGCCAGGCTTTCAGGCACAACTTCTCTACTAGCTTGGATCAAGAAGAGATGTGCAGTACACTTTCCACAGCCAGTTGACATTGGATTCCCATAACACCACAAGTTAAGAAATAATAACGGTCAAGTCGTAGTCTGACTACAAGTGCAGTTGGGCATCCAGTGAAAAAAAAAAAAATATATATATATATATACACACATACATACTGACCTAGGAAAAAAATATTATGAAAGAGAAAGGTGTATATGACAGAAAAAAAAAATTACATTTCCAAAAACCTATGTGAATATAAAAGAATAAGTATTTTGCTTTGAGAGCATTTTTTGTTCTGACAAAATTAGCAGTGTGTTTCTCCATCTACCTTACAAACAGGCAGTGCTTAACTACCGGCAGACTTCAGTCTACATGACTTTACAACTCCAAAAATCTGTCTGAGCACCAGGTTGTGCTGGTTTAGGAAACTTTTAAATTCTGCACTGAATTTAAACTTGTATAAACCTCATCTTTCAGTTTGTTAGTGACTTATATCAATCCAACATAAATAAAGCACTACATACACAGAAACAAGTGACTACTATTGTTCATATAAATAAAACAAAACTCGTAACACAGTTCAGCCTTTGCAGCCCTTTCTTTCTAACCATTTGATTAAATAAGTGAAAGTACTCAGTACACAACATTTCCTTTAACCAGAAAAAAAAAAGTCCCAGATGGTTGACATCTTTAAGTAATAGATATTTTATACCAGCCAAAATTAAGATTCAAATGTCATGAATAAAGTAATTCTCTCTTCAGTGACTGTGTTGCTCCAAAAATAATTCAATGCAGTATTCTTGTTAAATATGGAGAAAAGTGTTTCCTTTAGATGAGGAAATTCCCTTAAGGAAGTTGTTTTAAGATAAATAAAAGTTCAGGATGAAGCCAGCAAAAGGTGTGAAGGATTTCTCTTTGATTTACCAGCTTGTGTATTTGGGCTCAGACACAGACTACATTTTATGCACATATTAATAGGATGCTAATAAGCCTACAACTCCACTTTAACAGGGACCTGTAGAGACAACCTGATATGTGGCACCAGATATATTGGCCCTCTTAAGCAGAAGATTTATTTCTTTCTTGTGCAGGGAGAGAATCAGATTACATATTTTTAATTACAAGTTCAGATGAAAACGCTTTGCAAAGTCAGACTATTACTTTTGTTAGGATTTTTTCTCGGTTAAGGAAACCTTCAAAAGATCAAGTTAAAAACCAAGACTTTTAGAGTAACTATGTGCAGTTTTTACTCTTTACTGGGAATATTATACACAAAATAAGGCCACTGAACTGTAAACCTGCTTACTAAGTCATGAAAACAATTCTAGTATCAAAATCATGAAGCACAAGAATTGGCAGAATGTCTGCTACATTGAAGTGTTTGCTACATTTCATAGAAATGTTTGAAAGAGATCCTAGTTAGTTTTAAACATCAAAGGTATTTCAAAGTTATATCTTTTAGTGTTCTTTTTTTTTTTTTTTTTTTAAACTACATCTGCAAAATGTTAAAAAGGCATTAAAAGAGAAATAAAAAGCTAGATAAGGCTCATCTCATCTATGTACATATATCCTAGTTTATAGTTATCCTTAAAAAAAATCCTGAAATTTTATTGAGTAGTATCTTAATTAAACCACACATTCAAACAAATCTTCTGTACATTTTTTCCTTGCAAAGCAACTTTTCACAATTTCAACTTGCTTTTTTTTTTTTTTTTTTTTTTTTTTTTTTAAATAGTTCTAATACAGCAAAGATAGATTCGGACAAATTTGCTTTCATTATTAGAAGAAAGAAAGGCTAAAAAAGGTTTTGCTTAAAAGTCACATACAAATCAGAATAATTTAAAAACCCAAGTGGCTTCCATTTAAATTTAAAATAAAAATTCTGGGAAACAATTATCTTGTTCTTAGCTTGTTAACACAGAAACTTATCTCTTGTATTAACTGCTGTTTTAATATAATATAAAAAAATATAGCACAGATCTTAATTTTAATTAGAAAAATCAATAAGACAACTTTTTTTTTTTTTTTTTTATTCCTTTTCTTTTTCCAATCTATAGTTGTATTTCCAGACTGGTCAACATGTACATGGCTAGACACTATTAAAACAGCATACAGATACCTTCTCCTAGCCTGGGAAGGTTCTCAGCTTAAAGCTTATTTTGTCAGCTCAAGACTGCAGTGACAATATTTGGCCCATTTGATTTCAGCAGCCAATAAAAACAGGCAATTGCCAATTACCGGTTACTTTTCTTTGTCAGCTGGAAGGAAGTCTGGTGGCTTTCCTATTTTTAATGCAAAAGCCAATAGACAAGTAGAGTTCTGAAATTACAAAGCAATGCAGTAATTTGAATGTTGGCTAATATGGGATTCCCCCACCCTGTCCCACCGTTTCTACAAGGCAAGTTTCGTTTGTTTTCTTAACCTTCTTCTCAAGGAGACTGATCTCTCGACTGTGTTCAAAATGCACTTGTGCCAATGTCATTGACTTCAAATGATCCGTGTAAAAGTAACCACACATATACTGAAATGATGCTCCCAGCACTTCTCCAAAGATGCTGTTCCTCCCATACATGCCACAGCCATCATTGTACAAGGGTTCTTTTTTTTTTTTTTTTTTTTTTTTTTTTTTACAAAGTTGTTCATTTTTGAATCTCACCTGCCCTTCTGGCCACTGATGAGAAGTCTCTCACCCTCCTCCCACCTGAACTCCAGCTTTGAGAAGGCACACAAGAAGGTCCCATGTTTCAGGCCACAGATTCTCTTGCAGATGGGGGAGGACAGCTCCAGGGGACTGTCACAGTGTCTGGAGGGCTGTGCTGCTCTGACTGTGTGACTGGGTACAGTTGCATTCAAAGATTAGCAACAAGTCAAGTAACCACTGATATCTCCTGCACATCCTCTTCCGTTTCTTGGGTGTATGATCAAAATAGCCAGGGTGCAGGCTCAAGGGAGGAACACCTAAGAAAACAGGAGACCCATAAAGCAGAGCTCAGTGAACCACAGAGACTGCACGCAGAAGTACATACATACCAATGTAAAGTACGTCCAAATGTACTGCAGGCTGCGTTCTGTACTGGAGGCAGTGAGATGTGAAGTGCACATGTGCCTGCAGCGCTTGGGCAGGTGTTCCCCTTCTTTTGGAAGCCTTTCATCCAAAGAGGCTTGTTTATGCTGCATGCCACCTCCCTCAGCATTAACCACATACACAGCCCACTCCATGGCAATAGAAAAACAGACTGTAAAGACAAGGCTGATTTATGCTCAAGTGGACTTGGTAAAGTAAGGAAACTGACCTTGGCAAAATCACCTCACAGCACCTCAGAAATGCTCATGTTTTTTTAGCTGTCCTGCCATGGAAACACATTTTTCACAAGTGAAGCTGAATCTTAGCAACCCACAAGAGCTTTAGAGGGTCTGGAAGCAGCAGTGTCCTGTCTAGAACAAGGATAAATAAATAAATAAGCAAAACCAACAGCAGCAACAACAAAACCAACTAAAAGTAAACAAACAATGAAAATTCACAAGGTTATGACAGCTTAATTTTCTTTTTGGTATGGGACTATATATGTTTACAGTAATAATCTTGCTTTCACTCCCATCATAAAAGTGTATTTTTCTCTCACCACAGAGAAAATCTATGGCTAAGTGAAAATCACAAATGCCATTTTTCTCTGTGAAGACAATTCATATTTTAGAATATAAGATCATCATGGTATAAAAAGGTATTATATATAGTTTCAATATTTTAAAACCTGGAGAACAGAAGAAGCAGCACTCTTCATTATTTATAAAATAAAGGACCTTCTGTTTGGAAAGTTTCTTCTTCCTCTGATTTTTATGTAATTTTAATTTTTGAAGAAGTTTTAAACTAATAACTAAACAGGAAAGCAAATTGCAACCATTCAATCTACACATTCATCTTACAGTGTCCCATCACTCTTTATTCACCACGGTAAGATATGCCTAAAATTTCACAACAAATGCATACTTAAATAAAATAATAAAAATAATAATAATAAAAAAATAAATTAAAAAAAAAAAATAAAAAGAGAGAGAGAGAGATCTGACACCTGTAGGCTTAAAAATAAAGTTCAGTTGATGCCTATGAGAAAATTACAAATGTTTGGAAGAACCTATACTTGATATGAATGTTATTTATTGAATTGTGCATTCTCTTCTTTTACTTGCCATTATATTATGGAATTAGGAATGTCTAAACTTCTTCACAGAAGGCATCTGAAACCATGTTCTACCATTTGCAATTACATTAAAAGAAGCAAAGTACAGGGGGAAAAAAAAGGAAGAACATTATTCCCAATCCTGTGGAAACCATGTAATCACATTTAAAACAATCCTAATCAATGAAACATAGGATGAAACAAACACTCAGGCTTACACACTTTCCACCACATTATGTGTTGTATACAATGCTGCAAAGAACTGTAAGAATACCGCACTAAAATAAATAAACAAATAAGTATGAGATGTTCCCAAGGGATCTGTAACATTGAAAAACCTGCTTACCCTCTGTCTTAATTTTTGGAAACAAGCCTCCTAATTTTTTGTTATGGGGTTTGACTAGACTGGTAGTGCCAGCCAGTGCACAACAGGTGGGCTTTGCTGGAGCATGGCTGGAGAGACAGGAGGGCTTTGCTAAAGCATTAATCAAAGAAGAGTCCATGGAAGCTGTGAGCAGCAGATGAACCACCTGCATAAAACAATGCTAATGAGGGAAAGAGTTACATAACAAATATGACAAAGTCCTGTAAAGTAAGTAGCAGATGAAAAGGAAGATATGTATTGCACACTGGTGGTCTGTGGTAGGAATATGGAAATGGAGTGTCACCTTATACAACACTGTGATGGCTAAGGTATAAAACTAAGATCAGAAAGCATGGAAGCTTTGTATTGGTAAAACAGTGCTTTTGAGATGTGCCTTTTCACAAGCACATCTACGTTGCCTGCCAGGCCACAACTGTGCAAAGGCTGTGCTTTACTGAGACTAAAGCTGGCAGAGCCTTTGCCATAGAAGCAAGGTCAGGGTCATTTTCTGGGACACAAGTATAGCCCTGAGGTCTCTGGAGAGGAGAACCATCAGCCTAGCAGGGTCCTAGGAGGACCCTGAGGAACCCACCACCACAAAATGCAAAAGACATCACGACCTAGTGATGCCTTTGGTTCAGATCATGTGGTTGCAAGGAGGGAACTCTGATCGCTGATCTTTCTGCTGCAGACTACCAAGGACCTGGCACATGAATAATGCTGTAGATTTGCAAGCAATAGCGAAACTATACTTCTCAGTATAGGGAATGCCCCCAAGCTCTCTACCAGAATAGTTCAGCTCTTATGACTTCTTTGCAGTGCTCTGGTGTCTCTGAACCCCACAAGATTCAGTGCAAAATTATTCAGACAGAGTAATTACCTAACACAAAATGTGAGCTCCTCCCCACAGTGAGATTACAAATTGGTGTGGCCAAAGCACAGCTATGCCATCAAAATGCACGTTGCATGCTGTGCGTGCTGTTAACCCAATAAACCCCATTGCTGAATGTTGCCACAGGAAGAGTCAGCCTTCAAGGACTGCCCAACAAAGGCTGAAGGGCTTACATTGAGGTAGAATGGAAATGCTTGTGCGACAATATTATGCACTAACAGATGGTACCGTCTTCATGTTTCTTCCTCTATCCTTGTTTAATTGATTTGCATGGATTTATCAGGAACCATCAAATTCCTCATACTGCTTAGACAGCTTACATACCAGGAAAACTGCGCTAGCCTTCCAGAAACAAGTCTCCCTTTCAAGTAAAAGTGCACAACATGATTGATTCATTCACTGTTCCTCTACATAGACTATGCAGATGAACTGAATTTTCAGTTTAGCAGAATTTGATAGCAGTTGCTTAAAATATAATTTCCCATGTCCAAATGGGAGTAAGTTTTGGAAGGGGAAGTTGTAAATCATGGAATGAAAAGTCCTGATGGAAGGTCCTTAAAAACAAACAAAGAAACAAAAAAATCTGGCATTTGGTTTAGGTTTTCTAGTTTTCCTTTTTCATATTAAAGTTTGGGAAAAGGAAAAAAAAATCAGCATTCCACCCACCAAACTAAATGTAACAATAATAAACATAACAAACCTCAAATTTTAAGATCAGAAATAAAACAAAATACTTGGCTTGCACAGGAGTGATGAATTTTTATGCTCTGATATCCAGAGGCTTTGTCTCAGGCTGTTGAGCAAAGTTGCTGCTTGCACTGTTTGAATGTTCGAACTTTTTGTTGTTGTTGTTGTTGCAGGTTTCCTTAAACAGTGACCAAAGCTTTTTTAAAAAAGAGGGTTGTAATGGCTTTGGACACCTAGTTAAGCGGCCTGTTTCCCCAAAGTGCTGATGACCCAGGAGCTCCTATTCACTTCAAAGCATAGGATTTCGGAATGTTTGTTGCTTTAAGATTTATGGTCTCTCTACATCCTAACTGAGAGATTCAAGAAATTACAACTAGTAGCTCATCTCCATTAAAATTAGAAAGAAGTGCTAGACTGATTTGTGGCATCTATTCCAGAGGCCAACACGTTCATGTCTTCACAGACCCTGCAAGTGGAATAACTAGCGTGAAGAAATGAAGATGGCGCAGAGAAAGATTTGCTAAGGGTAAACAGGGCAATTCACTGCAAAACCCACGAGCTGACAGAAGCAGCCACAGCAGATGAGAGAGGAAAGGTGGGAGATGTTTCTGCCTGCAAGCTAGCGCTAAGTGAACAAAATATTGTTCAGATCACTGCTCTGACTATATTCCAGTGAGAGACCCAGCTTAACAAGATTTTGTAAATGCAGAACCACAGGCTTGGCAATAACAATCCAGGATGGCATGTGGAAATTCATATCTAAACAAAATAATACCACAAGGAGCGAAAACTTCCACACTGGATTGTTCCCCAGTTCTTACAGAAAATGAGACGAGTTTAACAGCAAACATTTCAGAGGACTTTCTCCTCTTCTGAGGAAAAAAAAAAAGTGGTAGCTACTGAGGAGGAAGAGTCCATAAAAGGATGCCAGTGTTAGCGACTTGAGTGACAGACAGGAAGGAGATTTCCACAATTGGCATTTGGTGAATTGCGAGCTATAAAAACTGTTTGGAGTTCGGTGGGTTGTCTGAGGTTTCTAGGCACAGCAGTTTAATTCTGTCTGTTACAAAAAGGTCTTGTTTTATTTAAAAAGATTTATTTCAGAATTTCTTCATATATTATATTAGAGGAATAAAAAAGGGAAGAAAACCAAACTTCTTGCTCTTAGTAGGCTACATTTTTCAGCGACTGCATGGTAATTAGTTTTTTTTCCATCTCACATACTCTGCATCTATCATTACAAAAAAAGTTACTTACACTTGTAGTTACCGTTGCAAACTGCCTTCCTTCCCTTTTGCCTGATTAATTTAGCTTTTATTCTACTGAGTGTTATACATGGTAATTTTTTGCTTTTAAATCTGCTTAGTATTTACTATTATGCATAAATTGCTGAAACATGTTTGCATCTCTGCTGAAGCCTAACCTTAATAATCCAGGCCCTCAGAGTGTATTTGTCCATTTCAGCTGAACTGAAGTGAAATCCTTTCCTGTACCAAAAGAAGGACAAGTCTAAAGCTCTGTAGGCAGTCTGAACTCTGTGTCTGATTGAAAAGAGTGCATCTCTAAAATATTTAGACTAGGAAAAAGGTTTCAGAACAAAATATTTGTAAAGTCTTTTTGAAAGCAAATTCCTTCCCTAACCCAAAGTATTTCATCCACCTGATGAGGTAGAGGTAGGGGGAAGAAATTTGTCCTTTCTCTTCTTGTAGCACAAAGTCATATCATAAGAACAGACGGAAATCTCCAGAGAGACAGATAAATTTTTAAGGCTTTACATTCAGACATTAGAAGACAGGGTTAAAACAAAAACAAAAAACTGCTTTCTTTGTTGTTAATGTGACAATGTGTAGTGGTCTGATTCAGAGGAAAACTTTCGTAAGTGTCACTGCTCTGTTCTGTTGAAGGAAGCACACTGTCTGACATCAACTCTGCTGAACTAATGGCTCTAAAAAGGCATTTTTTGACATCGGCCATCAAACTGCATCTCTTAATCAGATTTCTCACTCTTTTTGACTATGTTGTTTCTCGTAACAACCAGACTTTCCAACAGTATTCCCTAGCTTGAAAATTGTATTAATCTTCAGTAATAGAAACAGTGTAGATCCTCCACTGAACACATCAGTCGTATTAAAAGTAATAAATATAGAGTGCAACCTTCTTGTTATGTTACCTTCCCCAACATCCTCGAATCCCCCAGCTTCACACTTTTTTTCTTTTTTCCTGTTCATGATTTTGTTTGAGCCTAAAATCAGATATTTGAATCTGAACTCTGTTTCTGAACTTCTTTACTCAGCATCTTGGTAGCATGCATACTTAACATTTCTCCAGCCACAGAGACCCTTACACATTTTAAGGTGGTGCTGGGAAAAAAATGCCTCTCTCATCAAGTAATTTATGCTTGGCAGGTCTTTTGTTAAATACTTGTGTGTCAATAAAGCATGAAATATATATATAGCTTGGACAAATGAAAGATAAAATAGAGAACTGAAGGAGTGTGACTTATTTTGCAAGCTGAAACTATTTTAAATTATAAAAGCCCTTTGAATAGTCATTCCACATATTTGTTTCATTGTCTTTAAAAGGGAATAGACAGAATAGACAGATAAAACTACTTGTTGGCTAAACTGGAAATTGAGATGAGCTGTACCCAGAATGCCCATAATAAGTAAATAGAAGCAAAAATACCTCATACAGAATCATTTACAAAGAAACGTATAGAAGTCATGAACCAGTAATAACTGCTGGAGGGTCATGCCTCCTGAGGAAAAAAAAAAAAAAAAAAAAAAAGGAAGACTCCATCAGATTTAGCCCAAGAACTTTTTCCCTTCCTCAGTTTCTGGAAGTTTAGTTTCTCTATTCTCAATTAGGAAGAATTAAGGTGGGTTTTCTTTTTCAGATGATGATATACTGCTAATCTGCACACACTATTATCTGCATATTTTCAAAATCCACAATGTTATGTAACTACAAATATATATTTATGTAAATATATGTATGTATCTATAACTACCGAATATCTATAACTATAAATATCAGAATTTATTTATTTATTTATTAAACACTTCTGGCAACTACAGCGATTCCCCAGCAGATGGCAACATTGATCTGGCTTTGATGCAGTAACTCCTGGTGCCCACTCACCTACCCAGAAAGGATACAAGGATACACCCACAGCAACAGATCTTCCCTCCTTTGAGCTTCAGAAACCTGCATGCCTTGAAGCCCTCTTTCACTACATACACATATATTTTTTTGAGCAAAGCTTACTCTTTGTTTCTACATTCTGCTCGAGTCTCCGTGAGTTTCAATTACTAACTGCCTTAATCTATGTGTTCCTTTATGTCACACATCTCCGACAAAGGTGTACAGAGAAGTGATTATAGCTAAATATAGTGATATATGCTAAATAACAATGTGTACTCAGAGATACAGTACAAGAAGGAAAAGAAGTCACAGGACTTCGCTTTCTGGAAGAAAAGCATATGCAAACTTTCAATAGAATGAAAGGTGGCTTTTAACTGTATACTATTACTGTCTCTGGCACTAAAAAATTGTAGCTGTCATGCTACTGCATAGAACTGTTATGCAAACTTAACAATTGTTCTTGGACTACAGGTAAAACTCTTCTAGTTATCAGCAATGCTTGAGTTGAGAGATAGGGAAGTCTGCCCCTGATTTCCCTCTGTGCTTTGTTAGAGGAAATGCTGGAGTTAAGTATTAACTGTAAGAAGGTATTAAGAGAGCATCCCACAACGCTGACTACAAAAGGGTTTTAAAGTTCTTCTGACATTCCATGTATTTGCATATGTCATTACACAAATAAATACTGATGAATACGGTGCCTCTAACTTTTAGGTTAACAAAGGTCAGCTATTGTTTGATGCACAGGTGAACACACTAAAAATGGTAAAATAACTCCCTATAAGCCTTCCTCTGCCGACTGTCACCTGTCTGTTGAAAATAATGAATGCCATAGCACTGTAATAGCAAGATAGTACACGTAAAGGTCACATCTCATTTCCCTTAGTTTTAATAAGAATGCACAACAGGAGAGGTGTTGGTTTTTTTCTGAGGACATTTAGCACTAGGCTAAATGGTACATTTTTTCCTCTTTCCCATGCAGAGATAAAGGATAAACAAATGAATTAAAGAAATGGATAAAATAACCACAAATTTTACCACAGGTAAAATGAAGCACAACCAGTGATATCAGAATCAGTTCTTTTATCACCTAAACCAAGGAATTACTTGGGCACTCCATCAACAGAGGAACTCCCTTTGCACCAGGGTACTACACAAGGGAGTTCCAGCCTTTGGGCAACCGAGACATTTCACTGCTAATTAAATCTTTAAATCCAGCAGAATCAGTTACCTGAAAACCTATTTTAATGGTATTACCTGATCCATCAGGTCTTGTTTAATTACACCTTCTTTGTCCTCATCACTAAATGCTGATCTGCTGTTTTTCTTCTTCTCTTTGTCATCTTTGATAGCCCCCTCCTGCCTGTGGTTGTTCTGCACAAAGAGATATCAGTGTCAGAAAAGGGAAGCTGTACAGTTGTGGCAATGGATACACACTGCTCTTCTGGTGATGCTTAT
This sequence comes from Aythya ferina, assembly GCF_964211825.1. Classification (NCBI taxonomy): domain Eukaryota; kingdom Metazoa; phylum Chordata; class Aves; order Anseriformes; family Anatidae; genus Aythya; species Aythya ferina. Next base: position 45,920,805 of record NC_140298.1, on the reverse strand, counting down.
CTTTGCTGATAACAGTTCTGAACTTTGATAAATACATGCAATTCATACTTCTGTTTGAGTGTAGATTTTCATTCATACTTTTAATTTTGCTACTATTAAGCAATAGCACAGGCTAACAAACTATTTCAAAGTATAACAAGTAGCATCAATGCTGTTTCTAAGGTTTTTTGTAACTGACCCCAGCATGCCTGCCTGGGTTTGTAACCCTAGCTACAATTTCAATAGATAACCAGAATGATGCTAGAACTTGGCTGGGCTTTTGCATGCTAAGCAGACTTCAAAAACCAACAGCCTGCTTCTGGTTCTCAGACATCTCCAGTAAATTGGTGTTGAAATTGTACATATTTAAGAACCAATTAACACTCAGCAGACACTCTATGCAGCTGTACAGAACAGAGTTTTACAGCCCAAACCCTGCAGGCTGCACCAGTAAACTACGAAGATTTCCTCCTATACAACCTATAAATCCTGCTGAAGTACAGGAACTGTTGCACCATGCATGATGCTATAGTATATCAGGGACATCCATACAGGTAGGCAGATATGAGACAGGACCTGCAGGACATGGGAAACAGCTGGAGCTGGAGGGATATCCTGTGGCAGTAAAACAGCACTGGTTGCTCACCTATAGGCAAAGCTTTAATTTACTTCTTAATACAAGAAGTAAACTATGTTAGTTGGTTGAGTGCACGTTGTGCATTTTGAAAAATCTAGAATTTTACTGGAATGTCAAAATTACATTTCTTAGACTACATGCAAAATTAGAAGCATGAGTTTTTAAAAATGTTTCACCAATGTCTCACTTAGACCAGACTTCTCTGAAGAGCAGCACTACCTGACTGAACAAGGTGTCTGTCAGACTTTCTCTAAGTTTTAGAAAATAGAAAGCATCCCAGGCAAGCACAATGCACAGGTTCAGGATAAGACCCTGACAAGCTCTGTTTTTTGATGTCTAGATTGGAATGAGTTGTTTAATGCCATGAACACAAGTCAGCTCTTTGTCCAGCACTGACTTATGATCTCAGCTCTGGCTTGAGGAACTAAAGTACTCAAGTACCACATAAAGGAAAATCTAATGCAATTTAATGAATTCTATCAGTGACATTATTTTTTCTTGGTTTATTTTAAACTACCAATAGCTCAGCATTCATCTCTGCCTTAGCCAGATACTCCCCAGGGCTCATTAATTTTTTAAGTGTCATTCCAAGAAGCAGACCCTTCAGAAAGCAATCCTGTTTTCCCAAACCATAAAAAGCCATAGCTTTTGTGGCATAAAAAGCCATAGCTTTTGTGGCAATGCTTCTGGTGGTACAAGGTCTCACACCAATCAAGAGGCAACACAAAGCAGTTAAGAACATATACATTCACTTGCTCCTAGCAAATGCTATTTGAGACTGAACACACTTTTCCCATTTGCAGGAGATGGAAGTCTGCAAAGAAAATAGTTACCATTCTCACAGGGGTACCTGTCATTACTGAAAACATTTCTGTGCAACTTTGCTTCTTCCTTGGCCCACTGGTGCAATTTGTTGCTATGAAATCTCAAGAATGCCAGTGACTGATTTTGAAAGTTGTTGCATATCTGATGCATATCTAATAAGCAGCAAAAGGAAGCAGATGCAACAAAAGACAGCAAAATAAAAATGACAGGCATACAGAAAGAAAATTTGTTTTGTTTAGGAAAATAAAATAAATTAAAAACACCACTACTTCCTTCTCCTGCTTATTTGCAAAATCCGTCTCTTTGGCTAAACACCAAAGTAGTGCTCAATAGGCACATTGCTCACAGTGGGGAGAATCCTGCCCGTATTGTAAGCAATCCTTTGCTACCAAGGACACGAGCAAACATGCATAATCCTGGCTGTTCCCACCCTGCAGAAAGGTCTGCAGGCACCCACTGAGCTGAGAAGCCCAGAATGCAGCCTTGGCACACAACCTCCCTGCCCTCACCCCCAAGGATTAGGCAGTAACAGTGCCTGGAGTGAAGAAACACACCAACTGTACCTTATGGCTTCAAGAGCATTTTGTTAGAGGAGAGGGCTAAGGGAAGAAACTTAAAATCAGTATTGATAATTAACCCATTCCTGTTCTAACTTCTAAAGTGCTCTGGGCAGTGAGATGAAGCAAACCTTTACAGTCCTACCAAAAGCAGTGAGTTGAATAAGCACCAATTGCACTATTGATTCAGACAAACATTCTCCCACACTGGATTAATGTTGAATGACACAGGGATCTCCTGTCTCAAAAAGGAAGAGACTGATGGATGGTACAGGTAGTCGTATTCTTCAGAGGCAAGATGATCCTACTGAAAACCACACAGACAGATTTATGAGAGAAATGGAACAGTGCCATGGACCTTTTGTTCTTTTTGCCATAGCCCTTACTTCAGTATTTTATTACCACCCCCTACCCCTCCCCCCAAAAGATTAAACAAAGATCTTAGGTGTGCAAAATCACCTGAATCACAACACATATAAATCAGGGGCCTGAATCTACAGAAGTCAAAAGAGGCATACCCTTAAACTGAGGCAACACCTGGCACTATTCCTTCTTTCCCATCATTTAAGGCATTCAGCTCACAGACTGGAATTCACAAGTCCAAGTCATACAGAAAAACCTACAACATTCAGTGGTGCTCCTGCCTATTCTTCTTCATGTCAGCCATATTTTCCTATTTTCACCTTGCAGCAGTTCCCTGACACCCCATTTGCCTCTTCCCACACAGAGGTTCCCAACAGTACCATTCCGAGACAATGCTATACACTTTCTGGAGCTGAGTTCACATCTCAGTGACACTGTTAAAATAACAGACATAGATTACTTCTGATGAAGAGGGAGCATTGCAAGTCTGTGCCTATTCACCTCTTCCCTACCAACACAGTTCAGAAATTTATGTATATACTTAGTGCTGCAAAAGTGCAGAAAGCTAAACAAAAACAATTAAACCATCACGAGAAACTTTTCCGGACCAAGATAATCTAAGATTCCTTTGAAGCTTGTCCAGCACAAATCTTCACCTACAACACTTAAGATTCTGCATGCAACATGTCTTTTACTGTAAGTTTCCATACCTCCTGCAATACCAGCTGAGGGGAATTCAGTCTCAAAACAGGTGAGCAACAACTCAATAGGTGTTTGTTGTAGGAAAAGGAAGTAACATAAGCAATAGAAGACTGCCATCACGTCAAGGTGAGTTATGTTGTGTAGCATCCTGTCATGGACACCAGGAAAAACAGAAAAGGTATTCAGAAGATATTCTGAGATACCTGTCCTTCTTTTACACAATCTAAACTTTGCCCTGAGTAAACACAATTGCTAAGAAGTCTCTGTAAATGTACTCTTAAATCCAAGTAGGAATCTGCTGGATGGCATGCAAATGGCCAAATTCTGATTAGTCTAGTGCTGAATTATTTACCTGCTGTACAAAAGGTACTGTGTTGAATCCACGCAAAACAACATTGCCTTGTGTCAACACTGCTTCATTCCCTTCTGTGGTAGGTGATGTTCTGGCTACCTTTTCTAAAGAATTTAAACAAAGCCCCACAGAAAGTACACATTGTAGTCCTAACCTCAATACTTCATCATTCTCCTCCCTCCTCAACCCCCCACCCCCCCCCCAAAAAAAAAAAATATATATATATATATATATAAAAAAATTAAACACAGAAAATTAAACACAGATCTTAGGCGTGCAAAATCACCTAAATCAAACACATATAAATCAAGGGCTTGAATCCACACAAGTTTAAATAGACCTACCCTTAAACTGAGGCAACACCTGGCACTGCTCCATCTAGTATTTAAGGCATTCAACTCTCAGTCTGGAATTCACAAGTCCAAGTCAGACACCAAAACCCACATCCATCATGCTTCAATGAGCCCGAGGATGAAGTCCTGGAGATATGCCCTCTCGCAGGTACACAGACATTTCCCATACCCAGACTGCAGAGGGGAAAATAGATCCTAAGTAACAAAGTACCTAAGAAGGTTTCTCAAATCTGCACTCAGATGTTTCACTATAAATCTTGATTTAACCAAAAAGGGCCAATAAAAAGAAGCACTGCTCTGTTATCTCTGATAGTGAAAACTGTCCAAAGTTGGCAAACTTCGTATAACAGGCTAGTAGCTGTTAATTCACTCCCTCTGCATGAAAGAATTCAAGCACACATCCTTTTACCTTCCAGGAGAGCAATGTAACAACCACGCTGTTGACTAAATTGCATGAGAATATTTTGCCTCTCTTCTCTGTTAGACAAGGTGAAGATGGCACATGAGGCTATAACTTTAGCCTAAAACAAGTGCGTCAGCCAGGTAGAGAGGAATCTTGCTTTTTATTTGCTTCTTAAACTATGTGGTTTCTCTTTTAATTACAGTAATCTGACAAGAAAGAGCATTTCACAAACAAGATTTCCTCTTCCAAATCCTAGTCTCACAGATCCACACAAACACGCAGACTCCCGCATACACAAAGTTGCCCCTGAAAATAGAAGAGCCACTTTTGAAACTGGAGCTCAACAAGCCAGGCCACAGTCTCACAGAAAAAGCATTTACTGCTCACAGACAAGCAATAAAAATACCCCTTAGGCAACTGTTCAAACTGTGAAAAGAGACTGAGTCGCATGAGCTTTATTTGTTCCCTTCACACACACAGATTCCTGAGCAGATGAAATGCGAGAAAGAAGGACCCTATTAGTATGCTCAGGGAGCAGAAGCTCAGGTTTGCCAGCCTTTTACCAGGCAACATGGTCAACATCAAGCAGAATAAGTCAACATCACCAAACAGGTAATGTAATTAGATGCGGTTTGGGAATTTTCCATACATTGGTGCAAGAAAATGTTGTAAAAAACATCACAGCAAAGGGTAACAAACTCCTAGGAAGGTAACTAGGCTGCATAAGGAAGAGCAGATCCTAAACAATAAACGAAGCTGAGATCACTTAGAAAAAGCCTATACAAGTCCACAAGTAAACTGGGTGGATGAATTACTGAAGACCTAACTTTTGTGTGCTTGTCCTCTCAATATCAACATGTATGTGTATGCAACTTCCTAGGGCACTATTTTCAAAAAGGAAAAAGCGAATGCTGCCTTCCACCCAGCTTCTCAAAGAAATGACACTCCGTGTGCATCATGTTTTCCCCCCACACCAGCCACCAGCAGGATCAGGAGAGTTTGGGTGCCTGCACAGACCCAACTGAAGGAAGTGACTGTCTGTAGTGCCAGGCTGTCACTTGCTACCCGAGTCAACCCCAGAGGAGCCAGGACAACCATTTACTTCTAGGTCTTGCAGAGGTTTGCCAGCTCTCTCAACACAGTCTATTGAGTTCTGTCAGCTCCAAGGGCAGCAAAGCCTCCAGCTCTGCTCCTCCTGGCTGAACCTTTCTGTCCCTTCAGTCTGACTCTGACCCAAATCTATCATTTTCCCTTGTGCTTGAGGACAGTTTCCCTTGCCCCAGATCTGTTATCTCCAGCTCTATTTCTTGTGTTTTAATCCAAAGCCGAGGCTGGCAGAGAGTAGTGCAGTTTAGGAATGGCTGTTCCTGCTGCCATGTCCCACCTCCTCGCCCCAGGAGGCGGCTGTGGCTGCTCATGAAGTTCTGCCTCACTCCTCAGATCCTCATTTTAAACACACTTCAGGCAAAAGAAGCCTTCAGGACAAAAAAAAAAAAAAAAAAAAAAAAAAAAAAAAAAAAAAGAGGAAAAAAAAAAAAAGAAATTTCTAAATCAACAAACACTTTGAGAGAGTGTGCAAAGTAACACATCATTTGATCAAATACAGATAATTTTTTCTCACAAGAAAGTGCTGTTATCAGACACAAAGGCAAAAAGCCAATCAAATCATTGCTACAAAGTGTGGAGATGCTGCATCAAGTACACTGATATAAGTGCACTTTGTTGTTCTTCTCCAATTTTAATCGAGTGCAATTGAACATTTTTCACTGAAATTTCAAATATATGTATTTTTACCTGCTGCGCATAGTTGGAATATAAACTCACCCGCTCTGGAGGTTGTTTAATGGTTAAAAAATAGCACCAGGATCTAAGAGACACGGTGAGTCCTAAACATAGAAAATAGTTTACCCACTTTATTCTTGATTAGAGCACAAGTATTCAGTGCTGCAGTACAAATAGTTGGCAATAACTACAACCAACTGCCACGACAGAAATATATTAGACAGAAGAGAGCGAGCGGCTGGTCTCATGTAAATTTAATGTCAGAATATATTATCTGCGGCTGCACTTTGCAACTCTGCATGGCTTTGTGTGGAAGATAAAATGCTCTGATTTACAGCACTATAAATGTTTGCTAAATGCCTTAATTACTCTCTCTTCTTTCAAAGTGGCACTTTATTATTAGCTTACAGAGCGTGCTATGTAGGGCAGATAGTTTTTTCCTAATTCATTATTGACATGTTAAGAATCTGTATTTTACTAATATTCCTTTGAATGAGAATAGTGTCTGCTTTACCTCTGCTTCCAGTGATGAACAGCCACATCCATCTTGTTACTATGGCAATATTACGTAGGAGGAACAGAAACAGACTGATGCTTTTATCTTCTGCCTTTGTACTTCAAATATACCCTCTTCCCCCCTCTTTATTTTTGAACAAAACAGCCACAAAGGGGGGACATGAATTGTTTAGAGAATCAAAACAAGGGTTATTTTATTAACCTTGTTGTCATATTAACTGAAGATAAATTTCAAGGCTATAAATGATAATATAAACACCTCAGACCTTAAGATCTGATCTCATAAACGATGTATTTTTGTTATTTTTCATTAAAAAAATGAAGTGCTAGTGATCTGCTCAGCTTTCTTCTCAAGTAAAGCAGAACCCCTTGGCTGTCAAGCAGAACCCAGGCATGGATGAGTGCATCATTCATACAACCTGCTGTTTCCCCTGGAAACAACTAAAACAGTTCATTTAGGCACATTTGTGAATGTCAGGTGGGATGAAATCCATCTTTTCATACGACCTCATTTAAAAGGTAATGGAAATAGACTGGTTTAATGACTACTACCAAGAACACCTTTTCTGTATCCATTTGTTTCTGACTACATTTTATATATATATATATATATATATATATATATATATGAAAGGCAGGGAGGGGAGAAGAAAAATGTGGGATGCAAAGGACAGCTATTGGAATGCAAACACTCTGAGTCGTCAGTGCACTATGAGCAGTGTTTGGTCATGCTGGGTATAACCAAGAGATTTAGAGGAAAACATTTGCATCAACTCAGCCACTCGCAGAAACTCTCCCTAGTCATATTGGTCAAAGCAAAACAGATGAGAAAAAAAATCTCCAACTTAAACAGGCTGAGGTCATTGTGAATGCCCAAGCTGGGGAGCAGTCACATTAAGCAGCTCAGCCTGAGCTGTGGGGAGAGCTTTGCCACAGCTGGATATCAGCCAGTACTGGCACAGCCATCTTCAGACCAGGCTTGCTATGCACCTCCCATTCTGCTTAAAATCTGTATTAGTCCACCAGAGGTTACAGATAGTTATTGCTTGCAAATTTATTTCTGATTTATTGCTCTGAAATTATGAAGAAAAATAACATACTCTCCCCCCCCCAAAAAAAAAAAAAAAAAAAAAAAAAAATCAACACTTCAAACTCAAGAAAGGTATGTTTTAGGACTTGTAAAAAAACTTTTTATGTTGCAAAAGAACACTAGCACAACATTTCTTTAGTCATATAGTCAGACAAGAGATTCATTTGGCAGTTGACTTCTGCAGTCCTTGATTCTACTTCATTGTCAGTACTGCATTACACAACTCATATTTCCTTCTACTTTGATCCAAGAAGTCTGTAGTTTTGAAATATATGCACTCTTAATGTGTATTCCTGTAGCCTTCAGCTTTTTTTGTTGTTGTTGTTCAGGTTTTTTTGTGTGTGTGTGTTTTTTGTTCTGTTTTGTTTTTTAATAATTTTCAAGTTGAGATAGGTATTCCTGATTACCACATTTAAGCCTACAGACCACTGGTTTACTCTTCTTCCTGAAATTTCATGAAACTCTTGGAAGCAACACACAAACTGCAAGTAATACACAAATTGTAAAATTTTTAATTCCTGATGATATACAAACCAGTTTATTCCTGTAAATAAAAGAAAGGCATGGCATTTCCCATAGGAGCAGAGGGAAACACTGTAGAGAAACATGTTTTGTAAAAACAGGGGAAGGGAAGGGAAGGGAAGGGAAGGGAAGGGAAGGGAAGGGAAGGGAAGGGAAGGGAAGGGAAGGGAAGGGAAGGGAAGGGAAGGGAAGGGAAGGGAAGGGAAGGGAAGGGAAGGGAAGGGAAGGGAAGGGAAGGGAAGGGAAGGGAAGGGAAGGGAAGGGAAGGGAAGGGAAGGGAAGGGAAGGGAAGGGAAGGGAAGGGAAGGGAAGGGAAGGGAAGGGAAACCCCCTCAGCTTTCAGTATGACCCAAAGTAGGGTTAGCAGTAGGATGTGAATTCCATATTCTGCACACACACACACAAAACTTTCTCAAGCATGCCAGGGAGCAAAAACCAGTCCAAGAGGTACTATGAGCATCAATATGAATTCAGGATTTGCTGTTCCACAGTAGTTCCCTCTGCAATATTACTACCTTGATAGACACCATAGTTATCACTAATAGTAATTGGATGAGAGTGTTTCCCCTTTTGACAGAAGCCTACAGTAAGCTCAGTCAAAAAAAAACCAAGGAAGTCCTGTGATCGAAAGCAGCAAAAAGACTAGTATTTTTTCTTCTATTTGTAATTCATAGGATTCACATGCTAAGCACACCTTGTGTATTATCAGTCAAATACATCTGCCAAGCATCTACCCTAAAGTAGCCTGTGTAAATTAATTTTCTCAATATTAAAGCAAGCTCAGTGACTACCTATGAACTAAAAGAATCATTCTGCATAGAACATATGGTTGCATACCGTAACAAATACAAAATACCATAACTTTGTATTTAATGTCAGGTTATTAGAGCATGCCTTTTCAATGTTTGTACGGGGCATTTGAGGCTGAAATGAGAAGAGGTTACAGTCATTCCCATCTAACACGGAGGAAGCATATGCCAGCTAGTCCACTTGGTTAGAATAATGAAATTCACTCTTAAGAGCTGTTCAGTACTGCACAAAGTGGCAAATAAATAGATATTCCCAATGATGTACAGTCCCACACAACAGCCTCTGAGAAGCATTTATTCACCTGTCTACTCTGCCTTTGCTAGGAAGCTTTATACTGCATGGGAAGCAGGGATAAGAAAGGGGAAATGTCTTTAACTCACTGCCAAGAACAGTACAAAAATTACAACAGTAGTAGCCACAGAAAAAGAAATGGGGAATTGTATCATAGAACCATTTATTAAAATGGAGAGAGCTTTGTCAAGGCCTTCAGAAACCAGACAGCAAGCAAATAAAAATAGTGATTTTTTTTTCTTTGTTTGTTTAAATCAGTTTAAAGCCACAGCTTCTTGCTGAGAAACAAGACCTGTGCCCCACCATGAAGGGCCTGACAGCCACTGAGACGGGGCAGGCCAGCACCCTGTCGGCAGAGCTGCACAGGGGTTGCCATCGCCACTGAGCCTCGCTGCCAGCCTGCCAGGAGAAAAGGGGTGGCCAGCAAGGCCGATAGGGAAATATCCCCACATCACATCAGCTCACAGGAGCCCAGCTACACGTGCCCATACCCAGGCACACGTCACAGGCTTGTTGTTGCAGTGCCCTTCGAGCAGTACCCCACTTCTACAGGGCTCCAGCCCACCAGGGCACCAAGTGGCCCCACGCAAAGCCAGGCCTGACAGGGCTGCCCGCCAGCCTACCCCTGCACCTCTGGTGGCACCTGCCTGAAGAGAATTAAATAAATGTAATGAAAGATGAAAAGAGCTTATTTCATTGTTTGTGGGCTCATCTTTCTGCTGTCACTGGGAACTAGCTGCCTTCTCTGGAAGAGGCTCCCTGCCCACACTGCATCTATTTTGCTGGCTTCCTCCTGAAGCTGTCTTGGGCATAGATCCAGATGAGAGTCCAGCAGCTGAGCAGCCCTGCTACAGGAAGGAATTCATTCAGCATCCTGATGTTTTTCCCATATTCTCAGAAGCAGCAACAGCATCTATAAATAACAAACCACCAGCACTATTTTGTGAGACTGTTGCCACAGGTAGTCCTTACTGGGAAAAAAAAAAAAAAACACATCTTTCTTTGGTAAGCCAGGTACTGAGCTGCTGTAACTTGGGTGCTGACTGAGATAAGCAGAAATTACAGGTAATCAGCATCACTTGAGACTTGCCTTGTTGTACAGATGGCAGCTGGGAACTCAAACATTGCCGTAATTGGTTGTTGCAAAGTGGTGATTTCTCTTTCAGGAAGTATCAAAGCAAAACCTTCTCAAAAGCTCTTGCTCGCTCTTTACAAAACCAACACTTAGGAGAGTCTTTTCTTAAGAGAGGAAACAGAACTCGCCTTCAAGTACATCACACACACAAAAAGAAAACCCCAACACCCTGAAGCAACCCTCCTCAGCTGCCACCAGACTGGAAGGAGAGTTGCTACCTAAAAATAAGCCATCCCACCAGTCCTCTCAGGAAAGTCACCACCAAGTGCTCCCCTGCCCCTGTGCTATCAGTGGCAGACACAACCATTGAGCACCTCACCAGGACCATGGACCAGCTGGGTTTACAAGAGCCTTCTGGTGAGGAAGCACACAAAAGCAGCTGGGCAGCAGCATGGTATGCCCTCAGTTCTCAGAAGAAGCCAGTGATTTTGTCAGTGGGGTGAGGAAGGTTAAATGCAGGCAAAAGCTAGGAGAAAACTGAGTGATGCTCAAGGGTGAGTTGTTTCATTAGAGAGGGATGGGGATCACCTGCCCCTAGCTTCTCCAGGCTTGCTCACGTCAGCAGAAACCCTGATACCATTTATTAGCTAACTAAAAAAATGACCCGTTTTCTTTTTATTTTCTTTCTTTTTTTTTTTTCCTTTTTCTTTTTCATTTTCTTTTTCCCTTTCCTTTTTTCTTTTCCTTTTTCTTTTTTTCCTTTTCCTATTCATTTTTTTTTTCTTTTCCTTTTCCTTTTCTTTTTTTCTTCCACTGTAAATCACACTGATGTGTTTGGGGGAAGACAGGAAGCTATCTACCCCAAAGCAAGAATCGATTATTTTAAATACCCATGGCACCAGCTGCTAATAACTCTCTCAGCAGCTAAAAGGGTTATGAGCTGGGAGTCTCAGGCTGAGGCTCCTTGGGGATATCTAATATAGAGTAAAACCCAGCTGTATGAAACTCAAGTCTGCTTGTTGGCTCTTAGAGGAGTGCACATCTATTCTCCTGAGCACATCCAGATGTGATCCATCATATCAGATGGGAGAGGACTGAGACAGGATGAGCCAGACAACAGGCCCTGACACTTCAAAGGGCTCTCAGACTTTTAGCAAGAAAAGGAACTGTGGTTAACTTATGACATCATGCCTATTGACACCCAGAGGTACACTACATGCAAAATTAACAGTTTTTGGTGGTATGAAGGAAATAACTTTTTGTGTCTTTCCTAATTTTGCTTATAAGATTTATGGACATTTCAAATGAAAATACTTACACTTTATCATTTACCATTAAAAGAGAGCAGCAGATGTGGTAAATACTAAAACCAACAGGTGTTAATGTTCATCGAAGGAGGTACCACTCCAAGCAGGCATCAGCTGTATGACTCCAGGGACACCAGTGGCTCTCACCATCCAGACCTCTCCACAAGCCCATCTCAAGCCCACTTCCAGATATCACACACAAAGAACTATCCAGCACAAAAGATCCTGGCTGCATGATTTCTGGATATCTTTGTTCAAATCAATGCTTTAGAAAAGACCTACCCTGGCAGTTCCCCAATTCTCAAATTCTTGTTTCTAATGTACTTGTTCCTTTCTTTGTCAAACTTGGCTGCTTTTTTTTTTTTTTCCCTCCCCAGTCATGCTATTCATGCTATTAACAGCATTTTCTGCTGTTACGCATTCAAATTTCTCAAATTTTCTGCCACCCTTCATACTCTGAACAAAGCATTTTTCAGCTTCACAAGTAAGCTCCTTGATACTTCAGTCTTTAATGAGTGAATCACTTTTTGATCCAGTTAGAGATCTTAGTTATATTGGATGTGAAAGCGCTCAGAAGTTTTAAGGAACTCAGTATCTGTCCGGGAGGCTCTTTATACCCTCACGTTTCCCATGGAGACACGAGGCAAACCTAGCTACAGCTCTGCTACCAATGTCCTCCTCACTGCTCAGGAGGGGAGGGAAAGCAGATCTGACATCGGTCCAGCACCAAACAAATTTGGCAGGAAGTTTGCCATTGTTAAGGCAGACCTGCTGAAAGATGGTCGATGAATACAGCAGATCCTCATGCAAACTTGGTTAAAAAATACCAAGATGCACGTGCTTCATAGCTAGGAAGCTATGCAGAGTCATTTGTATTACGTGAGACAGAATTACTGCCCGTACGTCCGTGTTTTTGAAGCAAAATGAAACACCTTACAAAGGTGACATGCTACCGCTTTGTGCGACCAAGCTGCAAGAAGCCTCACCCCACGGCCAGTCGCACAGGGTTACACACCCACCCTCCGACCCGCCACGGCAGGAGCCGTGCCATTCCCAGCCACACCACCACCCTTCCTCCTCCTCCCCACTGTCTCCCCCTGCCCACAGCAGCCCCCCGCCCGCCCGCCCCGCGGTACAGAGCCACTGCGGCACGAAAGAGCTGTTTTATTCCAATAAATACAAACGCACCGCTCTGTACAAATATACAAAAGCGCCCCGCGCGTCTTACAAAGGAGCCGCGAGGCTTGTTAAAAGGGCAGGGGGAGGGTGCGGGAGGAGGCTCGGCTCGCCCCCGGCGCCGGTCCCGCTGCTTTGTCCCTGGCCCGGGGGCTCAGAGGGCGCCGAGGTGCGGCAGGCTGTCCAGCCGGTCCCCGCGGTCGCGGCCGGCCGCGCTCTCCACGCCGCGCAGCCACTCGGTGCATTTCCGCACCAGCCCCTCGTCCAGCGCCGCCGCCCCCTCGTCGTCCTCCTCGTACTCCTCGTCGTCGTAGCGGTGCCGCTCGTTCAGCAGGGAGATCTTCAGCAGTGCCCGCAGCTCGCTGCCACCGCCGCCCCCCGCCCGCGCCCCGCGCCGCGCCGCGCCCGCTGCCCCCCGGCCGCCGGGGGCGGCGGCTCCGGGCTGCCCCCGCTGCCGCTCCAGCCCGCGGCGCTGCAGCACCCGCACGGCCTCGGGGGGCAGGCTCAGCGACAGCCGCAGCGCCGCCGCCCCGCCGGGGCTCTTCTCGCAGGGCCGCCCGCCGGCACCCGCCGCCCCCGGCCGCGGCTGGGGCTGGAGCTGGGGCTGGAGCTGGGGCTGGAGCCGCGCCCCCCGCTCCCGCTCCGCCGCCGGCCGCCGCTCCGGGGGCGCCCCCCGCGCCTTCTTCTCCTCCGCCGGCCTCGCCGCCGCCTTCCTGGCGCTTGGGGCCGCCGCCGGCTTCTTGGGCTGCGCCCTCACGGCCGCCGGGGAGGCGGCGGCGGCGGCGGCGGCGGGGCCGGGCCGGGCGGGCGGCAGGGACGCGGCGCGGCCGGGCGCTGCCTCCGGCTCCTCCCCGCGGGCCCAGGCGGCCCCGGTGAGAGCCGCGGCCCGCCCCGCCCGCGGGCAGGGCCCCGCTGCGCGCTGCGGCTGCAGCCCCATGGCCCCGGCAGCGGCGCGGCTCTGGGCTCGGTGCACGCCGCCGGCCGCCGCCCGGCCCCTCGGCAACCCGCCCCCGGCCCGCCCCGTCCCGGGCACACCCCTGCCGCCGCCCCGCCGCTGGGAAGGGCCCGGCCGCCCCCCGCGGAGGGCGCACGGCGAGACCGAGCCCCGCTCACGGGCACCGCGCACCCACCCGTGTGCGAGCCCTGGGCACAGGCACGGCGGCGAACAAAGGGAGGAGGGAGCGCGGCTGGGGGAGCGCTGCTGAGTGAGGCAGAGCGTTAGGGGGGGCTAGTAAGGGAGCAGAGGATGAACGACACCGCCACGGTGCCAATAAAAGCACAACAGTGCGCGGATCTCGCTTAATTCCTGATTCCCTTCTGTTGTGGCAGCGCAATACAAACCGCTAAGCTTTACAATGAAGTGGCAGCTTTATTTACCAGAGTGCATAAATGAGATCTGCATGACTGACACAGTGCTAATTAAAGATCGCAGCAATGATGATCCTGCACAGGAACTGGTAGGTGATGGGCAACAAACCCCACTGCAACCTGTGAAGGACAGTCCTTTCCACAACAGCATCTGCCACTCCCTAGGCACAGCCTAGCTCAGGTTCAGGGCAAGCTGCAAGCCCAAAGCAGCAGCAGCAGCACCCAGGGTCCACCAACAACCACAGCTGATAAGGGGCACCACTGGACAGGCGCTGCTCTCTGCCCCCACCAGTCTGGCTGCCCAGCCCCTCTACCAGCAGCAGGGAAGATGCCATTGGCACTAACCCGTTAAGGTGGGGCTTAGCTGGCAGCTTAACTGCAAAATTCTGCTGTCATCTTTTATACAGCTTCCCAGAAGTTATTTTGTACGACATACACCAAGGTTTGACAGGAATGCACTGCAATTCATCTATTTTGTCTAAGCCCTGAATACTAAGTGGCAGTTCTTCCCCCTCTTCTTGACACTGCAGCTCACATCTTTTCAAATCCCTTCCGTATTTGTAGAATTTAAGTCAGAACAAGTCGTTTGTCTAAGTACAAACACAAAGATGCTTTAAAGTCACTTCCACAAGTCTAACCAAATTTGTGTAGTCACCTATGAACTCCCCCACTTTTTTTTTTTATATATTTTCGTACTTATTCAACTGCAGTGGCTGAAGTTTTCAAGCCTCTATAGCTGATTCTTAAATAAAAAAATAGCTTAAGCACCTGTAAAACTAATTTATTTCACAAAGCATTCATACATTATCCTTAAGTTTTAAGTAAAAAGTATTTAATTGGAAAGTAACAAAAATGTTTAAAACATAATTTTAATAAAATCAATTAGCTTTTAACAGAACTTTCACATACTTTCATTAAGCTTTTTCCATAAAGCACAAGTATAGACATTTCAAAGCAGCAGTTAATTATAACTTACCAGATCTTTACAATGTTTATAAAACTCTGTCTTTGGAAAAACATACCATGAATAACATATAAACATAAATGGCACATTACAAGTTTTAGACAGAACAGTAAATGAAAACTTTATGCACATTACCCAGATTCTGGAGGCCTGCCTGCACTGGGGAACACTCCATGTTACTAGATGCAAGGGAGTTTTAACAATCTTAACAAAAGTTTTAACTGATCTTAACAAAGAAGTATTTCAATGTACTTTTTTTTTTTTTGGTTAAAAAGCCTAAAGGCTCCAGGGTAAACATATAGCTTCACCTGATTTATTTTAAAAGCTGTTTCTAGTAAAAATCACTTAATCCCCCAAAGGCAAAAGGAAAGGAAAATACTAAATTATTACTGGGTTTTTCAGGAGTGGAGAAGTATAGTTCTCCAAGTAAAGTTCACAGAGGAGTCGGAGTTGCTTTCAAAGTATACAGTGGTTCTTGTTTTCAACTTATGCTAGACAGGACGTGAAGCATTTAATCACAGCATCCCTTTAAAAAGAAAAAAAAAAGGGGGGAGGTTGGTTAAGCTATTTGTAGTTTCACTCATATATATATATCAACCATTACATGTTTAAAATTAAGAATACTACACAAATTTAAGACAAAAAGCAATAGTTTGTCAAACGCAGGCTCTTACTGGCCATCATATGTTGAATGCACATCACCCCCTAAAGCAAAGGCTCAAGCCCCTCAGATCTGCCCTTATTTTTGCACTCAGACACATGCTACAACACAGACCACGTTGTTAATTGTTCTCAGGCATGCTGGGTGGCTTAGCAAGGGTCAGGGCCCTACTTCTCAAGGGCTGGCCAGCACAGGCAGGGCTGAGGAGCGTGCCAGATCCGGACAATCACCAAAGCACAGGTGCTTTGAGTCCAAGCCACTTCTGAGTTGCATACAATTGAGCTAAAAAAAAAGGCACAGCCTGAAGGGTTTAAAGTGACAACCCTAACACTGCAGGATAAAGAGCAGGCTCAGCCCAGAAGTTTGAAATATCTTGAAGGGTCTATTTCTTTAACCAATAATTAATAAACTCTCTTTCGACTGAACTATTTATTCTCTTTATTCTTCTTTATTTTTCATTTCCTTAAAAAAATGCATCAACTTATTAAGGAGCAGAAGTTATTCTGTTGTTAGTCAATTTGAAAGAAAAATGCTCTCATAACTGCTTTTTTTTTTTTTGTCATGTCAGCAAAATAGCCAGCATTAACTGGAAAAAAAAAAACATAAGTAAATTGGTGCTAAGAGTAAAACATTAACGAATTTAAATCAAGTAAGAATAACTTGGCTGAAATCAAGATAGATAGATACTTTAAACAAAATACATAATCCTGTTCTCTAGCACCTGACAAGGCTTAAATAGCTATCTTCATATGAAAGGCAGCCTATTCAGGAAGTTTATGATGGCACTCCACGTACGTAAATAAGTTCATAGCCCTTAAAGACATTACTGTATTACTGAAAGCAGCCTGTGGAAAATTCAGTTCTTCAGTGCCCCATAAAACATAATAGCCAAAATAAAAACAAAAAAAAACCCTCAAGTGATGCATATAACCTAATTGTTTTCAGAGCTCTGAGTACTGCAGGTAGAGAAGAAAAAGGCTTTTAACCAAATTCTCAGATGCATAGGCTATCTTTAAGACCTGAAAATCAACTATGGCATCAATGCATTTAAACAAAATGTAAGAATTTAAATAAAATAATTTTTTTTTAAGAAGAAAAGCATGACGACATTTAAAAGAAAGTTACCATGTACTTTACTTGTATCTGAAGTTTGTACCAATTGTTACTTCTAGTTCACCTACATCATTTTCTAAAATTAAAACCAGGAATGTTGTGTTTCCACATTCTGAATTTAAGGGCTTTCTTCCCTCTATAACAAAGATTATTGTTTAAAGTTTTTGTTAAAATAGAATTATTCACTCACCTTGCAAAAGGAATATATGACAGACTATACCTGAGGAAAAAAAAAAAAAGAACAACACACATATTTGACAGAGTTCTCGTGTCCTTCAGACAGCCCACCTACTGCACTTTAGTGCAGCACCAATAAAAGCACTCTTCTACTGAAACTTTAAACAAGATTACCTACTCAATTCAACGCTTGCTATTAAAAAAAAGACAACAGAATTGGACAAGAACTAAACATACTGACAAGGGCTTACTGGCATACTTTTTCCTTGATTTCTCATATAGTTCATGATTTTCCTCTCACAAATTCAACTTAAAAAAAAAAAAAACAACACAGAAGCAGTTTTTTTTTTTAATCACCATTGAATTCAAAAGGAATGAAGATTTCTGGGCAAAATTGTATCCTTCAAGACAAGAGAGGCTACTTTTTCCAGTATACATTACGACATTTCCAGTATACATTACAATGCAAATATACATTTGTGTAACTATACAGATGTACACTGTGGTAAGAATAACATGCCATGGTTTTGACACTCAAACAGCTGACATTGTCATCCTTTGAAACTTGCTTCTTACAAACACAGCCGTGGGCTATGTTTTGTCCTCATCCCCACCAAGCTCCGAGACACTTAAATGAGAAGCTGTCTGCTGTAAACAGGTAAAACACAGAAGACCGCTAACTAATGCTGCCTAGTAGCAAATATTAATCTGGGCCCAGCAAAACACCAAGTAGTCCCTGTCCTGAACAAACACAGTTATTTGTGCTCAGATTTAAGTTCTGTATAGACACTATGTATTCAGGGCAAGTTCAAACAAGAACTGTGGTCAGCTGGGATCGGCTAACTTTTAGTAGTAAGTAATTCAGCCGGGACAAGGAGACCAAGTAGGTACAGTTACATCTCCATGGAGAAGGCAATAACTTCAGAAAATTCTGCCAGGCTTGCAGGCATTCATCAAACTGTGCCCACATATTTCCAGGCCTAGCCCCTGAAAGTACCTCTATGGCCATCACACCATCACAGTACCTGCTGCACTGAATTTACCCTCTCACACCCACTCACTGAATGTTCTCAGGGACAGGACAAACCCTATAAAAATGTGATTTATATTCTTCCACTTAAAAAATGAAGATTTAGTTAGAATTCAAAAAAGAGGGAGTAATTGTAAGCAGGGCATATGAATACACAGGTACTTTTCCACCAGAGAAAAGGCACGACAATTTTTGCCTACATTTTCCATTCGTAATGCCTCAAGCATCCACACACTGCAGAATGTATTTGAAATTCCTATTTTTACAAAAAGACTGCATATAGATTTTGCTGAAGTTACACAACCCAGCTTCAAAAAATGTGTGGATGAGCATTTACATTATACCAAGTGTGTGTGTACATACATACAGGTTTATAAACATGCAGGTGTAGGGACAGAGAGAAGAAATCAAAATGAATCTTACCAGGTCATTGCCAAGAACTGCAATATGCAGAATAACAATGCCAAACCTTTTTTGTTCCACTATATCAGAAATAGAACAAATATTGCAAATTAGTTCATTTCTCATAAGTCTATACTGTGGACAAGTACAATAGCCTAGTAGCCAAAATTTTAGTTAAGTGATGATGTTTAAGATCTCATCTTAGCTTAATTAACTCCTCCTTCCCATTCTAACAACTCTTTCTGCTCTCATTTATCACTTCATCATCACTGTGCTACGAACGTAGTCTCTAGCTTTGAAAATACTTAAAAGCATCAATGCTAACACTTTCATTTTCATTCATACTATAATTCTGCAAACACAGAGTACAGCATTCACTTCTACATAATACGTTAACTATCCCATTTTTCAAAATGATCACCCGAAGCTATTTGCTCTGCCTCTCAGAACATTAAACTGATTAAGACGAATAAAGGAAGAATCTGTGGTTTCTAAAGACTGCTACACATTTTTTGACAGAAGTATATAAAATGTTTTAAGTTGCTTTTCTCAGTTCTTAGGCCAGCGGTCTGCAAATTAAACTGGATACTCTAGATTTTGCACTCTTATCCACATCACATGCACGTGGAAAGACGCATTTGTTTTGTAATCATCAGGGTCATCACTCCACCCAAACTCAACTGCAGCTGGAAATCGAAATCACAAACACAAGCTCATCTTTCCTCTACCACTGAGCTGAATTTTAAAGCCATAATACAATCAATAAGATAACAGTTAGATTGTTCTTTAGGGGAACAAAGTATTCTCACTTACCCAGAATACAGCACACAGAGTCAATAATAGGCAAAGCTGGAGGGAGACAAGACAAGAAAAGAATGAATATTCAAATACACACCAAGCACATACAGTCACATACAGTACTGCTTTCATGTTTTCAGTGGATAATCAGCATTTTCAAGAATTGACTCATGAAGCAAGTAGAGCCAAAGACTGCCACACAGTGACTACACCTTGAAGTTCATACAAGTCAGTGTTTTCCATGAACACAGTGCCCCATGGCCAGAAGTACTGAGACTCATCTTAGAAGAAAGGGGAGGCAGGAACTGAGATCAGAAACCAAAAGCAATATAACCAGAAAGTAGTGTAGTCGTGTGTCAGGACTATAAAGTGGTGAGCTCAGATGATAAAGCGTGTTCAAAAGCACTCAAGGAGCCTGGGAATCACTATTCTATTAATTTGGTGCACAGTATTCTTCTGAATCCACTGTTCATAGTATCAGTTTCTGACATGACAGATAGGTGCATCACAACCAACAATCCATTACTAAGCATCCATTCTTAAATATGATATTTGGCAAACACAGGCTCTGCTGCTTCTGCCAATTATTGCTATTATTATTTTAAATCTTCTGACAACAAAGAAGAAAAGGCCACCAGGGATCAGCTGCCTCATACACAGTGAAAAAGCTCACGAGGATTTTTTCAAGCTACTCATGCAGCTCCTTTTTAATCCTTTTTAGCTGGTAGTTTGTACTTAGAATTATAAATGTAATCTCTCATGTTTTTAAAGAAACAATACTATTTTTCCTAGGGGGTGGGGTTTTTTTCCTCCTGGAAGACGAAATGATGCTCACGGAAGTAGAGAAGCGAAGAACCTCACAACGTTGAGCTGCAAAGTTGAACATGTGGTTTCCTGGACTTTGAGGGGAGAAATTATTTTTTTGAATTGCTTTGAAAGTGTTGAACCACTAAGCTATACCAACTGAGTTACAGCCAACAAACAAATGTCCAGCTACACTTGGTGACCACTGGCTTCTCAAAGTAGTTGAAAAGTCTATCTCTAGCCTTGCTCTTGAACAAATTATTCCAGAAAACAAGTTAAAAGTAATCAACCTAACAGTAGTATTTAATAAGAAGTATTTAGTAATGAACAGTTTACTCCAAATTATTAAAAGTTTCAAACTCAACAACAAACAAGGTCATAGAAAGGAGTGAAATGATCTTTGATATAAAGGGCTAATCAGCTTGACTATAATTACTCAGTACAAACAAAATGCAGATTTAGAAATATCCCGCCTTTTGCAAAGCCTCAAAAATTTTAGCAAAAGCAGCTAGAAAGAGAAGTATATTTACCAGCATTACAATTGTAGCTACTAATCTTTTTGGCTCAAACATAGTCTTCAGTTGCTTCAGTGGCCCCATCAGAAAACACGTACTAACGGGAGGGAAGGAAACAAAGAAATGGTAAACCACAATCAAATAAATCTTTGCAAAAGACAACAGGTATTTAATCAGTTTTCCAACAGTTAGATGACCACAAAAGTTCAGAAAGGCATTTCATTGCTTATCAACAGATACCTCTTAGGATGAAAGGTGAATTAACTGGGAAATCCAGAACTTAGTTCTGGAAGTAGCTCACATCCTGGGCTATGAAATTCTTTCCAAACACATTACCACACGTAGCAGAGGGTCGTTAATTTGGACTTGATTTTGAAATTGTTTTAAGAACAGATTTGACAAAAGAATGCACAGAATTCAAAGACAAACTTCTGTAGAAAATTTGTTTAGCAGCATGTGAGTAGCTACGTTTAAGATTACAGAAAAGCTCTAAATCTTTGCCCAAACTCATTAAGAAGAGAAACCCTCCAGCCTTCTTCTCCGTGGTTAATTTGAAGAGGGAATGAAATCTATCACCAGCTCCAGGTTTATCTGTTCATCCAAAGAAATGCAATGTGAACCAACCATAGGAATAATGATCTGTCTACAAATATTGAGATGAGTCCCTTCCTTCTCTCTTGTTGAAGCCCCGCTGCTTTGCAGAAAATGTTTAATGAGAATGAGGATCTTGTCGCCTGGTGGTGGTCTGAATGCTTTACTACAGAATAAGACACCCAACCTTAACTTCTTTTCTAGTTAGTATTTATTTATATGAAGTGGAACAGTCAGTGAGCTCTCTGCCAAGATCAATCATAAGTCTGGTGAACTATGTATCTTTTAGGATAGAAATCTGGAGATATATCTCCGAAGAAGTAAATCAAACTATAATTTCCTACATCTAGATGTTACCCTGCTGTTAACTTTGTGAATACACCTCCCTTCTCTTCAACTTTTTTCTTGAAGTCACACAGATAGGCCAGACCTCAACATCTCATGTTAAATGAAAAAAAAAAAAAATCTCAAATATGAAATATTTTAAATTCACTTCAATCCAAACCAACTTTTCTCAGTATTTCTCATCTTGGCTGCTGTGCCCCAAATTAAATTAAGATTAAATAAGAAACCTGAAAAACTAGAAGTAAGAATTAGTTCACCAGTGGAAGGATAAAGATGATGAAAATTTAGTGGAAAAAATGCAGGAGGCTCAAACATCCTAAGATAGGCAGAAAAAAAAACAACACATAAAAAGCTAAATGAATTGATGCTAGCCTGTTTAGCATTGAAGTATAGATATCACAAGAAGAACTTCTGCAGAGAAGTAAGAGAACCCAAAGGGTGCAGAAAGGCTGTAGGGAAAAGAAACACACAAAAAACAAACAAAAAACACCCAAAGGTCCTCCACTTTCATATGGTATTTCTCACACACAACACATTCTGTAGGAGACCTACCCATCAGCCCAGGGAAAAATCAAGTACGTATCATTGCTTCCATGGCTGTGGGTAGAAAATTACAGTAAAAACAGGCCAGAAAGGACTATTTACAAGGGGTGGTAGCTTCATTTTTGTTTGAAACGAAGTTTAAATCTCCTTGTAAAGCTGGGGTTTCCATTGTCATTTCCTAATATTCTCAGAGCGCACCTGCCTGCTGTTTGTATCTAACAGAATACCTGAAAGGGAAGGGGTCGTCTTTTTACTTCTTCAGTTAGAATCCAGACTAAAAGCATTTTCAGCATTTTTCTAAAACAAATACCAACCTGTAAAAGTTCTCCTCTTAGTTCACAGAGAATTAGACTTGATTAGTACAGAATTCCTAAAATGCTAATTTAATTTGAAACAGTGGAAACACAACACAAGGTTTAAAAAAAAGCAAAGAATAGAAGGGAGAGAAAGGGGAAGACTCAGTTTTGCCTAACTCCCAGTAATAACTTAGTACCTCAGAAAGACTTAAGATGTAAGAAGTGCAAGATTCAGCCAGCAATTTGTTATTCACGCTTCAGACAGGGGTTGTGCTATGTCTACAAAGCAATCACGTAAGACATTACTCCAGGGCAACAAGAAATGATTAGGTGATATTCTTTGATTTTTAGTAACTTCAAAATTGTAAGAAAGATTCTTACAATATAATGGAATATTAGTATTCCAATATCAAATTGGAAAACAATGTTGTTTATACATAACAAATATACAACACTTTAGAGTAAAACAAATGTAAATGTAGATGAAAAGGAGAATATTTTCCTATTAATAATAATTAAGAAATCATACCTGGCCAATGCAGAAATATTTCCCAGGGTATAAAACACTGCAAAAAGCTTGATTCCCTTTGGGAGCCATAGCAATCCTGTTCCCTATTAAAAAAGATTGGATTTTTATATGTTTGTAATTAGTTAACTCAATTTATTGAGATTTTATAGCCTAGAAGTTTATTTTTAGAGATTAACCATTTAATATATCCCAGCAGAGCATATTGTTCTCAAATTTGTATTAGACAATATTCAGCAGGCCTCTGTTGCCACCTACTGGCAAAATAATGTATTGATTTAATATATTTTGCAATAATTTTTACAACCAAGCTATGTTTACTTATATTGTTCATAATGGTTATTTATACTGTTAACATTATTTTTATGGTATTTTCAGTTTTGTTAAGAAGCCCTGTTTTCAGTTTTGTTAAGGCAAGGCAATCTACCTGACAGTCTGCACAGAAACTGCAAGTGTTATCCGCACACACTATTCAAAGAACATCTACATCAAAAGCCACGTTCTGTGAAGAATCAACATCCTGCTTCATAATGAGAAAGAACTTAAAGAGCACCATGCCCACAAAACCCACAGACTGGGTACTTCCCTCAGTGTTACTTTACCTGCATCTGACACTACATGCAGATAAAGAAGTGCTTTATACTGCAAGTTACCCTATGTTTACCCATGTCAGATTTTGAAAGACACAATCAATTAATAAACTCTGCTTTTAACTGCAGACTTCAGCCTCCTGACAAGTTCAAGAACTGATTTTAGTCAGCAAATCATTTGTCCAACAGGAGTACAAGTTTTTCAAGTATCGTCATGCTACAGCTGTCATCACCTACTGATCTGCATGACAGGTTATACTTGTAGTTTCTTCAGCTTTTTAAAAATCTTTCAAACTTCCCCTCCTTTTCGCCCTTTCATGAAAGAGTATAAAAATAAGATGAGAGTATTTTAAAGAACAGCAAAACCCTCTTTCTACTGCACCATACATATCTAAGAAATACAGTACATTGTCAGTGTTCATGCCTTTTGGTAAGAAATTGTTACCCTACAATAAAAACACTCGTTGCTGTGAATGCAAGAAAGATGGCCCAAAATGTGATCTACAGACCAGCAGCCCCTGGCTGCTAGTTATATGTGGTAGTGTCCACACAATCACATATATGAATATTAATGATATTATTCCCGAGAACATTAATAAAATACAGGGGGAAAAAAAAGCTTGACTTACGAGAATAGAACACACAACACCAGCAATAAAACATATGGCAAACCACTTGACTCGCGTACTAAAGCTGAGCGTTGAGGCATCAAGAACCTTAACAGAAAGAGAAAGAAAAAAATATTACAAAACCAGTTTCAAGCAGCCTTAAGAACATTTCTTCATTAAGTCCTTAATTTTAAACAAGTGTTTTTTTCAGCCAAAACTAATTATTTTACCTTGCTTAAACACAACTGCTTACATGTTAGTTATTTCCCAGTTTAAGAATTACATCAACAATTTGGAAACGTTCACAAAAAAGACAGAACCTGTGAAGGTACATGCTGGCACTCAAGCAACATTGCTCCACTTTCAAGCTGCACGTCCTTTCCCCAGGTAATTACAACTGAAAAATCTCATGACGGTACCAAAGCAGAACAAATGGACCTTCCAGCAGGTTGCTGATGAACACACCTATTCGTTCAGTGCTCTATGTTCCTGTCGGTGATACCACCATTTTCTGTTACCAGACAGAATCCACTGTCCATATTTCCACAAGTACCCGTTGCAAGCACTACAATTCCTTTTCAGTTACTGTTCCTTATAGGGTGAAGGTATGGGCAGATTAACACACCATGTCTCACCAGACATCTAACTTGCCGAAAGGCATAATTTTGCTTCCTGCTTCTCCGGTGATTCCAGAACCTGTAGGGTCCCTTGATGAGCTAAGCTGAGCCAACCAACATTGCCTGAGAAGCCGGAAGAGAACTAGGGTTCCTTTCACTTTGATGACAGCCCCATGCTAGACTCATGAGCCAAACCAGCTCTGCAAGATGACAGAAAAGCAGCTTCCTGACTGCAAGACAAGAGGCAGGGCCATAGGGCTGGCAGAACTGCCCCTTTCATCAGAAGTTCACCTTGTCCACCCATGCTGTGAGATCAATGAATTCCACCTTACTCCAGGTGACTGAAGTTAACTATGGCCTCTATTCTAAACTGCTCCATTAAGAAAATTGTAGCTTCAGCTTACATAAGCTGGCTGTAAATCTAACTCTCATTTTTGTTCAGATGACACAAGCAAACTTGTCTGCACTTGTCATCTGTTCTACAGATATTTTCAGTCAAACATTATTAATCAAATATACAACAGTTAGGGCTTCCTTAACCAATGAGTTTAATGCTTCTACTCTTCAGAAATTTCGCTTTCAGTAAACGAACGAATTAAATTTGTTTACTGCTTAGAACGATTTCACATCTGTATGAATACAGAACCTGTACTGAACTGAATCAAAAGGAGGCACAGACAAGCACACTGTTACGGCTGCAGTGAATGAGTCTTTGGACTTATGTCAACAGAGAATAATAGCCTGGACTACTTCCTACTTATAACCTTATTTAATCAAATCAAATACCTTAAGTATTTACTTAAGAAGAAAGATCAGAATACTAACAATGAACCTGTTACACTTGCACACTGACTGAGCAGACACACTGCTGCAATACAATATTGGTATGAATTTTTTCTTCTTTGTGTTCAACAGTCAAGACATTAGTTTCCAAAGGATGGAAGGTACAGCTTACCTTGTTTGTCCCAACTCTTTATCCTTACGTATGCATTAAAGAAACAGACAAAAACAATAACTGAAAGACGGTTAATGATTCAAAACCATTTTTGACAGTCATGTTCCTGAATGCCTCCATGGGTGAGAATTGCAGGAAGAGCTGGCAGTGCTCAGCTGAAGATGCACACTCAAAGCGCTCTTTGAAACATGTTTTTTAGTTACACCAATTCATGCAACTAACCACACTTCCACAAAAAGCAGTAAAAAACCTTTCCCTTCCTGCTCTGAAGCAAAGTCAGGACGTGCTGATACGATCAGGACGTCCAGCACACACATTGCAGATTGCCTGGATAACAAGGAAAGCTGGAAGGCAAATAAAGCCCAGTGTATGAAGCACACTGTTGCCACTTAGTGCTATTCTATTTCTAATAGCACTACTTGGTGGTCTTGAAGCATCTGTTCCTTTACACGACTATCAGGGAATTACGTTTTCCACATACATTTAAAAAAAAATCAACTTAAACTCGTAACAGTTATTTGGTCAAAAAGCCCACCATAAACAAATGAACCATACAAAGGCCAGGAAAAATATATTTAAAATATGATTTTAAAACTAGCTTAATACATTTTGTAGATTTAATTTTTAAAAGCTTGGATTGGCAATGTAGATGAATTGCAGGAAGATAAGCAGCAGCACGAGGGCTGCCACAGCATTGCAACACAGCTTTCTCTGTAATAACAGAACTAAATAATTGAGTTGGCATTAAAAATGAAGCCTGGTCCTCCAACCATTCCTGACGTCATCACTTTTTATGATATCAAACTGAATGTCTTGGAATCATAGAGCTCCAGTTCCTCCAGTGCATTTCCTCGATTCCCGATACCTGCTACCTTCTGGGCTTAGTGGAAGCAACAGAGCTGGCTGCATTTCTGCGATGCCAGTTTCACCCCACAGTAAAGCACCTTGCAGCAGAAGCTGAACAACAGGTACACAGCTAAAATACTTAAATCATGGTTTTCAGCTTGTGCGAAAACGCCAGGTTATGATCTGTAAAAAAACAAGGAACTGACACAGTGCCTGTTCTGCCCAATCTGCTGCAAGAGCAGTAATTTCTAGAGGAGGGGCTGTGAGACACCCGGAAATAACAGCTACACATCTACGTGCAACAGACACTGTAAACCAAACCTTAAAAAAAAAGTGTAAGAAGTCCCAGCTGCATATGCAAAAAACAAACAAACAAACAAAAAAACACAATTAGGACTTCTTTTAATTGTCTGGCAAACTGCAGTGCTAATCCTGGACTTCAGGTAACAAGAGCTGGCACCACACTCTACAATATTAGAAGAAACTTTTACTTAGGAGACTGACAAAATTGCCAGGTAAATTCTGCATCTGGGGAAAGATTCATAAGGGAACTGTGAAGTGGCAGGAGCAAGAGCACTCCTGTAAGACATACCACTTGCTGTATCTCTGGGCTGTTTGTTTCCAAATGGTAAGAAACACAACCAACCAAACAACAATAACAAACAACCAGAAACTGACAAATAACCAGCCCTCATTTTGCTAAGCTTTACCATCAAACTCCTGGGAAAGAAGCAAAGATTTTTGCTCACAGGAGACTCCAGAAGAATTAATTATTATATCAAAGAAGTGACATGGGAAAATAACAGGAAACCTGAAGTGGAAACTGGAATCAGGAAGGCAGACTTCCTGAAACGTAAGGAACAGTCTTGCAACAGGCCAGCACACCATTTGCAAGTGACAGAAAGCAGTCTCTTTACTGGGCAGCAGACACTCAGTACGGACACGCAGTAAATCACATGAACGATAATCTGCAAGGCTGCCTTTGATCAAAAGCGTTTCTTGTGGTTTTGATCATCTGAGGCTCCACCCACATACTTGTGTGATCTTACAGAAGTCTTCTACATGGGCAGAAACAACAGTGTTTTCACTGATTTTAAGAAGGACTCTATTAGTTAAAAATTTCTTTCCTTAATAGGAAACTTATGAGTATGCAAGTAATGAAGAAAACCCAAATTCAAACAGATTTTTTTGCAGGATTGAACTCGTAATCAATGTTTCAAAAGTCTCAGAGATGCATTTTCATATTTCATTATACGCATTTTTATCAAAACCTTGAACTAAAATCAGAAGTTTAAACACCTGGTCTACTCCTCCTTTCTCAACTCTTACTGAATGCCTTCAGTGTTGCCAATTGACAACCATCAGGAAACTCCAAGAAGCCTGAAAGCAAGCCACTCAAAAGTAGTGACTTCATATTATTTTGGTGTTGATAAAAATAAATGGCAGCATGTTATACTGTCATCGCTACACTGGTACATTTACAATTTATTATAAGTTCCTTTTTTTGTAAGAATTATTTCTTCTTCCCCTGAGAATCATTGATCTAATTGCAGTGAGACAGGTCAGCTTTCTGAAGAGGCTGGAAAGTGCACAAAGACTTCATTGACTCACCACACAGTCGCCTCACTACACACTTTTCCTCTATTTAACAAGAATTACTGCTGACCTCATGGTTATGGTTCTGCAAAGATCAAGAGTGAGCAGAGGACAGAGATACCTATGAACATGAAGCATATGATCGCTGTTAAACAACCAGCAGCTACTCCTCTGAGGGGGTCATTGTTTTTAACCAAACACGTGAGTCAGTTCTGGAAAGGTCATCTAAAACACTGAAACATTTCACACATGAAATGCAGAACTTTGTATTTCCTTTCACAGTGTCACCTCGTTAAGTGTCCTTCTCTGCATGGCCGCATGTACGTTTTTGCTCTGTTACACACATCTTTAAAGCAGCCAATACCATCCAGCTGTAAAGCTGTAGCTTTGGAGAACTTCACATACAAATCCCCTCACTAAATACAAACCCAATTTCCAGTGCTCCAGAAATAGAGTTACTTTGAAAGAAACCTACAACAAATACCTCAGCTAGACACCTGAGTTTTCTCTTTTGTGGGTATTTAGTTACTTTAAAAAAAGACATTTCTGGTTCATCATCTCAGCATGAAGTCCCTTTGTGCTATGCCAAAAGGGCATTAAACTTACATTTTATTCTTCTATCATGTAATAGGTAGTTTTTAGATATGTATAGATTCTTGCTGTTTGAAGTCTTCCATAACTATAATGTGCAATAATCAAACCACGATATAGCTTAATTACTGGCCTTAATAAATGACATTCTTATCTCAGTTTCCTCCTTCTCTGGATATATCTCTCAAATTTAAAATGATTAAGCATTCAGGCATTTATTGATGGATTGCTGCCTTGAAACAAACAGCACAGTATCCAGTAAAGAACTCCAAGCCACCATTTGTGTCTCATGTAAAATGTGCCTGGAGACAGTAGATTAAATAATTTTCTTGGAATTCAACTAACGCTAATAGGAATAAGCATTCGACAATCTTGAGATCTTGAATGGGGTGAAGCACCCCAAACACTGGAAGCTAGCTGAGGTGTGAGAGGACACAGATGCTGCGGTGCTTCCAGAATCACACCAGGTCTAGACGCACTTTGGTGCCTGCCTCATTGTAACAAAAAGGCAAAGCTCGTGAGCCTCATGGGCCAGCATCAACTTTGCACAAAGACAGCTGAAGCATGCCAGCATCAAGCTGCTTGAACTAGCGTTATACTATAGACACCAGCTGTGCTGGTTCACTAAAACCCAGACCCAGGCTACCCCACATTCCAGCTTCCTCCACCACGCTCCAGCACCCTGCAGCACACGAGCCAAGGCCTTCCATACCTTAGAATCATTAAGGTTGGAAAGGACCTTCGAGTTCATCTGGCCCTACCACCAGTGTCACCACCAAACCACGTCCCCAAGCACCACGTCCAGCCTCTCCCTGAGCACCCCCAGGGACGGCGACTCCACCACCTCCCTGGGCAACCCGTCCCAGTGCCTGACTGCTCTTTCTGCGCAGAAATGTCTCCTCATTGCCAACCTGAACTTCCCCCGGCACAACTTGAGGCCATTCCCTCTGGTCCTGTCACTGGTTATCTGAGAGAAGAGGCCGGCCCCCAGCTCCCCACCCCTTCCCTTCGGGCAGCTGCAGAGAGCAGCGAGGCCTCCCCTGAGCCCCGGCAGGCCCGGCAGTCACGGCCCGCACGGCGCGGGGAGCACAGCCCAGCCTCCCCGACCGCCTCCCCCGTGCCGTGCCGTGCCGTGCCGGTACCTGCGCCGTCAGCCCCTGCTCCTCGTCGTCCTGCCCGCTCAGCACCCGCCGCAGCTTCTCCATGGCGGGGCCGGCACCGGCAGCGGGAGCGCGACCCCTCCGCACCGCACGGCCCGCGGGCCCCACCGGAAGTGACGGCAGCCCCTCCCCTCCCTCCCTTCAGGCTCCGCCCCCGGCTGGGCGGCCGTTGGGCGCGAGGCGACCGTTGGGCGCGAGGCGGGGCCGGTGCTGTGAGGGGGCTCGGGGCGGGCGGGGAGGCTGCGGGAGGGGGGTGAGGGGTCCCGGGGGGGCTGTGCGGGGCAGGAGCTTCCCCTCACCCGCTCCTCTCGGCTGCGGGCGTGTGTTCCTCCTCACGCAGCTCCCTGCTCCGAGGGAGAGGCTCTGTGTGGCGTTGTAACCGCATAGTGGGCTGTCACATCTCGGGAAGCCTTAAATTAAGACCAAACCAGGGAATGGGAGAAACAGCTGCAGACAGCGGTGTGTGGAAGTAGGCAAACGACAGCACCCATCAGGTGCCCCCGGAGGTGGTTGGTGAGACCTTTACGTACCGCACCCAGTGTGCTGCGTGATGGCTGCACGGTGCAGTTTGCTTCACTGCTGTTTGCTTGGGCAGAGGGATGGATGGCAAAAATTACCGACAATTCACAATTTCCTCTGATCCACAGAAATACTGTGGGCTTGTGCTTCCATTGGCAATGGTGGCATGACAGCAAACGTGTCAGAGCGTGGCAGTCTCTTCCCCACCTTGTCTCAAGTGACACAACCCACAGCTGAAATCTTTGGTCTGCCCCCTAAAACCCAAACCGTGCAAGTATTTGTCCCTCTGAGCCTTCCAGCCCCAGAAACCCAAGAGACTGCCCCCAGTTGACTGCTCAGGATCCCACATGTGATCTGCAACGAAGCTGTGTGTAGCCAGGGCACGTGACCTCTCTGTAGCTCCGAGCCCAATGTCACAAGCCTCCTCACACACCTTTTTTCTCCAGCTTGGTCCCTCCCCACCACTTCCCCATAGCAAGGCTCGAGTTGGACACTGCTCAACCTGGATGCTGTAGTGTTAATTGCAGGAATTCCTGATGTGTTGGGGAACAGGCCAGAGAGCTATCTCTGGTGGTGTTTTCACAGAAGTCTTCTGTGTGGTTCATGTATGGGGATCTGTCGTGTTGCCAGAGAGCATGTTCTCTGGGCTCCTTTGTGGCAGCAGCAGGACTGATGTCATTATAAGATGTCCAAACAAACATTAGATCTCAGCTGATGACCTGTTCAAGACCTTCATAACTGAAGCACATCACCTGTGCTACCTCCAAAGTGCAGATGTCAGTTTTCAAACATCACAGCCTTTATCTTCAAGGCTTTAATTTTCCTTTCTCTTATTAGATTTAACTAGATACAGCCAAAGAAAATAAACCTAAAATTTAGAGCAATTTTGTGGATTACTACAGTCCATTGAGACAGCCTGGCACTTTCAGGGTGCAGTTCTTCCCATCTAAAGCAGCTCTTTCAGCAGGGGACAGGTCTGCCTTCCACTCTCTGCTGACTGTAGAGGAAGCACAGATGACTTGGTTAGACCAGACACCTCACTTGGTCTGATGAATTAGGGCAATGAACCTCACCATTACCTCTTTTAATTTAAATACAGACAGGACCAGACTTATCTACAATTTCTCATTACTTTTCCAAAAACATTGTGTGTAGTGAGCATGACAGGTCTGTTAACTTCAAGCACTGGGAGGAGATTAAGTCCAAAATGCCCCTCAACTGGTCCACAGAGCTGATGGCATCAAAGCATTGTCAATGATTTATTACTTACAAATGTGTCTTAATTTCAAAGCATATTTGAGAGCCAAAAAAGAAAACAGGGACTATGGGCATGTAGGCACTGGACAGAGAGCAGGCTGAAAGTGTGCTTTTGTTTCTGTGTGAACATGCAGTCTGTGCCACTGCACAGCAGAGAAGAGCAGTGCAAACAGGGCTGCTGAAGCCCCAGGCAGTGCAGGGACCTCTCGCATCCCGCTGCTGTGCCCTCCCAGTTGGCTGCCACAAGTTTCACTCCTGACTGAGATAAAATGTGGCTTTTGGCTTTGTTTAGCTTCTATGCTATTTTCTTGAGCAGAAGGTTGGCAAAAGTTACCCCAAATTTATTTTTCCTAGTTTCTTGGCTTGACAGAAATTCTTAATTCTCTGCATAATCACGAAACACTGTAAGATGGCCATCACCTTGCCATGAAAAACAGGCAACCCAGAACAGCCCATTTGCTTAATATTTCTGTGCTGATAAATCTTGGTTGATGAGGCAGGAGGATCAAAAACTTATTCTGCTTTTGTGGAAAGCTCAGTTTCATTTCTTGGGACTTGCCAGTTGTACTTGATGAGAACCCACCTGAATCCTGCTCCTTGGTGCAAACATCTCACGTCAAACAAAGCAGCAGCTTCTGAAACGCACTGAAAGGAGGGGAGCGTTCCAGGGAGGACAAACACTCCCTGTGTCCTTTGAAATGATCCCTTGCTCCTGAAAACACAGTTATGAACCTCCTCCAACAAACCTGCATCGCTGTCAGTGACTGGTAACGGTGACCCAAAAACAAATAGCAATCAAGCAAAGGCTGAAAAATGCATCCCCTTCCTTATGCCTCAGTTCAGGAAACCCGCAGTTTCACACACCACTCAGTCACACTAGCAGAACACACACAGCAGCTTTGTACAGCTCCACAGTAATTGTCTCTGCTGTGACCCAAACCTTTCCAGATGCAGCCACCACTTCTTTAGTGTCAGACATTGATCTCATCCACAGGTCTCTCATGCAAGGAGCTGAGGTCTACAAAGAGCAACTGCAGAAATAACAGCTGCTTCCCGAAGTGCTTGGCACCACATCTTTGTGTTTGTGCTTCATGTGAGCTACTGGAAAGATTTGTAGGGCAAGGCAATGGCCTTCATTGTGGCTAACGCAGCAAACACAAGGCCACAACGAGCAGCCTTCTGAGCTCAGCTCTTTCTGGGGCATGGAGCACTCAGATCAGGCATCACAGAGACTCAGTTACCTGATACAACATTGGGTACCCTGCCAGACCTTTGACCCTCTCCCGAACAATAATCAGGCTGAGAGCTGATGCTAGTGTTTACCAACATAGACTATGAGACACACAAGGCATTGGAAAGGTTATCACATTGCTGGTTTCATGCTGTGCTCCCAGGTGACCCGTAACAGCCAGAGTGTACAAAAATAACTTGTAATTGCTTCTTCAGAAAACTTCCCGATGAACAAAATACAGTAATTTATTGCCTTGGGATGCCAGGGGCAAGGAGGCAATGTCTTTCTGAATCTGCAAAAGAGGAATGTTTGAGAGAATCTCTCCATCCCACTGATGTTACTACAAGTTACTACAGGTTTAAATTTAGAGATATTTCTGTGCTTAAGCCACAGCCAGACTGCCAGACTGCAGGGGGACAGGTTAGAGGAGATTAGTATCTTGTCCTGCCAGGAGAGCTTTACAGTTTCACAACACCACATGTCCTCTTCAAAGCAAGAGAGATGCTCCTAGTCTCATTTACATCACTCAGCACCACCCTGGGAAGGCATCCCCTCCGTTAATACACCTCCTAGGACAACAACATGACACACAACTATTTCAAGCACCCTAAACACCAACTAAAGCAAGTCACAGCATGGTTCTGCCTTGGATAAGTTAGGGGTTAAATTCCTTCAAAATTATACGCAGCTTGATTTGTATCATGTGTTTCTTCACAGATGGCCACACAGAACCATCACGTAAGCACTTGCAAGTGCTGCTGTAATTGGCATTGCTTTCACTTGCACCAAGGGCTGACTCTGTGCCACTTATTCCCGTGCAATAGTTTCACTTAATGAGAATGACATGACCCAGATTTCAGACTAAATGAAGAGGCTGAAAAGTCTTAGGCTTGTTGCCATAGCTACCTGAAATCTGCTGTTAGGAAAGGTAAGAATGAAAAGAGAGAAAGAGAAGAAGAAGAGAGCAGTATCTTGGGCAGGGTTAGGCCACGTGACAAGGGACAGGCAATGATTTGAAGGAGCGCAGCCTCAGCGACGGCACTCAGGGTGAGCTCTCCAGGCAGCCCGTGGTCCTGCATTGTTTGCTGTTGGGTCGGTGCTACGGTCATAAGTTATTTGTAAGTAGTTACCACAGTGACAAAATGAAATGTACTGGCAGCTACTGGACCAGGAAAAACGGAAAAGGCTTGCATGGAGAGAGGCAGACCTCCACAATTTATTTAATAAAGAAGTTGCCTCATCTTAGAGCAGAAGACTGCTTTAATTTCACTAAAGATAGTGAAGCTTGCAGCCATATCTTATTCAAACAGAATACACTTTTTAGCTTAAGATGACAGCAGAAATACATTCTGTAGAAGCAGAACTGCTGACATATTACATTAGCTAGTTACTGTTATTCCCCAAATGCAGATGGGACCAAATTGTCTTGTAAGACACAAGCTGAAGACTTAAAATAGTAACTGTATTTTTGAACCTTTCACATATTACCGCTTTATATTGTTGATAGCTTGCCACATTAGCATAAAGAAATGGTTTTATTTGTAGAGGGTTTTGTGCTAAGTCTACCAGTGAATGTATCACTTACTATTCTCTTATGCTTTTATTCCTGCTCTTCTTTACTCCTTTCACTTTTTTTTTTTTTTTTATAACTGGCATGTCAGTTATACAAAACTATGCCAGTGTAACACAGGCTTGCCTACAACAGAAACATCCACAGCTGAAATAAACACATCTGATGCCCTATGGAGACCATAAAACAGCTTGTATCAGGATTCACTTCCCTGAGCATGCTCAGGGAAAGCATTGCAGTAGCTGGAAGGCTTCTCTGTCACAATCCAGCATTGCATTTTCTAAAAACTATTTCAAAACCTGTCTCGGCCCCAAGGAGTTAACTCTCCTGTAACCTTGCTAAGATTTTTCTCTGTTCCTTTCCCCCCAGTTCTCTACACTGCTGTCCTTGCCCAGATTGCACCATTGTGCTTTGTATGGAGAACAAAAGATAACCCACAATACCACGGAGAACTACATTTTACTAGCAATCTGTTTTCTCTGAGAGCTAGCAGGCTGTATCAGCAGTAGCCTGGCTAAAGGGGGTTTTCTGCTGGTTTTTGAGTAGGGAGAACTCACTTATTCAAACAGAAGCCAGAGAAGCAAAGTGGGGTAAAAAAAAAAAAAAAAAAAGAATGCACTGAATACAGCAGCATTAGCTGAAATTATTATATAGCTTGTAGCATTTGGGGGAGGTTGAACAAAATTCACTACAAGTAGCTGTTATTACTGCCATTAAAGAAAACTTGCAGGTAATTTGTTCTCTTCAAAGCCCACAATTATGGTTATTGCTTTTTTTTTTTTTGGTCATTTATTACCATGCTACCAAATGACCTCCACATTTGAATCACAAATCAGCAAGTTTCCAGAGCAAGGACATTTAATCTTACAACTGCAGAAGAGACTGTGAGCTATTTTAATTCCATGGCAAGCTATTAGTCAGCCTCCCCTGGAAGAAGAGGGTCAAGAGATCTCAAGCTCAGACTGGGAGGCGAGGGGGCACAACAGAGACCGAGAACTTCGCTGGAGCTGCCGCCCACCCGAATTCCCAAGGGTGCCACATTCCTTAGCAGCAGTCTAGCAGCACTGCTCAGAAAGGTGACAAATTCTTTCCTGTCTGAAAAGATGAAAGGAGGCAGCAGCTGAGGCTGTAGCAAGATGGGAAAGGCCACACAGCTCCTGGTTGTGCTGTGGTGGAGCAGGAGACTCAGGGAGGAACAAGGATTAGTGCAGCACGGGTTTCTAGTGGCAGAACATATCTCACTATTGAAAAGTTACTTGGATTAAAGCAAACTGTGAAATTAAAACCATTAAAACCAAATAGTTATTTCAGAATAACGGCAGGTAGAGACAAGCTCTATAATCTTATAAATCAAATGCAAATACTGAGCACTTGCTTTGGATTACTACTAAATTGGCACAGTCCCATTCTTTTATGCAACACCACCTGAGTGAAAAAAGGAAGCCCTTATCTATATTAAGATATTCAGGTTTCATATTGTAAAAACCTCTGGAGTCTAAAACATTGTTTATTTTGGGTTACTCCAGAACACCATTCTTGAAATGCTCATATACCGATGGATCACAGTATTCTGCACTAGGAGAACAGGACAGATTAACTGGACAGTTATTTATTGCAATAACTCCTCCCTTCTACCCACTATACCCTACCACCCCCCTCCTGCCCCATACACACTGCCAAGCACCATTGTTTAAACAAAAAAAGGGCAGATAAGCAGTTTGATTATGCTCTGAAAGAAGGACATGGGCCACTCCACCCATATAAACTATTTTAGCACTAGGTAGACTGACAGGCCATGTAACACCCGCCCCAGACTGGGCCCTGTCCTTTCAAGTCCCAAGAAAGATCCAGATCACTACACCTTGGAGGCTTCCTAAATAAAATCAGACTAGGATACATTGCAATTTGAACTGATGACAATGGTTACTGAACAGCAGAAGTGTTGCTGTCAACCAAAGGTTGTTTTAATTTGCCCAGAATACTACCGATCCTGGATTATAAATTAGCAAAAACTGCGAGGCAGATGCCTCCCTCAAACACCTGGAACAACACAGGCATTCAGAGCACAATTAAAACTGGCTGTTGGTCTATGAGGTCAAGCTGTGAGGGGAGACCAAGGAAACAGTTGACAAGATTTATCGAAAAAGATCACACAGTAAAAGACCACCTGCAGCTTTCTAACACCTGAAGGAAATGAATGCTGAAGAGCTCATCTGCTTTTTGTCAGCTGCACCAATTGGTCAAACAGTAAAGACTACTTCCCTACACAACTTACAATTGATCTGCCTCAGCATTTCTACCACTTGCTGATCAACACCTGTTGAACAAGCTATTTCACTCTTTTAAATGCAGCCCTCATGAAGTCATTACAGCACACTCACACAACCAAGGCTTTTTGCATTTGATCTCACTTGTGTAAGCAGAACTGAGCCACTTTAACCATGTAAGAGTTAATTATCCAAGTTTACAAGCTCCTTGCTCTTTCCTAACCCAAGCCTCCTGAGAATATCAAGTTGCAGCAGTCACAGCCCAGCACTTTAAGCAGCCCCCAAGTGCTGCTCCAGCTGTTCAGACTTGTGCATCAGCACAGCAGCAGTATCAGCATTATCTGCTGCTGAGACTGTGGTGCTTGGGAGGGGGTGCTGCTGTAAATAGCCTGTCCTGACACCCCAAGTCATCTGTGTTACCTGAAAGGAGCTGAGGAGCCAGTATAATGCATCTCAATATTCCATTCTACCCTCCCCCCCCAAAAAAAAGAAGGGCTAACAGCCATTTATTTATTAATTTTAGTGCACTTATTTTGTCATTCAGTTGGAAAACTGCAAAGCTCATCCTTCTTCCAAGGTCTCTACCTTACAAACTACAAATGTAAAGGCCTTGCCTGCACCGTAGCCCTCTGCCACAGGCACATCTGAAACAGTACAAGCAAAGCCTGGAATAAGCCTGGACCACATCACTGCAGGAGGCTATTTGGGTTGTCCAAGCTTGATTTTTCCCTTTGTAAAGCCGTAACCACAGAACTCACCACCTTCTTATCCTTCATATATATAAAAATGGTTTCCAGGACTTTCTCCATCACCTTCCCAGTACCGAGATAAGGCCAATTAGTCTGTAGTTCCCTAGATCCTCCTTTAAACATAAGAGCTCTACTCACACTTTCAGTCTCTGGAAACCTCTTTCAGGCACCAGGAAGATTCAGAAATAATCAAGTGGCCATGTAACATCAGCCAGCTCTCTCAGCACTCATGTATGCAAGCCATCAGGCCCCAGGGACTTGCATCTAGTTTCAGTGCTCCCTGATCTGACCCTCCTCCTTGGGGGTGTGCATATGCATGTCTTCCTTGTTTGAAGCTCCCTCCTGTCTTAGTGGCCTAGGATTCATGATGGCCAGTTTTACTCATAAACAGTGAGACACTGGAAAAAAAAAAGGAAAAATTTTTAGTATTCAGAGGACATTTGCCTGAACTCATTGCATACAAAGGATATTTATTTTGCCAGTCTGTTTTTGCTTCATGCCATTACTGTAATGTGCCTCTTCATACTAATCTTTCACTTAGGATCTGGTATCACAGTATGATAAACAGAATTTTTCAAAATTTTGAGATGGTTTATTGCCATTTGGAATATGTTTTATTGTTCAAAAACTGCACCAAGATAAAATCCATCATGTACATTCTTCGTCATCTATAACTTTAACATCAATGTAACATTCAGGCAAGTCGTGCATGAAAAAAAAATCTCTCTTCCAATGACATCAAAAAACTACTGAAAGGCACCTTGTGTCCTTCAGATCTTGGAATCCAAAAAAGCTTTTGCCTGAACAAGGATTACATACATCTAGAACTCAAACAGCAGGAAAAAAATCCATTTAGAACTTCTTGATAAGTAGTATCAGACTGTTTCTTTCCTTCATTCAGTGCTATGCTTTTGCTTTTCCACATCTTCATTAAATAATGTGCGACTTAAATTGTGTTACTGATGTCTCTACTGAGACAAGGCATGCAGTAAAGGAAGATGGAAAGCTGGTCGCTTCCAGGCTGCCTGTCTACTCATTTGTTCTTGTAGATTAGCAAGCCATTGCTTAAGTTTAAAAAAAGAGAATAGGAATGAATGCACCTAAGTTAAATGGCTTTTAAGAATATGTTTACATAGAACAATACCACCTACAGTTCTGCTGTACTGACCTCTGATCGTATTAATTTGAAAACAAGTTGACAAACCATCATGAGCCATCTATTTTTGCAGACTTAGAGTTGGTTTTAAATATTGCTGGTTATTTACATGACTAACTCTTTATTAGAAGGGTAGTTAAAGACCTGTAAGGCAACAAAACATTTAATGCAATGTTTCCCTCCCATTGCTGTGTAGTACTTTTTTTTTTTTTTAAAGGCAAGCTAAAAAATTAGAAGGATCCTTGATGGGGTCATTCACAACAGGTGTTTTGGTTTTATCCCCATTGTAATTGTCACAGCAACTGTAGATGGCACATCTTCCTTGGTTGTGATTCGGGATGAACATATTCCCTGGCGTATTTCAAGTTAGGTATTTAGTTCTTTTTCTCCATCCTGCCAAGAGAAGAACATGCTTTATAATAGTGAATACTGGACTTCATTCCTTGAGTTCTACTGTGCATCCAGGACTTTGCTCACAACTGAAGGACACATGGCCAGTTATTTATGCAAGGGCAGGTCCACGTATAGTTTTGTCAAGTCTTTGAGTTTACAGTTCAGGAGGCTTCATCCTCTTATTGCTCTGCATAGATTTCTTACAGCAGAAGAGAAAAGCCACAACCTTGACTCATACGGATTGCCTAGGGGCAGTGGTTGCATTACTAGCTAGAAACTGCAGGTGTGAGACTTGCAGTATGAACCCGTTACACAGTATCAGATCTATCCCATATAGATAAGACCAGTCAGCTTAGTTTGTTCTTGATTTGTCTTTCAGACATACAAACCCTTGTTTCATGGAAGCCTCCATCTCAGGAGTTACTGAGCTGGACACATGTAGATTAATCAAAATACACAAGCAAAATCAAAAATAGCCAGCAGCTGCTAAAATACATCCATGACCATAAGGATTCAGCCTTTTCTGTGTGGACCTCTCCAAAGCTCCACAGGAGGTACAAGGCAACAAGCCACATTTCAACTTCTCAACATTGTTCTTCACTACTTTTTGCAAACCTATTAAGAAGTCCAGAAGCCACCACAGTTACATGTCACTGAAAGAACACAGAGAGCCAATGGTTTATGGCTTCCCATTTTTAAAGTTGAACTTGCCTGTATTTGATCAGTCGTCCTCCTTGAATAAGTTGTGCAACTTCATTAGTCAAGTGGCACGCAAAGAGAAGCCAGTTCCTTGGCTGCACTTTGTAGGCAAATCTCATGAAAGTCAAGGAGTAACAACACAGTGCTGCGAAGTAACAGATACCAGTGATTATTTTAAAATACCCGTATTTTTTTGAGAAATCATTTTCACACCAGCAGAAAGCTTCTTATTGGCATTTGAATTTTCCATTTGTTTTTATAAACTTGTCCACTTTAAGTATCCAATGCAGAAAAATGTATAACAGCACTCATTTTGCTATACAAATTGTTGGGTTGCAGCCTTCCACAAAACAAGCTTGCTTTCCCTCAGAGTGTCCCATGAGGGAACTGAAACCTTTTTAGGTTACTACCTGAACTATCTCAGCCAGAAAATAAAAGGAGTCCTGTTAATCCTAATGAGACATGGCAAAAATTATCCTGACAATTTCTAGAACAGTGTTTTCAAGATAATTTTTATATAGTTCTACTGGAAAAGTTCTAAAAATGGACTTGAAGAGAAGCAAGTCTCCCCTCCCCCAAGATACAATGAACAATCAGAAGCATAAAGTTTTGTTACCAGCTTTCCAAGAAGGCAAGAAACAGCTTTAATCTACCTTCCTACCAGAAGTGGCCTTTAAAGCTATATTGCAAGATACTTAGTATCTCTAACTGCTTCGATCACCAGTTCATAAGCAGTTAGTAGTACATTGCTTCTTGAAGTATGGAATCTGTGTTCTGCAGTCAGCTTACTGACAAGAAGTTCCCAGTACTTACCAAATGTCATTCGGCCACTGATGATTTCTGGAGATTTCTTCATGTCATTAATAGCAGCAACAGGAAGTCCCCAGTTGGCTACTGGCCCCCAAAAGTGCTATAAAGGAGGGAAAAAGGAAAATCAAGTTGGACAAAACCACAAACATCCAGCAGCATACACACAGCTTTCCTTAGCCACACAAATCTTTGGACAATGGGGTTCAGGGTAAGATTCCAAGTTAAGACATACAGATTTGAACTCCTGTTTTAACAGAATCTAGTATTCATGAAGGAGGCAGGAGGAACCCACTCCCAATCTTCTTGCAAACTTGAGAAAAGCTACTCTACAACTGCTGAAATGCAGTTCCATGTAATTCTCCTCAGATATTAATAAGCAGTCTCATTGGTTTAGCCTTACAGCAATCTCAGTTTCACAGCTCATGTCTGTGCAGAACATTAGCATTCATCTCTCAAGTTGGAGTCTTCAAAAACATAATAACACGAGAAATAGCTTGAAAAACAAGAACTCTTTTCATGTTATGCTGAGAATCAAGAAATACTCAGCATGTGCCTTCAACTGCTTACACTGCCTCTTCCAAAGAGCGAGGCCATTAAATTAAGCTAAATTCCAGCTTCATCTGCAACTACTGAACCAACTTGGTGACAACCTAAAGGTCAGTGACTAGCTTTAAGATAAGAACAATTAAGTGCAGGTATGTTCATGTGGAGACAAAGAATCAAGTCAGAAGTCAGTTGAAAAACTGACAAGAGATCAAGTTGTACTGGCTAAATGACTCCAAACTGAGAAAGATGGTGTCAATTTAACTTCTACTCTTTTTAGGAATAACGAGATTTTCACAGACTTCTTTCTGCAGAAGATGCACATAGTACTCCCATGAGTTTCTTTTCCCATAGGAAACTAACAATGTTCAAAACTGACTTGGGCTAGATATAACAGAGATGAACCTTGCAATAAAAAGCTTTGCAGATACACACTACGTCCATTTTTTTGTCTCTCCCTATTGGTAATACCACAGATATTTCAATGATTTGGAATTACCAGGGGGCAGTTCAAGTCTCTTGCAGCTTGAATTCCAAGACACCTTTTTGTCA
Source organism: Aythya ferina (assembly GCF_964211825.1). Lineage (NCBI taxonomy): Eukaryota > Metazoa > Chordata > Aves > Anseriformes > Anatidae > Aythya > Aythya ferina. The sequence goes on along the minus strand of NC_140298.1, from coordinate 45,879,223 downwards.
GGCTGAATTATAGCTTCTAACATCATAATAGGACTCTGATTAGAAGTCATACTCACTTCCTGCAAATTTGGATAATACCAGCAACTAAGTATATAGAAGACGGAGGTAATGCCGCACAGTTTTGATAGTTTAACCTTAGTGCAATATGCAAACTCAGTATAGTACTTCTCCAAGTGTTCACAGGTTGTGCATTGGCACAAATTCAGACTTAAGAGTAATTATGGAGTGCAATTTTTTTTAAACTATATTTCTGCTGATAGGAAAGGTGACACCTGCAACAGCTAAAGCCTCTTGAAGCCATTGTAGAGCACACAGCATAACAGGGAATAATTACATGGTTACACAGTATTTATACTTTACAGGTATGTTTAGATAGTGTAAAGAAGTATACCTATAGTACAAAATATTTGTTGCTACAGAATGAGAACATTCACAGAAAGTCAACAGCATGCAGAACATTTTTTTAGATGCTTTAATGCAACTATTTAAATAGTTTAACTGACAGTAAGAAGGCCAGCAACAGACATACAATCACATAACCATTGTCTGCTCAGTAAGATAATCTAGGACAACTTGTGTTTGAATCACCATGCTAAAGCGGACTGCGAAAAGGTTACTGGTGAGGCAGCACACACTTCTGAACTCTTTATTGAGATGTCAGGAGTAATTTACATGATTTCAGTTCCAGAAAGCAAGTCTTAATGGTTTAACCCTGACATTTTTGGAATGTATAAAACAATTACAGCTTTGACAGTTTTAATGGTGACTTCTATTTTGGAAGTTCAGTAAAAGTGTCAAGTTGGCCATTAGAGCACAGACAAATAGCGCACACTATGCTATGGACTGCCTCAAGCTCCAGTAACACAAACTAAAGAGCCAGCAGTTCTGACTTCTGGTGCTGTAACAGTAACACTCCTCTGCTAACCAGGAAAGTAGATGCAAAGCCTTTCCCTGGAGACAGTTATCCAGCTGTAAGTGCCTGCAGGCAGGCAGCCCTTTGAAGTTCTCATACACAAGAATTAAACCACCCTTACACTGTTTGTCTTTGGCTTGCAGCAATGAGCAAGCCTTCCATAAAATTGTGATTATTGCTATTAAGAGTCAACCATAACAGTATGATTCACAGCCTAACAGGCCTGAAATATCAACTCCCAGTTTCAGGAGCAAACCAAACTCTACCTACAGAGTTTTTCTTTAACTGTTACCATTTACTGTCTTGAGTAAAGCTAGTTAAAATAAAATCAAGCAAGGTAATTCAATTAGGTTACCGCTGTATTACCAGTATTGTTGCTATATGAAAGGGTTGCTCTGGACTGATTTGATCTCCTTTGGAAAGGATATGGAAAACCTCTGATTTTCTAGTGATTACTTTAGGAGACAGCCTAAAGGAGCTAATGGTTGGTCACATTAACAAAAGACTTGCAAGTATCACTAGTACATCATTCCTGGAGGTCAGCAGTATACTTTTCAGACATAGGCAGGTTTACTACAGTGCCGGGAGGAAACAGAATTACAAGTTACTGGAGCCAGGCAGAAAGTGAAAACACAAGTCCCCTCCCCTTCCTTACCGTGCTGTTCAAGTGGGCCATCGGTGTTTGTCAAACAGCACATGGAAGACAAAAAGAAATATTAGTTTCCTTCATAACCCACACAGAAAGAAGTTTACCACAAATAAAGAGAAGACAGTATATTTCTCTAGCATTAACCTACATTAATGTAACTGTACTAAAAGTGCATTTCCTTCAAGAACTGTTACTTTGACAAGTGTTTGCTGTTCAAGCATCTTTTTCCTAGTGAGACAAACCTCATTATGGTCTGTGGAAGACTTTCCTGCCCTGTAGACCTCAGAGCATCCAAGATCCCACCCTAAGCTAGTTTCAAAAGAGGACAAAGCTGAATAACAACAGTTGCTCTGTGAAGGTTTTTGAAGACGCTGCTTTGAATTCTTTGTATACCTACATTTAAGTAGATCAAACAAAACACTGCCAGACATCTTGCTGTCACTAAGTTCAAGCCAACTGCAACTGGATTAAGTGATTACAAGACATTTTCAGAGATCTAACATGCTATTTAAATGAACTCCATAATTGGTGTGTAAGTGATCATATAATTACTAGATAATTTAATAACTTAGTAATCTATGCATAAATCCCAGACTACAGTTAAGATTGCTTGCTACTACATCTTTCAAAATGCTTCCAAACTTTTAAGCATCCTCTTCCTACTATCCTGATAGGGTTCAGCTGCAAATTATGACTTAACAGAAACAGGCTATTAATAGAAATCCCGCTGCTGACCAGTTACTGCTCGTGTCCTTCTGCAGAAATAGCAGAACACTTGCTAATAGGCACTTCCATCACACTGGCTTCAGTATTCACTTACCAAATGACCACAGTAAGCGAACAGTCAGGTCTACTCCAGGAGTCAAGCTGGCTGTGCACTTCAGTGCATCTTTGTTACAAGCAGAGTCTGATTCAAGAGGTTTTGTGGTTTGTCCTTGACTAGCCTAACCGCTTGTTCTTTTGTTTTTGCATTAACTGATCTTCAACAATAATTAATTGAGGTTTTCAGAGGACAAGTGCACATTTCACCTTTTTCATAAAACCTCTACCAGACAGGTTCAAGTATAGCTCTTAGCACAGGGCTTTTGTGCCAACAGAAGGCACCCTCTATTTTTCAAGGGGAAGTTGTTTTCATGTAAATAGGAGCCTAAAATAGAACCACACAGCCAGCTGCTAGCAGGGTGGCCAACTCTGGCTAAGGTCTTGCAACAGTCCCCATGCTCATATGAAACCACAACAGTTACTGTAGTCCCCGAGCAGGGCAGATCAAGGTTACTGCACTCTTCAGAAGCAGACATCCACCCCCAAAGCTCTGCAGGTAATACACTGCATTTGTTGAAGCTGTATCTGAAACAAGGACACCAGGGCACAGGCATCTGTTCCTGCCGAGATGCCATTCCAAACTAGTAGTTTCCAAGAATCACATTCAATCCCCTCACAAAGGGAACATTTTGTCCACAGTTCCAGGAACATCACTACTGCGTCTGTTGGATTTACTCACTCAGCAACTACACTTCCTGTGCAAGCATCCAGACATCACGGGAGGAACCAACAGCTGGTCAATACTTGATATTGATACTACAGGTAATACAAAAAGATGTATTTTCCCCAAATTTATACACATCTTTATGGTGTCACATTAATAGGCCAGAGACCATTCTGCAGACAATGTCACCCACCAGGCAGAAAGGGTATTACTCCTCTGAAAAATATGCAATTTGTTCCAGTTCTCAGAGCACACTCCATGCCCTTCAATTCCTAGCACTAACCTGTAGAGGGTATTTATTTGTTTAGATACTGTGTCCTTATGCTTAAAAGTTTACTAGAGAGAAGAATTGAAGATCAGCTAATTCAAGTTATACTACTAATGTTAATTGAAATAGAGTTTAGGAGTTAAGTTGTCTAAGACTTTATTTTTACAAAACCATAAGGGCTCTTGCTTCACAAGGAATGAACTGTCTCTGTTTCAAAGCCACCTACGTTCAGTCACTCTGTTTACATTACTGCTGAGTTATCAGGAAGACATTTCAGAGGTGCCCCAAAAGATGTAGCCTCCATGCTTGCTTTTCTTTTACTAAAAAACTTTGGGATTCCTTGTTGCTAATGCCATGAGAAGATCCCACTTGCCCATAGTGGCCTTAACGTCCTTTTACACCAGAGATGGAAGAAAGCTGTTTTACTCAATTTTTTTCAGAGGACATCATCTATTAACCATTAGGATAGGAAACAGAGGACTCAGTCGCCTACTATTAGTGGCTTAAATTATACAGCTTTAGTGATAGCTGACCTTTTTAGGATCTTTAGAAAAATGCAACCTCAAGTTCATAGTATAGAGCTATCAGGCCTTCATATGCTAATCAGCTAGTCTGAAGTTAACATTCCCACTGCATTTTACAAGCAGCACGAGAAGCTATACCTACAGCTTACGTTCTTACCACGTTTACTTTAAAGTATGAAGGCAGTTAGGCATACTATAGTTAGATGATTTACAGTCATTCAACTCCCCATTAAACACCACTTCAGAGAACTCAGAATTGAAACTGGCAGAGCACTTAATAATTAACAACAGCTTTAAAAGCAATTTATCTTGTTTCCTTGTGCACAATCCAGAAGGCAGCTGATGACATAACACAGTGCTGGTGCCAGCCAGCTGTAACCACCTGAGAAAAGAAGCATGCCTTCATTACATTGCCTTTCAGGATTTCTAGTGACAAAGCTGAAACCAAAGGTGCTCATGCTGATAGATGTCTGTCAGATTTGACTGCCCCAAGCCACAAGTGTGACATCAGGCACTGCCACACTGAACTCCACTGCTTTGGGTAACTGCAGTTATTCTATCTAGGGTCAAGCAGTTGAGCACAGCACAGGTGTTGCAAGCAGTATCTCTAGTCATCTTTTCCCAGGAGTGAGTTACACATTTCAAAGCCTTGCTTGACTGTAGTGACTAGATACTGTTTCCTAGAACAGATACCATAGCCTTGCAGCTTTGAGTAAACCTTTGCTCTGACAGAGACAAGAAGAGAATTTTCTTTGGGATAGAAAGAGTCCTGCAGGCTGGCAAAGCAAGGGCTTTCAGGAAGGAATGCAAAGAGACACAGCTCCTAAATATACACAGCTCCTAAATATACACACTGCGTTTCTGTTACAGCACAGACTACAGCCCTTTGTTGACAGCTATCTAAATTTTAAGCTCAGCAAAGGGCACAATCAAGAACTCACACAGGCTGCAGTGGATGGCACAACTGACCTGGGCCCTTCATGACATCCTGAGTAACCAAAGTACAAATTAAGCAGGTGTCTTTGTGCATCAGGCAGATGTACAAAACAAGAACTCTGAGTTTTTTTTTTTTATTTTTTTTTCTTCAATACAGCCTTTGTTTATTTTAGGACTAGAGCAAAATACAGCTCATTTTTTCCACTGCCTTTAAGTCTCCAGTAACGAAAGAGATACCTCCAGCTGTTAACCTTGGTGGTATCAGGAAGCAGCCACCTCTGCCAGCATTTGTTTGTTCCTTTAACTAGGGCGCAGGCTGCTGTTTCACCACGACCCCAGCTGAGTTCCGGACCCCCTGGCTACCCGCTGACGCTGCCAGCCGCGCCTACGAAGCTGACCCAGGCCCGCAGAGCCCTCGGCAGGCAGGCAGGCAGGGCGCTGCCCGCTCTGACCTTCACCTCCCCTCAGGGCTGTCCCTCCCCTCTCCCCTGCCGGCCACCCCCGGCATTATCTACCCCTCCCCACTGCCGGCAGCCGCCCGCCCGCACCTCATCAGGTAGTCGCGGAAGTCCTTGCTGCGCAGGTACTCCACGGCCTTGCGGCCCAGCGCCCCCGCCATGGCGGCACCGCCGGCCGGCAGCGCCCGCACACGCCGCTCCCAGTGCCCGCCCCCGCCGCCCGCTTTATAGGCTCCCCGCCCTCCGATCTCGCTTCTCATTGGCTGAAGGGTTGAGTCCCCGCCCCCCTCCTGAGGCGAGGCCCCGCCCCCTCGCCGCCGGCCGTTGTGGCGGTTGGGGTGGGGGCGTGAGGCGGAGGTGAGGAAGGTGACGCCATGGCGGTGCCCGCGCTCTGTGAGGGGCGGCTTTCCCACGTGCCGGGGCAGGACACACCGCCACAAGCACTTTCCATTTCCCACCCGAGCGGAGGCCGCTTGTTTAGAGTGGCAGATAAACTCTAACCCCGCTAATAGCGTCTCCATAAAGCTCAGGGCGGTCAAACAAATGCCTGCGCGCGAGCGGCTCCGTTTATCTTTGCTCCCTGCGCTGGAGATAGTGAAATGGGCGTTTATCTGCTCCCACTGCTGCCCGGAGATTTGCAGCCTGGGTTTTACAGCCTGGAGCTGCAGTGAGTGCAGCCTGGGCCATGCCTGTGCTCTGCGGGAAGCCCTGGTGACCACTGCTCCATCCCCTTCTGCTCTTCCTGGCAGCATCTTGGGGAAATATAAAAAAAAAAATAAAAGGAGTTCTTCTCCATTCTGCCCTTCCTTACTTGCTTGGAGGGCAGCAAATTTGAGGAAAGGCAGGGTCTGTGCACGTCCTCTCCTTTTTACATATCCTTAACGCATGCTATGACACCACACAGTCACTGCTGTGTGGGAAGAAAAGCTTTAATCCTCCTGATACACAGCGTTACACAACGCCAAGATGTAGCCCAACATATTCCCATGGCCTATTTAGGCTCCTCATTTAGAAACAAGTGTAATTCAGAAAGAGGACTCAAGGAATCATTTGTTTGAGTTGATTTGACTTGGGCTGACACAGGAAGGGGCTGTGGAAATCAGTCCAGTGTTTGCAAACGGACCGTCACGTGCGGGGATTCCTCATATCCCACAAAGCCTCTTTCAGTCAATAGTTTCTGAGCTACAATTTTAACTGAAACAAAGCCTAATTCTTCTTTACTGAGACTTCTTTACTGAGAATACATGCACCTTTTTCTTGACTGTGTGTATAAAGAAGAAAAAAATCTTCCATCTGCTTTGGAAGATTCTTTACTGTTTCTTCCAAGAATACACAAGTTTTATCAGCCTTTTCTCACAGGGTTTTTAGTCTTCTATCATTTTCCTTACTCCATCTGGACTCTTACCTACATCTTTACATCTTTCTTAAAACAGTCCCAATGTGGTTCATAACGTTTCAATCAAACCCTTCCAAGCAGTGCAGAGTCCTTCTCTAATTTTGAGTGTTTTCAATTCTATGTGTTTTCAAAATAGTTAATGAAAAAATCATTAACTAGATATGGGCCCAGAATAAACCAGTCCCAAGTGACAGGCCATACCAGTTAAACAACAAAAGCAGCTACCAATGATTTGAAGTATGCTTTTGTTGCAGTTCTGTATGTGCTTATAGTGGTTTTATTTACATATATATATATATATATATATACATATATATAGGTTTCTTGTGTCATATAGGACGGTGTTAAATGTCATTATCAAAGCTAGACCATTTGACTTGCAATTTACATGATCGTTGTTGACCCTCTCTCTTCAGACACATGCTGTTCTCTAGCGCTCCTGGACTGTCCCATCCTCTCCATGAGCTGGGCAATGATCACTGATGATCTCAAGTTGCTTCTGCTAGGGCCTGGTGGCTCTCGGAGCAAATTTCATCAGGTCCTGTTATACATTTTTGTCTAAAATATATTTCAACCATTTTTTTCCTCCTTGTCTGGACAATCATTTTATCAAACTTTCACTCTTCATTTAGATCTACTTTGAGTTACTATTGTCATGTTTTCACCTTTACTGTTTATGGGCTCTTTCTGCATTATTCAAAGGCTCTGCAATTTTCTTCATCTTATTTTATTTTTAATGCTTTTATCAAACTTCTTTACTCATATTTTATGCCCTTTGATAGCTGAAAAGGCTTTCATGCCTTACCTTTTCTGATCCATTTTTCTGCAGGCTTGGCACCATTTATTTATTTTCATCTATTCATATGTCCTTTTTTCCTACCTATTGTATGTTCCCTTTAGATTTTAAGGTCACGATGTTCTTGTGAATAAGTCAAGCCACTTACTTCTGAGGGTGGTTCCTATGTATCTTCCAATCAGAATAGTAATTGTAGCTTTTTGTTTTGTTTTGTTTTGTTTTCAGACAGATAGGTCCCCTGCAATTTTTATCCCTTAGATTATCCTCACAGAAGCCCTACCTGCCATTTCCTGACATTTCTTCCTGGAATTCCCATTGCTTTCATTTGTTTCTCTTTAGCCTTGTACTTCTGACCTCTCCAAGAAGACCTCTCTGGAGTTTATTAGGCTGTTCAGTTATTCTTGTTTTCCCTCAGCCTTTGGCCAGGTCACTACTTTTTAACTCCCTTGTTGACTTTTGTTACTGGCCATCTTTACTTTAAGCTCTTCCTCACTAGATTTGCACAGTGGTGTCCTTGAATTCCCTTCCTTGTTTTTAAGAGGTAGATGCTACTTTGTACAGCAGTTCTACACAGGACATTCTCCAGAAAAGAGGAAATCAGAGGCTCTTTACAGATACTGCTTGTGCAGCTCATCATTTTCTTCCTGCCAGCACACATCTGCCCTCTCCTGAACTGCTGCCTGCAGCTGGTGGGATGGGGAAGAACAACCTGGGCTCCTTCAGCTTTGCACGTGCAAATCTGAGGTGCTAGAACACCTTAGCACTCACATTTTTGCACACAGGAACACATATAATGTAGTCAGGGCTGGGTAACCCTCAGTCATTTTTCAGATTTTGGCTCTGTGAGGAGTTGAGATGTTGGCTGATGGCTCTGCTTTGCAAATGGCCAATGGTGTCTCCTTCAGAAGAGTGTTTCTGTAGCTAGCTGCTGTGTAAGGGAGCCTACCATTTTTCCTCCTTTTAGGGCAGCTCTTTCTTCCTGTTGGCATGCCTTTGCAGGCACGTGCATGGTGGCATGACCTTGACAAGGAGAAAGGAATGTAATACCTGTCTGGCATTAAAAAACAGCAAAGAAAGTTGCATTATGGACACTGCAGAACTGAAGATGGTGAACTAATGTTATTTGGTAGTTATGCTTCTGGCATAACACATGAAATCAGCCCTAAAGGAAGTATCTGTTATAACTGTTATAAAACAGCCACAGGGAAAAGTGGTGGTGCTTTTTCCCAGCTGTGAAAAGAATTGCACATAATTTGCGATTTGAACCCATAATTTGGAGTGTTGCATGACAGACAAGGCAACCAGGAAACCAGGACAAGTACCTAAGCAAGCTGTTCAAGAAATTGTGGTTTCAAGACTGAGGTAGGTATTCTTTCCCTGGTGCTGTAGCTCCTAAGGTGCAGAAAAATACAAAGAAGAGATGAATTGCTATCCCAGTCTTCTTAGATACAGTCACGAAATATCCGTTCACTAAGGTAGACACAAATCAGTACTGAGCTCTCAGTAGGATCTGGAATAGGATCAAGCGTCAAAATAAAAATGTTATATTTGCAGTTGGGGACCTGCAGGAAGACAATGACGTAATATCTGTAAAATCACAACAAAAAGACCCTCCGTTATAAATGGCCACAGGAACACTGTGATGTAGGAGTTATAATGGTCCAGGTCAAGAAGTGAAGAGAAAAATAGATGCAAAGTAGATATGGAAAAGAGGTTGGATTGCTGGGAAATAAATTTTGGCAGATTAGCAAGTAAAGTGATGAACTAATTTAACTGAACAGCAAAGAAACAGCTGGGCAGCAGGAGCTGAAATAAGTGGTACTACTTATAACAAGGAAAAAAGAATGTATTTTGTCAGCGTGGAACACAAGCATTACTGGTAATCACTGCAATTATCATTACCTTTCCCTGCAGAAAGACCCATCTGTCAGTTATGGCCAGGCAGGTCCAAACACTTGAAACTTATTAACACAGCAATTCCTAGCCTTCTGAACTACATTCACAGAAATTGAGCCAACTGGTCCTGCCACAGTCTATAGTGCATGAGCATAGCAAACAGAGTCCTGTGCTGTGAAAACCCCATCCAAGAACCTACCCTGGTGGGGGGGGAAAAAACAACCCCAAATGAAAAAACAAAACCACAATGTCTTCCCCTAGTTAAACTTATGATATAACTCTTGTTTTGGGTAAGTTTTCTCCTGTCAACTTTTTCCCTAAAGGCCAAGTGGTTGTAGACAAAGGATTCACCACACACAGGTAGCGCTTGGCATGGGTGGAGCAGGCGGAAAGCATCAGGGCTTTGGGACAGCTGGAGGATGTGTCTTCTCTGTGATGAGGCTGCTCTGAGTCCTAAATTAGTCACATGTGATAAAACAGCCAGCTTGGATTATTTAAGCAAACTTCATGCTGAAGTATGTGTAGTGGTGATGGCTGTATTCATCTGAGCTTTCACTGTCATGAAGACTGAGCTGATATAAAATGCTTTGAGGCTTTCTGGACAAAAGATTATCTCTACACTTCAGTTATTCAACAGTGCTTCAAATAAGATCATTTTAGATTCTCTTTTTAAATACAAATGTGTATTGCTAAAGCTTTTTTAGAGTAAGTCAAGTTTTACAATATAGGGAAAGAAAAATTAACAGCTTTATTTTCAGGTTGCTTATGCTTCCAGTTGGTAATGTAGCTACAGGTATTAGTGATTAGTGAAGGTATAGTGATTGTTGTTTAAAAATGAACGCTTGTAACAGTATTTCTTTTTTACTTGGGTAATTTACTTCTTTTTTCTTAGGTAAAGAAATAATTTGTGGCTACTATGATAATAAATGGTTTGGTTTTGTTTTTAATGTCCACAAGAGAAGAATGACTGAACTGCTGCACTGCTGGTATCCTCCAAGCAGTTGTTGATGATTATCTTGTGTTTGGGGAGGAAGGGATGAAGCCTGCTTGTTCATCAGGTGCACTCTGTACCTTATATTGCTACATCGGGTCAGTTGGGGTAAGAGAGCTGCTTCTTGTAATACTGCATTGCAAAAATCTCCTCCTTCACTCAGTTGGGGAAACCTTATTTTACAGTTAAATGACATGTAATCACCTCATCACTATAATCATCCTCTCCAAAGGAGCAGAGCAGAAGGACTGGCGGTGCTCACCTGGCAGGCTGCACCTCCCTGCAGGGGCTGAGCTGGGCTGCAGAGCAGAAGCTGCTGGTTATTCCAGCTGAATAAAGGGGAGAGACAAAGTTTTCTGAGGAAAAAGCACTGTTGACATAGCATGAACAGCTCAAATAAGGTTGTGAGGGAGGTTTCAGCTGACACATATTTCATCTTGTGTTTTAATTTTTATGTTTGTTTGGGTTAATAATATTAAAACCGTGGAATATTGGGCTGTGTATTCTGCAGGTGCTTTGCAGAAGGGGCAAAGCCTTGCAGAGTGTCTGCTGAAACACATATTTTATGTAGAGAACTAGTCACAGGTTTCTCCCAAGTTTTGCACGACCATCCTGAAGTGTTTTATCCAATACAAATGCCCCAGGGTTGCAAGGAGGATACTGAAACTGGGGTCCTGACTGATGGTAGAGACTGAGGGGATCAAAGTTCATCTGCACTGTTAATTAGTGACAGTCGTTTTAGTTGTATAATCCTCTCCTCAGAAATCATGGGTCACTGTGGAGCTGAACAAATATAAAGCTAGATGATGATTTTTAAAAATACAGGCTCCCAGTCTGCTTTGCTACTAATAAATTCATGTCCAGCATTTAACTACGCTGCTTCACTGGACCTTGGCTTCCCCCAGTTGAGGCCAGGGGCGGCCAGGAGTGGGGATGAGTCCTGGTGGAAAAGTACAGTTCTGGGCTTCTTGCCACTGTCAGAATAACTAAAGCACAACTCCCCAGAATTGTGCTGCTGGAAAACCTTGAACACAAATAGTGATAGGCTTGATTTAGTAAAACAAGCAGATTAGCACTTTTGAGCCGGAAAGGTGAGATTACACCTGGGCACTCTTTGGGCTTACTACCGTATCCTCAGCAGTGTTAAATCTGCTTCAGTGGGAGTCATTTTTTGGCTTGGTGGGCTGAGATTTCTGTGATTTACTGGTGAAAGGTGAGAGCAAGGCAGTATCTGGGATGCTGCTGACTTACGAGAGGAAGCCAAAGGTTGTCTCTGATTGAATTGGTGATGCTCACCCAGATAGGGACCCTGACATCACCTTTGGCCTGTTTCTTTAACAGGCTAAAAGGGGGGATTTCAGTAGACTACAGTGAATAAACAAACTGTAGGCATACAAGATGAGTAACTTGAAGGTAAACATACCAAAGTCCTTTCCAAAGCTGCTGGGATCAAAGTGAAATAAACAATACGTCCTGGTGGACTTCTACAAGGTCATTTGGGACTCAACAGGGAGTCATTTGGGTTTATATAGGGAGTCACTAGGGTTTATACAACATCCAGCAGAAAAAAAGGTAGTGATATAGGTGGGCATACTTTTAAGAAAATAAAGACACACAATCCAAAATGTGCATGTGCAGAAGTGAGATGGGTGACTGTAGATAACCTAAGTCTGTGGTGTGAGTCCTCTTATCAGAAAACTTTGAAACATTGTGTCCCACTCAAGTCAGAGGACCACTTGTATATGGATATTGATCTTTCCAATAAACATAAATACTAAGTGGCAGTGCTACAGTTTCAGTTCTCTCAATGACTTAAATATATATGTATTTATTTATTACACTGAGAGCCTTACAAAGTAAATGCAAGAGCTGACATCCAAAAGCTGTGCAATACCTAGCTACTGGTCCTTGGTGCGTGGAGAGGAGCGCAGGCTGTCTTGCGTGCCCAGCTTTGCCACGTGGGTGAGCAGGGAAGAATGAGCCATGCCAGAAGCAAAACCTTTCACTCAGAGCAGGAAGCCCCACAAAACCCAACCAACAGGAAATTTGGAGCAGAGGAATGCCCTTATTGTGACAGCACCCTGTGACTTTGCTGCTGCTTTCTGCTCAGGGTGTCCTTGAAGGTTGTCCAGAGGTCAGAGCAGTTCATACTTTTCTGTGAAAGCTCAGGAGGAGGCGGCGTGAACACTGACTGCATCATGTGGCAACCCTGTGATTCCAGCGCTTGCCAAGGGTGCTGCAGATCAGCAAAGGGAACCCCGTCAGCTCCTTCCTCAGGCTGGTGTTGGTTAAACCTGCACATCCCGCCTCCTGGGAAGCTGAAGCTTCCAGCTCTGCAGGCTCTTTGGGCTAAAAATGGGGACTGTCACCCCATGGCAGGGCACCCTGGCAGGGTCAAAACACATCTCTGCTATGTCACGCTTCAGGGACGCTGCTCCAGCAGTGTTTGACGCAAAGGTGGAACAGCTCTCACTAGGTGTGAGCTTTATCTCACATCTCATGGATGCGCAGAATCTTCATGTAGCCTGTCAGTTCACGAGCCATCACTTGGCTCCAGGAAGTGGGAATTTAAGAACTGAAGGTTTTGTGGTCTGCTTTTCACTCTTTAAAACAGAGTAATTCTAATTGGAGAGCTTCTTCAAGATCTGTCATCATCTCTTTGTACTGGAAGGTTTCATTCATGCCTGGCATATATTTATTTAAGGCCCTCTTGTGGTTCACAGGAATTAGTGCACTACAAGTACTATTACTACTTATTTTGCTTTTAGGCTGGTAAGTCTTTTGCTTTTGGGGGGAAACACCATTGACCAGCTCTTGTTACAGGTTTTATCCATATGGTATAGGTGGTGTGAAGCATTGTTAATTCCCTGACAGAGTTTTTGCCCTCCTTATTAGTATCCAAACCCCACAGCAGTGACCACAGCCCTGGTGCAGATGGCAGCAGGCTGGTGGCTGAAATGAGACCTGAGCTCCACATGACAAAAGATCGGCAATGCCAAAAGCGTGTAACAGCTAACAGGTCAGTCTTATTGCTTCTCTGAAGAAGTGAGACATGGGTTGCTTCAGTTTGCTGTGTTTATGGCCCTAATGTAACAGCTACTGATTCTAGAAGTGAAACTGTTTCATGCCAACAGGTGACATACATTCAGGCCTTTAGGGAAAGTCTCACATGCATTAACGCAATAATGTTCTTCTTTCAGCAGCAAGGTGACTAGCGTTAGAGCTCAAGCCTGCTAGCTGCCGTGGGGCAGGCACGAGGTTTTATGGCCAGGGCTATTTTTACTGGTGAGGGCAGAACCTGAAGGACAGGAAGAATCAATTAGGCAGCAGCAGGCCAAGCCTGCCCAACCAGCAGCCTCGCCACAGACTGACTCACCAGCCTTTTATAGACTAATTTCCTCAACTAAGAGCGAGCTCAGGCCAGCTTTGCTTGTTTAGAAAACAGGGAGAGCACCACGAGTAGCTCTCCAGTCCAGAGATCCCCTTCTTCCACATTGCATCCAGAAAATGGGCGCATGGCATCTTCATCAGACAGTGCACAACAACATGATCCGTGGTTAATCCCAATAGATGGGCATAGGCTAAAATCCTTGTCTTCAGTTCTGCTCCATAGCTTTTAGCACAAAACCTGTGCTTCTCACGATCTTCAGACATGAACTGTTAATACCTGCTATTTGCTATGCTGCAGTGCCTGAGGCCCTCAGCCAGCAGTTGTGCTGCCCTTAAATGAGACGCCCTTAAAAGAGAAGATATATAAGAGGAAATGGATGAATGGTGACTAAAAGGCAGGATTCCAAGAGGAGTTACTTGCTTTTTTTTTTTTTTTTTTTCTGTTACAAAATGCATTCATCTCTATCCAGAAGAAAAGTTATGGTCACTTACCAATAGCTGCAGTGATCTGAGACGTTTGCTAAAGCAGATTTCCTGAAAGGTCCGTGTCCTTTATCAGATAGGGGAGCATATTCTGGCCAGCCCTCCTCTTTTGGGAGTAGCGTCAGTGCCAGCATGTGCTACACCACAGAACAGGGAAAGCCTCCAGATGTGTAATCTGTGTGTTTTCTGGGGTGAGGGGGAAAGACTTACGTCTGCCTGCCCAGGGCCTTGCACACCACAGGGCTTCTTCACCATATCTTCTGCAGAGCCACGTGTGTCAAACAGTGTCTGAGCTGGGGTTACCCTGACCATGGTCATATTAAAGGAGGAATTAGAGGAGGTGGGGGAGAGTTGCTTGCTTTTTTTTTTTTTTTTTTTTTTTTTTTTTTCCCCTTGGTCTTCTCGTTTGGGTGTTCTTGTACATGATTGGGGTTCTTCTTTTGTTAACTTTTGGGCCTATAAAGACAAATGTGCATCAGTCATTGCCCCACCTCCCTGGAAAGGCTATGACGGTGACAAGATGGACCTCTGGGAGAAAAGCTTGGTAAGAGAAAGGATGAATAATTTGTGGCAGGCACTGGGGCACAGAGGAAGAGAGCAGCAAGGGACATACAGGTGTCCTAGCAATGGAGGACCACAATGAATGAAGGAGCAGGAAGGGTTGCTTCTGCTAGGGACACAGAAAGGAAAGAAAGGGCAGAAGTGGGAGGAGGACAGGAGCAGCTTGCAAGAGAACAGAGGCACAAGGCTACCTCTGGGCAGAGCAGAAAGCCTATGCCATGTATCTGAAGTCCAAGTTTGCTTGGTTACGCTTACTTGGACCTGAATGTGGTAGTGGGGGACCAGAACCAAGCCCTCCAGGTAGGAGAGGCTGATTGTGCTTTTGTGGTCACTGATAAGGTCAGCAATCAGAAGAGGCTATGCAGGCAGCTTGCCAGCAGTTCTCAGAAGAACCGTGCCATAGAAGGGCTCTGAGGGGTAAGGGAAATTCACGTCAGGCAGCTTGTGTGAATGCTCTCGTTGGTCTGGCAGTGAAATCCCAAATTTGCCTGGTGGGTGAACAGTCTAGCTGATGAGGGGTTAAAGGCTTACTTGTTGCTTCCCAAATCAGAGGTCTGAGTGTACCTGCATGGAGGTACCAGCTCCAGGTGTAACTTGGAAAGGTAATGGTGTGCCTTTACTGTGACCAACACATAGCATTCAAACACAGCCAGTGCTTGTGAGCTGGAAAGGAGTCATGCAAAAACAAGCAGGACTTGTTTCTTTCTTTCTTCTTCTTTTTTTTTTTTTTTTTAATTATTATTTTTTATTTCTTTATAAAGAAAGGAAAGGACGGGCATGCCAAGCCAGAACAGCAGAATACAGACAAAGGTGAGCACTGAGGCTTCCCCTCGGGGCCACCCACAGCCTGGTACAGCCCAGCTCCCCATCCTCCTGCTGGGATCCCAGCAGGCAGCCAGCCCTTTGGCACAGTCACAGCTCCTGGCAGTCAGCTCAGCTCGCACAGTTTCACAACACCGTCAGCCCACAGCACCGCGGGGCAGCAGCAGCTGAGGCCAGCAACAGTAGCAGCAGCAACACGGGACACAGTGCACAGAGAGAGGGGAGCAAAGAGCTTATTTGCAAACAGTTGTATGTAACAATATAGAAAGTCCAAAGGTCATCGTTCTGCTATAAAAATATTACACTTCATAAAACCATGTACTATAAAAAAAATCTATTCGGAAATGCTGGTAAACGTAATAAATATCTGTACACTGGCTGCCCTTTTCAAACAGGAAACGTAAAAAGTGTGAGCCTCAGAAATCATTGTAAACATGAATATGGAGCCTGTAAACAAAGTGCTAGATCATGGTTCGTAATTTGACAGATTCATTTAATACTGCCCAAGTAAACCCCTTGCACACATCATCACCTAATGGCCAGGCTCCACCGCTGTGACACCAGGAGGACCCTGCTCTGAGCTGACCCTGGGTCGCATCAGAGCCGCGTACAGAATAAGGTACACATACAACAAGAATAAGGGAGGCAAGATTTAGCTACAAGGAACAAATCAGAAACAATCTTTTTGCAATTGGTTTTCATTTTCTCTGCTTCCAAATGCTTATGTCCAGACTCCCCCTTCAAAATTCCCCTTTATCCAAAAGGGGAATTTTCCCCCTTTGCCTTTCAGTCTATGATGTCTGAAAATTATGACTGTCACATCCATTTATGAGACAGTGGAGCACAAACTAAATCTGCAACTGCTTATACTTAGCCAAGAATGGGTGGTTGTACACTTCAACACTGAACATCATGGTTAACACAACACAGGTGGATACAACACGACAAAACTCTGTACTTTAGGCTGCAAAACCTCTACATGTGCAAGCCAGCACTTACATGCATGATCAGATGCCTGGTTAGCTGTCTGACTCGCGTGTGTGGTCACCCACTTGCACGTGGAGATGCTAGGCCGAGGCTCACAAAACTCACAAACTGGTTTTGGCTAAAATTTGGCTGTAAGAACAAACATGACTTTATTTTCTCCATACCATTCTTGTTCTCCACAGGCTTCCACCCACCCTTCACCAAAACACTGAGGATTTTTGTTATGTACATAGCGAGAGCCTTACTTTTACCTTCATTTTCTGAGTAAAAATACTCAAAGTTTTGCTCTCAGACCCTGAGGGATGTGTGATTTTTACTTGTGCCTGTTATGGGCAGCCATGGAGGGGGCAGCCAAACCCCAACACCTTGGGGCAGCACAGAGCTGTAGGAGCAAGGTCGGCTGGCATGTAAGGGTACACACTTCTGTAGTATTTTGATGTGTACTTCAAAATGGAGAAAAGAAAATAGGTATGCACATTTTCCTTTATTATGAACTATATTAAAACACCTGATTGGCATTATTTTAAACCTTTTTATGTGAATCTAAAGGATCTTTGGCCCAGTTGCGCTGTGTGTCTGTCTGTCAGGATTCAGATGCGTGACCCTGGATCTCACTTGGCTCCTGTTTGAAGGAGAAGTCTGCAGATGTTTAGAGAGGGAATTTTGCTTTGAATTGTCTGCTTTGGCAATTTTGCTACAAACATCTTAACATACAGCTTCAAAAAAAAAAAAAAAATTGTTTTGTTGTGGAAGCTAAGATACCTCCTTTTCTGCTTCAGTAATCCGTTTTACCTTCCATGTTTATCTGCCTTCCTCTTGTGAGGGATCTAGAGTGCCATCACACTCCAGAAAATTGGTGATTTCCTCTGTAAAAATGGATTATTTATAGACAGATGCCAGGATTTTTACTATCTTCTTTATAAGCTCACCTGTGGCCAAAATACACAGTCAGCACTGTCTCCCCATGGCATGCTATCTGTAAGTCCACACCTCCCGATTACAGGCAGTTTATGTGAACTTGTGGTGAACTTCGAGGCCTCAGTTGGCCTTCTACCTCTGTGTGCACAGCCTGGCTTAGGTAACCCATTTCCCTACAAAAAATGGTGACACCTGAGCCTAGCTCAGCATAAGGCAGAGGGAGGCGGGTGGCATCCGAGCTGCGACCCAGCAGTGTGCTGACAGCGCTGCCGTCAGAGAAGATGCTGCTGCCTTGCTGCTGTCCCCAGCCACTTGTTCAGACACATTTGCTTTGCCCCACTGTGACCTGGATAAGAGAGGTGGGAAAGCACAGAAAGCATCTAAGGTCAAGAGAGAGTAACTGGCTTTTTTTAGCCTCAGCACTGGCACACACTGGCTGCAGCTCAAGGGACAAGTGGCGTAAGAAAACCTTGTGGCACGCAAAAGTGCACACAGGAGTGGTTTAGGGGATGATCCGAGCCTGGCCATAAGTCGTGTCAGACACTAAGCAACTGCCTTTACTGAGCTGTACCAGTGCCTGGTACGAGTTTTCAGTTCTTGTGCTGTGGCACAGCACTACCCAGGCAAACAGATTTGTGTCTTTTCTGTGTGCCTTAAAGATTCACGTGTTAATTCCTAATAGAGTCTGATCTACCCTTTAGGCCAGCAGAATTATTATCCATTTCAAACTCAGTCCAAAACTTGTTCAGCCATAAGTCTGGCTGAAAACAGCTCTGGTGCTACACGCAAGGCTAGGTGAAGCTCAGGGACACACGATCCGTGCTTTAGAGAAGCGCGACACACTCTGATCCTCCCAGCACCCTGTGCCTGGGTCAGCCCCATGCCCGGGGAGAGGGGGTGGGGAGCTGTTCATGCTGGTTTTCTTCAGAAGCAAATGAGAATTTTTTGTCACTTTTTTTTTTTTTTCCCCCTCCTTTTTTCTTTTTCTTTCAGATGCAGGGATTGATTACAAAGTGTCTGTGGGGTTATTTGTGTTCTGATGAAAACGTCAGGCTTTATAAATTCTGTCTATCTAAACAGTCAGCTATTCAGCTGACTGTGACAGACACAGTGAGGATGCCTTGGACTGTCACTGCTTTATGCACTTTGATGGTTTGAAAATTGAACTGTACTATTAATAATAGCCTAAGGCACTAGGTCGCTTTGTGGACTAATAACTTGCAAGATGGTATTATCAAAGAGAAAAAAAAATAATTCAAAGAGATTTTTAGACTTTCAGGAATTAAGCACAGCATTTAGTAAAGTTCCTTAAGATTAAATACATACATATATATATATATATATATATAGAGAGAGAGAGAGAGAGAGGCTAAGCCTTTTTCACTTAAGTTTTCTCCTAGAAAGAATAAATGCTTATTGCTGAGCTGTCGTGTAGCAAGGCGCCTGGAAAGGAGATGCTGGTATAAAGCAGGCAGAGCAGCAGTTAGGCCATGGTCATGCATCTTCCCCTGGATGCAGCTGGGCTGGGGGAAGTGGCAGCTGCTATCAGTCTGAAATAATGAATGCAAACCAGCAGGAGTGGCTGTGCCTTCAATTTGCTGACAGAGGCTCTTGTATTTCAGTCCAAGTGAGTTGCATCAGCCAGATCAACTATGAAAATGGATTAATTGGGTTCATTTTGACTGAAACAGATCAGAAAAACCATCACAAGAGTATCTCCAGTAGCAAGCCTGTGTGGTGGGTGATCTGCTGTGATATGCACAAGGATACATAGCTGGGGTGGAGGGGAGGTCCCACATGACAACTTCATCCATGTGCAGAGCTGCTTTCTAAGCCACGTGCCTGTCCACACCCAGAGCAACTACTACTGTTACCAGTGTCAGATTTTCAAGAAAACCACAGACCCAACTCCTCTGAGTATCACTTCAAGCACTGACTACACTGATATCCTTCTAATTTGGACAAGCTGAGATGGCATGTTTTTGTGTATTTGCATGGACACAGACACGTGCATACATCTGGATGCACTGGCAACAAAATCTTGGTAATCAAAAACCATTATATGTAATTTATGGGCCTTTAAAGGAAAATAATCAATGATCATCAAATATACCAATCAGTACACATCCCAAACCTTGTATGATTAATAGGGATATAGATGGTGAGTTTGAAGAGCTAGACCAGGAACAGATTCAAACCATCAAGTTTCTGGAAGACCCGCATCCAGTAAGCTTGGCTTACAACAATATTCAGATTAAAAATAAAAATAAAAATAAAAATGCTCAAAAACCTAAGACTGAATGTATATCAAGAGGTGATCAAACTGTTTCCAATGGCTGTGAAGAGAAAGCAAACTGAACCAATGAAAGATGACCAGGAAATCTCCAGGGGAGACAAAAACTGTACCTAATATTTACAGCACTCTTTCTGCCCACATACAATTACACATTAAAAAGACATTTTGTTGAAATAGCACAAATCAACTGGGACACCAGAACATCCAGCCCTCCCTCCAGATTGCCCTTAGCATCCTTGTGCTCATCTTGCCTTCCTCTGGGACAGAAGTCACTCCCAGGGACCTGGCCAGAGCATTTTTGCACGAGCCAGGACATCCCTTACCTGCAGACTCACCTCTCAGTGTGCTGACAACAGAAGTACATGGGACTTAATTAGCTTCCAGAGAGAGAAAAAGTGTAAAGGCAGCAAAAAGCTGATACTGAGCACAGCTTAGCCAGAGTAGCTTAGCCAGTTAAGGTATATTATTCTCTGCTGCTGTGTAGATAAACATAGACACACCTGCGCGTGTTCACACACTCCAATTCAAGCCAATTCATCCTCTCTGTGAAGTTTTACAGCATTGTTTATTCTAGAAAAGAGAAGGGCTTCAAGGAGAGCTGCTTTGCAGCATTCCTGTGTGCACAGCACATAAACCTGAACATTAAATATTGGTTTAAATTATTAAGAATAATTTTAAATTTAAAAATAGACTAATGCAAACAAACAAAATTCAGTCAACACTGGAACACAGATCGTTTTAGGGAGCATATTGCTATAGCAAATGCAACTCCTCGTTCCCTTGGACACCAATGCCATAGTCTGGAAATTCCAGTTTGGCACCACAATGTACAAACTACTCAGCAAGGAAAACTGCTATCTCTAGCATACGAAGCTCCATGTTCACATTTTTTTTTCCCCTTCACAACAGAAAAAAAAAGCCAACATAGCACATTAACTTCTCCCACAAAGCATCTGAGGTGACAAATTCACTTGGAAAACAAAAGTTAACAAATGCAGTACAAAGAAGAATCCCGGTCAGCTCTTGACCACCATATGCCACAATGGATAAGAAAAACAATAAAAAAATAGCTCAGGGAATGAGAAAAAAAAAAGGTCCATTTTGCTGAGATCCTTTCAACCATGTTTTCTTTCCATGAACCTGAAAAATCCAGGTATTAGGTACAGATTTTTTTTTTATATTTATATATAAATACACGTGTATATATTTATATAAATATAAAAGCACAGCATCCTCCTCTTTCTCCTCAGAATGTACTGTTATTAAAGCTTGTGACAGAGCTAGCTGGGCCCCTCAGAAGCAGACACTGCAGGAAGGGCAGGAAGCAGGGCATCGGAGGAGGCCTGGAGCAGGATCATCACTATGGGAGGGCAGCTGCACCACCCTGCCTGGCCCCTCTGCAGCCCAGGCACCCACAGAGCCTCTTCTGGACCACCCCCAGGTGGGGGACCATCCCCTTCCCTCAGAGGGAACCTCAGTCTGCCTCCAAAGCACCTGCACGCCAGCTCCCTCGGGCAGCGCTCACCACCATGCTGCCGTGGGTGGCTTTGCCTGCTGGTCTCCTCCTTGCTAGCCAAGACCAGATACCTTTGTGTCCCCTGACCCACGGGCTCCTACTCCCAGTGTTTTACATGAATGCTCTCCCACAGTCTCATGAGACCCCATAATCTCCTCAGAGGACCAAGTTTCTCAGAGACTTTCTGCTCTTGGTGGGTCAGGCCTCCAAGTAAGTCAAGCTCACGGCACGCACTCCTCCTCAACCAGTGCTGACTTTCTTCCAGAGAGATCAGGGGCAAAGTGCAAAAGATTTCTTGAAATTGGATGGTATTTCCACCACTGGCAGCTCGCTCTCCTTCATGTCGTATAACACTTATTTCAAGTAAGATATCACCCATGTGTTTCTGCAGCCTTCACTCTTCCTGGAGCGAGTGGAGATCAGTAGGTGTTTAGGGGTCACCAGCCGAGCCACTTCATCATGACGCCTGCTGGAACCTCTGAGAACATTCAAACCTGACTGCGTCTTCATTACAAAAAGTGCTTTTCTTGAGAAACAAAATGAAAACTATGTTCCCACGGAACATCTTCAAGACTCAAAAATAGTATTTCCTAGGGAGGGAAGGATGGAGCACGTCTACATTATTTGGCTTTATCTCAGTAAGGAAACAGAGCTACCAGCAAAGTTGGCACATCTTCGTGAAGTTGTTGAACTCAGGATCCTGGATGGAATGTAAAAGAAATGATGGAGCAAAGGCAAACTTTGCCTTACGCTGGGCTTCTGCTAGTTCTGGTGATTTCGTATGCAAGGTGTCCAAAGAAGTTCTAACCAAGTAAAGATGAATCTGTCGAATAATAAACTGTGGGTTTCCAAAGAGGCCTCTTGGGGTACTGCTACAACCTGGTTGAGGTAAGTCTTTTCATGCCCCTCCGCTGAGCCAGATTGGAGGACAATACAGGCTCCAGCCTTGGTGCCTGAGGTGTTCGGTTTAAAGCGAAGTAAGTGGCTGCCATTGCACCCTGTGAAATAGAAAAAGAGAAAAAAATGGGCTCAAATTCAGTTCTTTCACGCTTCTCCCCTCCATTTCCCTATCCAATCCCCTTGTGCAGGGACAATTTCCACAAAATGATCACAGCGTCTGCTGGCTGGGAGACAGCTGGGGTGTCTCTGATTCAAAGCAGTGGGTAGAACGATGTGCAGACTCTCAGCAGTTCATTATAATGCAGCTGGAAGTTAAAAATATCAAGCAGACAATGGGTCAAAAAGCTTTACTGTTAGTCTACTGCCATATTACATTTGGCCTCTGTGGCAAACTATTTTCCCAATTCCTCTGTCACTTTCCAGAATATTTACACAAATCCCAACTCTTTCTGGAAGAAATAAAGAAGAAAGGGTGTAGGGCATACCTTCACCAGGTGAACGTCCTGTCTGCTGAGTTGATTCTGAGACAGGTACTCCCTGTTCACTATCCACGGATGTCTTAACACCTGAACTGCTGTGAGGCGCTGATGAGGGTCTACGTGAAGCATCTTAGACACAATGTCCTGGGTTTAAAAGGAAGAAGACAGTAAAAATGAAAAAGTAATTGCTGGTAGTGCAGGATTTACCAAGATCTTCCCAATGGCAGTCATCAGCATGCCGAATGGAGAGGGGGATGCATTTCAGATATGCTTTATAGTTTTTAAGTGTAAAGTCTGATCTTCAAAATTTTCAGGGCTAATGTTCAATTCTCAACTGATAATCCAAACAAAAGATAAGGTGGCAGGTATGCAGCTTTCTGAAAGACTGTTAACAATTATTAGTGACCTTGTAGGAGTGATAAATGCTACCTAGAGAGGATGCCATCTGGAGGCATCTCCTCACTGACTCTGGAGCCTGCTTACAAGGGAAGCATAGAACAGAAACCAAACATTCAAGGCAGCTAAAATTCAGTGATACCAGTTCCACCACATCTGAATATCTTAATTTCCAAACCGGACATCTGATGAAAAATTCATTGTCTGACAATGAGCCTCATAGGTGCTGTTAGCAAGATGAATAAGTTGCTAGGATTTCTTGTGGTTTTGTGGTGGAATATATCAATGTTTTTCCATTGGATACTGCCAGTTGCTAAAACTGATATCTCCTGAGGGAATATAAAAATTATGTCAAAGTTTCTAATTGATGCCAGACAACTGCAAGCTTGCCAGCTCTCCTGCCCATCCGCCTGTCTCACTAGACTGTCTCACTGTCAGACTAGTGCATTGTTTCATGTCCAATAGTCTCAGCACCAGTTGAATTCCAGCTCCTGGGTTTTTCAGGTTTTGTAATAGATGGGCAGCCTCAACTGCAGACAGTACAAAAGTTAAAAATGCTACCTTATTTACTGCCTGCTCATGCTTAAGTTTGAGGAAGAAAAAGGTGATTCACATATAGACCACGTATTTGTGTCACTGACTACCCTACACTTCTTTTAAAAGTTCAGCTGCGTGACAAAACAGTTCTGTGCAATATTAATTTTGACAGTGCATAATTGATGGTGCTATATTATGCCTTAGTTTAATGAAATAAACTACCAAAATTTGTAGCACTTTTTAATTTAGAGTAGTATGAACAAGTGAGCTCTTATTTCATAAGACACTGAGAAATAACCCTTCTGACTGTCTCTAAGTTTGTTACAATTGCAGACTGCCATCCCGTTCAAGAGAACAAGAAAAAAATCTGAGAAAGTGTCCACTGACCTTTGCAGTGTCAGATACTGAATCCCAGTTTCCTCCTGTAAGTGCATATTTGCCACTGCCAATCCTGGCCAGAATCTCCTCTGGGGTATCATCTGGTCCATTTGCAAAAGGAGTGAACCTATTAAAAAAAAAAAAAAAAAAAAAAAAAGTAATTTGCAGGTATATAATTTCTAGAATCTAATATTAAATACCATATTAAATACCATTGATTACAACGGGAATTTGCTTCCAGAATGGACCACCATAGCTACTTCATTTTCACTCAAGCTACACAGTACAATGGTTCCTCATATTAAATAAAAAAAAAAGATTTTTTTTAGATATATTTCCATTTCATTCTTATTTTTAAGCAATGTGATATATATATATATTTAAATTCACAGGTTTTCACTTTTTCTTTGTTCATTTTTACTCAGTTTTATTGCTGATAGAAGAACCTTGATAATGTGAACAAAGAGTAAAAATAATAAAGGACAAAACTTCATATCTGAAACAGAAAAAAAGAAAGGAAAAAAGAACCCTTTGTAGTCTGTTTTGCAGTTCTTTGTTAATCACAAAATCACAATGTGCAAGTCTGCTGGACAAAACAAATTATATGCAATGGGTTATTTAAAATCTTCCTGATCTAGCCAGATAGAAATTAGTAGTAACATGTACTCAGCTTTACAAAATCAGTGCCACATGTACAGGGCCTTTTTTTTTTTTTTTTTTTCATAAAGTGACAAGTGGTAAAATTTTGCAACTGACTAAAATTTGCCAAGCCAAATTTTATTCTGCAATCTTGAACAGCTGTGTAGATTTATAAGAGGAGGGTATCTGGGATTTTTATATCTTCCCTTCCATCTGCCTTTTCTTTTCTGGAAACCTGCCAGTTTGGTTTTTAGGTTGTTAAACAGACGTCTTGGTTTGGCCACAGCTTCCTATCCCCCCAGCACATTCAATTCCTCACACTGTATTTTCTAGCTTTCCAGATCATTTCAGATTTCACAGAAGTTCAGCCCAGAGAGATCCATGCTGTTATTCCATGCTGTAACTACTGAAAAGGATGCAGTGAATGTTCAGGACTGGCCAATACTCCAAAGCCTGTCATTCCCACTGCTGCAATACCAAATATTAATAGGATCCAGACTCGTACTCTAGCCTTCAGTGTCTGAGCTCATAGTGATGATGGGAGGAGGATAACATCCTGAGTGCAAACAACAGTCAGCTCCTGCTTCTCTCCTCTGGTAAGGAAGAACAAGAGCATCCCTAATACAGTGGTGGCACCTAAAAAGTCAGCACTTCTGATCACATTACTCTTATTTTCTCCTTTAAGTGTAGAAAAAGGTGAGATACAATTTAGTGGCACCTGGTGGCAAATTTAGAATCTGCTGATTATGTAATATGTATTTCAGATTAAAATATATTTGGATTTTTTTTAGAGTCACATTTCGAAAAGAAACATTTTGAATATAATCAGCTAAGTAATGTGACTCTTGGTAATGGGTTGATTTTATTTACTGATTCTGGTTGTGTATCAATGCAAATCCATGACATTAGCCAAGTAGAAATGGCATTTTTGAGAGGATCACAGCAGACTGGGAGACTGCTCCAGAAAGTCCCAGTGTATTTCAGCTAACGCTGAACACAACTGTAATCAGGAACAAAATATGTGGGACAGAAACTCCTGGCACCTTTTCTGAAAGCCACAAAGCAAGTGACATGAATAACGTAACAGCAGGATCTGTTTGTTTCCTGTATGAATTTAGGAATGAATCCAAGCTTCTTGCCGTCTTGCCAGCTGAATGATCATGAAGTAGACTAAAGAGCTGTCAGAGGTCACTGAAAAGTTTCAAGTGGCACTTAGCTGGGATAAATACACACATACCACACCCTGCAGCCAGCAAAAGAAATGAAGTGCAGGGGCCTGATATCTCCAGATTGGCTTTGTACACTGTGTTTCCCATTCACCCAGCACATCTTATTCTTATCCCTCTCTGCTTATTTCAATCTTCCAGCCTTCTTGTGCCAATATTTAACTTTAGAGATTGGTAGTTCTTTAATCAAAATCATGCTGCCTGTTGCTGTTCTTACTGATCTATTCATTTACTTTCTGAAAACTGCTTTTTTTTTTTTTTTTTTTTTTTTTTTTTTTTTAGTTTGTTTTCTTTGTTTTAGCCTTTGAAGGAGCTGAAATACCTCATTAACAACAACCGCAGAAGAATGAAGCTGAAGAGAATACATGTATTAATAGGAGTGAATAAATTTCTTACGGGTGAGGTGACCATGACCTGCTCTCTGCATGCCACTCCTAAATTACTCTTCTGATGTAAAACTTTCATGTAACTTAAGTGGAGAGTAACCTTTTAGATGTCTCAGTGAACATTTACTGGCACAGGCTGTTAAAACCTAAGCTACTTGTAAAGTGTCAAAGATAATTATATGTTTTGGAAAAACTTATTCTAATTCTGGGTCTTGGCATCTATTTTTTTTTGCCTCATACAATTGAGCACATCTCCCTGAGGAGGACAGCCAGTTTGCAGTCTGTGTATGACTCCTCTCTGGCTTGATCACTGCTAAAGTACGCCCTCTGGAGGAAAACCTCTCCACTTACCCTGCCAACATGGTGTACAACAGGATCCCCAGGCTCCAGATGTCACAGGCTGCATCGTAACCTTGGCGTTTAAGGACCTATGTGAAGTAAAGACAAGGGTGAAAACTGGATAATCCACATTCTTGAATTTTTGCTTTTGGTTTCGAAAAGTACTGATCAGGGATTGCTTCTGGTAACATTTTCAGGGCTTGCCCTAACGTCTGGCTTGAATAGGTGACTGCCTCAGGAGTAAGATGTTCTGTATGTTTGTGTGCAAGCCCAGCACAGCTGCCACCTCCACCATGGTGGAGCTGAAGGCAGTTTGTTGGCCTTCAACACCTCTGACCACCTACCACACAGCAGAGCAGAACAACCCTCTCTGCTTACTTCAGTTAATTTAAAACATTTCTTAAAGAAAGCTAGTTAATACTTTGAAATGTGTCCTCCTAATGTGGAGGTCACCAAGTCCACTGTGGATGAAACAAGCATGGGGCTGAGTGACAGTGGTGGGCACTTCTGAGCTTTGGATCTGGCAGAGCAAACGGATGCTCACTAACTCAGGTTTAGTGTCAGAATAGTACAGATGCATGACAACTGCAAAGAAAAACAAAAGGGTTATTCTTATCTTACTTTTAGTTTAAGAAAAGTGGCCACATGTAGACTGGGCTTAACAGGTAACAGGCTGAAACTTGATCCCATTTCCATACAGGTAAACCAAACCCCACAGTACTCAGCAGAGATCTGATTAGGTTCAGTATTGGTACAGGATGGACAGTCAGACCAGTAAGGGTGTGATCTGGATTTCATTTATGCTAATGCATGCCAGAAGAAATGTCTGTTTGAGTCAGTACAGGTCCAAGTGAAAGCAAAGTCACTGACTGACAGAGCACTGCTGAGGCTAGGGGAAGAACTTTGTTTCTCTGGCTCTGAAAGGCTCAGGAGCCACCTCTGGATCTTCTACTTGCTCATAAAAGCAAACGACCATTCTGTTTACTTAACTTCAATTCTGACACACAAGGAGAGTTTTGTCCCCTTCTGCTGGATTGGTAGATAAATTATTGCTTTGCAACACACATGAAAAAGGAAGGTATAAATTCAACAAGTCTTTTTCTGTCCTTGGGGCTTAGTACCCAGTATTTATTTCAACTATTGGGAGTTTATCACAGAAGAGACCAAGAGTTGCTAGAAAAAAAGAAAAAAAAAGTCAGAAAATGTTGCCTTGACAGATTTTACAAATGATGAGTGGTAAAGCAACCATCTGCCAGGTATGCTGCTAAGCGAACATTTGC
This sequence comes from Aythya ferina, assembly GCF_964211825.1. Taxonomy (NCBI): domain Eukaryota; kingdom Metazoa; phylum Chordata; class Aves; order Anseriformes; family Anatidae; genus Aythya; species Aythya ferina. Next base: position 45,851,377 of record NC_140298.1, on the reverse strand, counting down.
TACCTTGAAAAAATATGGAGAAAAAAATGCACTTTCTCCTGTTAACAAAGCTGCTAAAAATCCTACTTCTGCCTCTCTCTCCTGCACATTATGTGTACTCTGTGGCTGTTATAATTGTTTCTCTTTCTTTAGTACCTGCATTCCTTGGCCCTCTATTATGTTAGGTTTTATGAAAAAAAGATCTTTGCTATTTGTTAAGCTCAGTTGCTTTTTGCTCCATGTGTGATACTGAATGCCCAAAATTTATCTTTTGGTGTGGGCATACTTGTTCCTTCTAAAGCAGTTACATTTTCACTGCCATCACTGTCCTTCCTCAAATTACCAAGGAAAATTGAGTCAAAAGCAAATGACAGAAAGATGGAGCAGTTATGAAGTTTAGAGGAGTAGGCTATTAAGCAAGTGGTGACACAACTCCAAAATAATGGGCAGGTGTCGCTGCATGCTGTCATTCAGTTTGAAACAACTCTGCTAGCTAACATGGACCTTCACTCTGTGCCATTGCCTAGGAAAGCCTTGGTGGCAATTATTTCTCATCATCAGCAATGTCACCCCACAGATAACAACAGCGGATAGCAAGAGTCACTAGTTAACGACACTGCTATTGTAAAATGTCTCCAGCAGGTTTTTGCATCTGTGGTTAAAGTGAAAATGTTAAGCTGGCAGGATCAAGTGTTGGAAACGTTGGCCAAAAAGATTAGGTTTTGCCCTAGGGGGCAGACACCTTCAAACAATAACAGACATGTGTCTTGAAACAAATCTGAGAGCAAGAAATCTAAGCTCAGTGAAAAAGCTTTGCAAAAGATGCAGTGGGTTCCCGCTCTAGTGGGTGCTGAAAGATTTACCATATAGAAGGGTTTTACATCACCCTACATCACCCCAAACATCAGAGTGTTTGGTGAGATCTGAAATGCATGCATGATCTGGTTCTTAGCTCCACACACAGCAGGGCATCGTGGTGCCAAGGACCAAAATTCTGCTGGGTTTATTCAGTTCTGATAATAGCTCAGATGCTTATCCAGACGTTTATTATTTCTATATGTTTTGATTTATTGGATTAACAGAGTTATGAATACAGGCTTTTCTCAGCTGCGGTACAAGGAAAGATGTGTATGGACATGAGAGATAATAAAAAATCTTATCATTTCAAATGCAAAAACAAAACAAAACAAAACAAAAAACAAACAAACAAACAAACAAAAACCACACACACACACAAATCTTCATGGATTTTGTAAGAAATCTGCAGAATAAAGTCCTTTTCTAAATGGCCCTGCCGCACTACAGTGACACAGTACTGTTGATTTTCCTCCTGATCAAGCCTGGCTATTCTCTCTCTGCAAAGGACACAGCCCGCACTAGGTGGCAGAGTGCTTCTTTCTCTCGCAGAGCTTTCAGCTTTCCCGATAGTCTCAAATTAAATGTTTCCACAACAAAGGGAGACTCGAGTATGCAAACATGTCATAATTCCTCTGCCACTGTCCCCTTGTGTCATCAGCCTGGCTGACTTTCTGCCTTCTCGTTTGAATGCTGTAAGCACGCTGCAGAGAGGCTCGGAGAACACACGAGTCAGGTCCAGGCTGGAGGGCAGCATCATATCGCAGGTAAAACGTAAAAGCACTTAGGGCTTTATTAAGCTCTCTGCCAGTTCTGGTAACGTTTCAGCTAATCTCCAGCGTTTCCTGCATTAGCCGAACCTGTCTTACTCATCACAAACGTCTGGGACCATGATTTCTGCTTTCAGTTCAAATCGGAAGAGGCGAACCTGAAAAAACAATGTCTGGCAAGGTTTGTGATTACAGACACTGTACAAAATAGCCCATCATGAAAAATAGCTGCACCTATTTTAATCACATTAGATCCCAGAGAAAACCTCAATTCTTTAAATCTTGGAAACACAATTATTTTTCATTTTGGAAATTAAAATGCTGTGGTGCCCCAGAACCTATCTTGATAAATTTTACACAGCTCATTCCAGTATCTAAAATGAAAAAAAGAAAAGAAAACAAAACAAAACAAAACAAACAAACAACCAAAGAAAAAACAGACATCAAATAGCAAACCAATCTGTCTTGGCAATGGAATATTTTTGCTGAAAAAAATCTGCTTTGAATTTATACTGCCCCTGGCAATGGTCTCAATTTAACAAATTCTCTTTCTGATGCTGGAAGGTTCTCATTCCTGTATCTTTTGGTATCACAAAAGGAAAATGTACAGAAAGATCACCCCATTTTTCACTTTCCAATTGCAACCACACAGATGAGGTGGAGGACAGTTATGGGGCAGAAAAGATTGATGAACGATATCAACTGAGAGAAAGTGGTGTTTGACAGCAGAGGACAGATGAAGTATTGAAAGGCAATAGTTTTGCATTTTTCTTACAGGGACTGCAGCAAGGAAAAGTAGATGCTCATTTGAAGCTGTGTATTGCAAATACAAAAAATGTTGATGAGCATTGCTGCAAGAAATAGAAAATAACCCAGAAAAATAGCCTCTTTGTCTTTCATTGGAAAGAAGAAGCAATGAAATACCAAGTACCCAACAGAGTGAAAGGACAAAACAACCCAACCAGCTGTGGGAACCAAACCCCACTGCAGTGGGTCTGAGTGAAAGGAGCAATGCTCACTGGTGATACAAAACCACCTTTCCCCAGGCTTGAGGCAAGCTCTTTGGCCCACCTCTATTTTCCCGTCTGCAAAAATAGGAAAGCAGCCCTCTCCTCCCTCTCACAGGTGATGTCGGGGCAGACAGGGATGAGAACCCCAAGGTATTGCAATTCATCAGAAAAGGGAAAGCCAGTTCTGGTCTGTTACTCATATCAGACAGTCTGTTATCCCATGAGCAGCTCTGCAGGGTAAGGTAAAAGAAATGGGTATAGGAGGATAAGCCCAGAGATTTGACACCACAAAGAATTTCAACCATTGTTTCCAAAATGAGTGGAAAGATAGACAGGTGGGCCTGGGAGAGAGGAGTTTCAAAACCTTTACAATTTTCTTATCTTTACTATAGTTCGTACATCCCCTCTAACAGGGGGATTGGTGCTAGAAAAGCTCAAGAGGAGAGATCTTTCTCTAGCTCAATCAAATCAATGGCAAAGCTTCCACTGACTTCAGCTCTGTAAGGATTTCAACCATAGATATTTCTTTCAAGTCTTATTCCTGATATCAAGATTTCCCTTCTAAGCCTTATTCTGTTCTGATGCAATGCACTGGAGGGCAAGCACTCTGAGAAGAAGCAGCTAGAGGAAAAATGGTATTTATCCCAGTAATGAGCCCAAAGCATGCTGTACGTCAGTACGAGACAAACACCGGCTTCTGTCAGGAAAGAAACAACTGGCCCGAGAAGGCTGACATGAACAGGAGACGTATGGTAATAAAAGCTGCAAAAGTGCCTGTAGCCTGCATTCTGCCCTGCTCCTCTTTGAAAGGCAGTGAGAAAAAAGGTGAGCAGGATGGAGGACAGCTTTCTGTGCCATGCTCCTTAGTCATGGCGTTGAAACACGATCCTACCTCAGGGGCGACGAAGTTGGCGGTGTAGCAGGGAGTCATGAGCAGCCCATTCTCCGCTCTCAGTTGCTTGGCAAAGCCGAAGTCACAGATCCTGATGGAGTCTGGGTTTCCTGACTCATCCATGTAGAGGATATTACTTGGCTTCAAATCCCGGTGCACCACCTTAACGAGAAAGCAGTGAATAACAAGTGAGGGGAGGAGGTGGGGGAGCACCCAGGGTTGGCTGCCCTTTCTGCTCTGATATTTGAGGTCGGTCAAGAGCTCATGCCTAAAATATTTCAGTTTTGGAGAAAAGCTGCTTAAAAAAACTCAGGTAAAGGAAGGGGGAAAAAGTTTAAAATCTATTAAAATCAGGAAGAACAAGTCCTAAAACCTCTGCTGATACATTATGATGGAGACAACTGCTCAAAGTGGGGGGACTTTCTTCCTGAGTGAGAGCAGCGGGGGCTGTTGTACAAACACATTGCTGTCAGAGTCTCCTGGATAGCCCTAAATATTCAGCTGAAAGGTGAAAAAGAAATCCTGTCAGAGGAGGAAAATGAATAAGGGTCTTCTTGTGACTGTTCATATGAGTAGCTCACACTTGAAGGGAGGGGTTACTTTTCACACAAATCCTTTCTGTAGGTACCCAACTTCAAGTGGCTATCTGTTTTACAACAGGCACTGCATTTCTACGTTGGGAAAACAGCCTCTATATCTACACTGAAAAGCTATCATGAAAACACACAAGTCCAAGCACAAAATGCACTTGTTTTAACCATGAAAGGAAAAAGAAGCAAATATTTGACTAGTTATCCAAACTGTTTGTCCCTGAAAAGTGGAAAAGGAGAGATTTTCAAGCTGCTGTATACAGAAAGCTTAGATTTTAGAAGTCAGTTCTTTAACAGCATGTCAGAAACCTTTCTCATCAGCTGCTCAAACTGCTACTTTGCTTTGAAAACTGAGCATTTGATTTTCTACTTATCTGCTGACTCAGATACCCTATCTGAAATTCAGTTAAAAGATCAGATATGGCAATAATGACTGTGATAAGAAGCAAAGTACCTCAGCAAGTTACACAGACTTGAAAATCAGTGTAGTTTGGGGACGAAAATACCACTTTGACATACTGTAGTTCAGCCAGGAAGTGGCTAAAAAGCCTGTGACCCTATTTCACAACCTAAACGCAATTCCAAACATGGGAAAAGAATGAAACATTATTTTGTCTGAACACTTTTTTTGGGGGTAAAAACATATTTATATTTCAGAGAAGTATAATCACAACTATTCACTTTTTCTAAAAGTTGGAATTTAAGAGAACAGCTGCAGAGAACCAAAAAAGCAATGCTTACACCCTGGGAGTGCAGGTAGTCCACAGTCCTGGTGATGGTGCACAGCACGGCGCTGGCCTCTCGTTCTGAGAAACACTTCTGCCGAAGAATGCGGTCCAGGAGCTCGCCTCCCCTCATCAGCTCCATCACCAGGTACACGTATTTCCCATCATCATAGACCTGGAAGAGTAATACAACAAATACATATTTTAGACCCAACTTACACTTGGTGAAGGTTGGCCCTTTAATCACAGTACTGGCTTGTTTATGTAAGATGTTGTAAGAAGAAAATATCAGCTAATGTGTGGGAAATGTGCTTATTATGCTTAACAACAGAAAAGGCAACTTTATAACAAGACTTAATCATCACTTTTTTTCTCGTGTCTGTGGCAACTTGCTGATTTGTCCACATAGACAGGCAGCTTTCCTGATCTGCTATCTTGTCAGCAAAGCAGACCAAACTGCTAAAAGCAGCACCATTTCACACAGCCTGAAATGTCTCCTGGCTCTCACCCAAGCCTCCTTCTCAGTAATGTTCTCTCTTTCCCGTTCTACAGGGTAACATTTGCCATTTTAAATATCAATATTTCCCTTTGACTCATGATCAGCTAAATGAACTGCATTATACTGTTGGCCAAGACGTGCTTCCAATGATATCATATAGTTTATATTTGCAATTCTGGTGAATATATTGTTGACACGAGCTGCAAGATGTATTTACCATCAACGTCAATTGCAAGGGGGAAAAGACATTTTTTGTCTAGATTGGAAGATGGCCATTTTCATGTCATAATCTTTTATCTGGACTGCAATAATAGACAGTGTTATAGTCATCAATGCTAGATGTTTTGGGAAAGGAATATAAAACCTTTCTTGCACAGATTTTAAGATATTCTCTAATACTTAGGAATTAGGTGATACTTTCCCAAGGGTATGTGACTAGAAATTTTATATATATATTTCTCTAAGGTCTGAACCATATTGAACTGGCCAGTGACACAAGCAATTTTGTTCTTTAAACTCTGAATCTAACACAGTATGGACAATCCTAGCTGAGATCCCACTTCTGAGAAGTGCTTCAAAACTAGGTACATTTTGTTGTTCTCCAGCACTGCGGCCCTTTGGTTTTATCCTCAGTTGTTTAGACAGGATTTGGAGAATATAACCTGACCAGTCTTTCCAACTATTAGCCTGTAATTTGTTAAAGTTATGTTTTCCCCTTAATTTCAATGAGTCTTTTTTTTAGCTCTGACCTTAAACTGGAGAATTTTCCTTATAATAAGTGAGCCTGATCATTAGGTGAAAATCATTTAGTACTGTAGTGGTCAAAGATTACTCACATCTTTAAGAGTAATGATGTTTGGATGCTGTCCATATCGCAAGAGAATCTCAATTTCTTCAGAGGGGTCTCTCTTGCTCTTGTCAATTATCTGAAATAAATGAAGCACAGTGTGGTAAGGTACCAGCTGGCAGCACTAAGCACAAAACAAGCAATTTATACAGCTTAAATGAATTAATATTTAAAATTCTTCTGTTAATCATTATTCTTGTAGAGGCCAGCTCAAACCCTGCAAAAATGAGAGCCATGTTGACTGTCTGCCTCAGGCAGATGGAGCAATAATTATTTTGGATTCTGAAGGTGTAGTCACACTTTTTGATGCCTATAGCTTTGTTTGCCCATAAATAATGGCAGTGACAAGAAGTCTCATTTAGAAATCAAACAACCTGAAGAATTCGAAAATAATAATAGTTTTAGAATGACATCTTTGACAAAAAAAAATAAAAATGCATATGTTTGTAATATTGGCATATGCTTGTATGTCTGCCAATAAATTAATAGAAATTACTTGTCAGGTGGGCTTGGCAGAAACAAAATTTTGTAGATGCTAGGGAAGATCTGAGTTGAAGTCATTGGTAACTGGCTGTGCTGTTGTAATAAACAAGAGCCATGCTGTTGTAATGAACAAGAGAGCGGCCAGAGTTTGCACTTGGCCATCTAACCAAAGTCTACCTATTCCTAAGCTAGAAAGAAATCTGCTCTACACATCACATTTCTGCATTCAGCACCTTTCATAAGATCAGAGAATACAGTGAGACATGAAAACTTTTTGTTCGTCTAGCAGCAGGTCTCAGAAAAATGCTGCACCTGCTGCTTAGATAGCATCACTGCATGGGAAGCCTGCTGTTAGAATGGCACTGACTTCGCATCAGTGCTCCTAACACTTGTATTTGGGATGTCAGTCTAAGAGTCTCAATCGTTTGCCCAGTTGAGAGCACTGATTAGTGATTCTTGCTTTGCAGAGTTAAGTGATATCTACAACCCCCCAAATAGCTGCAAAATAATCCAAGAAAGATATTTGCACTTTGGAATCTCAAATGTAACTGCAGAGGGAGTGGCAAAAAAAAAAACCAACTCATTCTACTAGGAACTCATTTGGAGTAAAATATTTTGGCATTAATTTCTTATTGCTAGAAAATGGCAGCACTACATTTGAATAACAGGTTTACAGAAGAATAATGGGTGGCTTTTTCAGAAATTCATAATTCCATTACTGGCTTGGATTTGAAGGCTTCCAACCTTCAATGTGATTAGTTCTCCATAAGAACTCAGCACAGAGCTCAGATTTAAAGCAACAGTGTTTGCCTGGAAACGTGTTTTTAAAAACTTCTTTTGTTAATGGAGATAAATGCCTGGCTGCTTTTGCATGCATTTTCATGGCTTACTTATGGTGACACAAATTTAAGTACAGGTCTAGAATTTAGTGCGTCAGCCACAATAACTCATACATCAGAGGTTTTGTACTCCTCATAACTGACATGTGTTTGCACTGATAAAGGTGGTTAGTGGCTGTGGCAGGCATCTGAAACCATACCAGTGATTTGATTCTGAATGAACAACAGTGAAATGATGCAGAGAAGCAGCAGTTATCCATATTTGAATAAATGAAGAGAGAAATTCAAAAACAGATGAGTAGAAAAAAACCCTACTAGCAATTTCTCCTTAGAATAACGTTGCTCTCCCAGTTTAGTAGAGACATTCTCAAAAACCCAATGAAAATCCTATTGAATGACTCCTCATAAATAAAACTGCAGTGGCCAAATGTGTCCCACTCAACCAATAAGTCTAACATATAAAAAGATATGCAGGGCCACTTTCTTGGCTGGAATAAACTAATATAGCTCTTGTCAAGTTGATGGAGCTACATAAACGTGTGCCCGCTAGGGCACTGCTTGCCTACTACAAACCAGCAGAGCAGCAAGTATTACTGCTTCTGTGGTAAGTTCTGCTACCACTATGGTGCTGTAGCAAGCGATATATTCCAGATTGTTTTTCTGTTGTATTTCCCTGTGAAAGGGGATATCCAGAGTTGTGGAAAATTTTAAGCACCTATTAGTAATGCAGGAATATAACTGTATATATATCGTCTAAAAAAGAAAATCCAAACACTTAAAATAGTCTCAGCTATTAACACAAAATTCAAAACAGCATAATGTGAAGCAGTCTGCTAGTGATTTAGTAGCAGCAGCAGTAGATGTTATGTAAGGCTTCTAATTCACAGCACGCTATATAAATATACATCTCAAAACCATCCTGCTAAACACACTGAATTTTTTACTTTAACATGTATACATGCTGCCATACAATGACTAAAGGTGACTAAAGGGGCAAGCTCCCCAGGAGCACACAGCAGATCACCACTGGAGCTCCCAGCACTGGGGGCTGGTATTTCTGGTGGGGGACATGGTGCACACAGCAGCAACAATGGTGGCCAGGCCCTCAGCTACCTCTCTGCAGCTCCGTGACACCACACAGCCAGAGTTCTCGTCCCTGCCATGTTAGGACTGTCTAGAAAGGGGAAAGCTTTAGTAGGAATGGAAAGATGTTCTGGACTCTTTGAGGTTTAACTAAAATGCACCTATACTTCATTCATGTAAGTGACATTCATGTGAGACCAGAACGTCTGTGCCATCAGCCACAGAAGAGAGGCATGTGACACTCTCACTCCAACATGAGCCAAAGTACTTATTACATTAAAAACTCAATGATTGGTACCAATCCTGCCTTCTTGGTAATGATCACTCTCATTTACCCGGACAGTAATCTGAAGGAACTTCAGTGTGAGCAGGGATAAGGCTGGGACAAGAGGTTTGCAGGAGCAGCAAACCTCTACTAGAGCAGAGAGACACAAGCCAGACACTTCACTTTCCACCTCTTTGTTACTGATTCTTCCTCTTGTTGCTGCTCTGGAGCTTAATTTACCTCTGATTTGTAAAGGCCATCTCTGTTTTTAGTCTACCCCTGTGTATGAAGAGGTTTTAGCTCTGCACATTGAATCAACCAGGGCAGATTGTGTGGACCAGAAAACAGTGCAGGTGGCACTTCACTCCCACCCAATGTGACCATTAAGTATGTTCCTCAAATGCAATCTAAGACAATATTTCTCAGAGCTATGCTTTTCATGACAACTACAGTGGAGTAGTTGTCAGCTACTCCACTCCAACGTGGGCCAAAGCCTCTGGGCTGCTGCCTACCTATGTCTCTCTGTGTTTCCTTTGAGATATTGTGTCTTGCCTGAAGACAGCTTCTTCCCTGCTCCTCTCTGTGATGGCCCATGAACTGTTTGAAACTCTTCCTCTGTGCAAGGAATGATTTGCCTTTAAGATATTAATTCTGATTTGAACTAAATGTATACACAAACATCCTCTGTTACAGACTTCATGGAATACTTTCTCTGCTTCCAGCCCTGAGGTTCTGAGAAATATGTAATGCTGCTACTTTTCTATTTCCCTCTGTAGCTGTGTGGTGAAGAACACCAACTCAGAAAGCTCTCAAAATGTATAAATAACTTGACTGAAAGTGTAACAAGAGCTCTATTGTACCTTGGTGGGGAAGAGCTATGAAGCAGAGAAGCTTGTTATTGTCCTTAAGAAAAATAAGAAACTGAACCATAGAACAAATATACTTTATCTCTGTGTATTGGGTACCCATGGATTCAACACATGTAATAGTGTCCTTTGTCCTAGCAATGGGCTTTTTTGTCCTTCAGCTAGCACATCCTTTGTCTCTTTTACTGACTAGCTGAAAGCAAAGTTATATTTTCTTCAGGGGAATTTAGGGTAAAAACCTCATGATATTTTAAAATGAGGCAAACTCCATCAAAGGATAATACTGAACTCTTTCTCTGTCCAGGAAGAAAGGATCAGGGGAGAATATTTTCAAAATCCTATTTAACAAGTCTGGCCAGTTTTTGCAAGTCCTTTTACAAGTCTTTTGTGTAGAAAAAAATTGCCTGATTCTTCCTTATTAATGGTTATTCAATATTTTCAGCTTTCCTGGGGTGGACTGAGGAGTATAAAGGAAAGTGTTGGTACAGTTCTGTATGGGCCAAACCTTGCTGAAAATGGTACGGCATCTATACAGACAGTATGTGTTCATATTTGCTGGCTGCAGTTTTGTGAAGGTATTCATGTGGCTGTGTAGATGAATTTCTTCTTTTGGATCTAGTTATGCCATTACCAGATGTTACAGTCCCCAGCTGTCTGCTACCACCCACCAGCTGGGATTTACAGCCTTCACAGCTCTGCCAAATAAAGGGTATGTGTGAGCACTCCCTAATCTGCTTTGGGCAGAATTAGCCCCGCTAATGTAAATTGCCTTTTTAAACAGCTGAAATTAACCCAGGTGACCTTGTGTGAGGAGGATGCCTGTGTTTCTCACATGCAGCTCTTCATCGCTACAAGTTGCAAGATTGGTAAAGGGCAGGTGGTAGGAGGTGACAACTTAACTGCCTTGGCTGTCTGGAAACTGAGCAGCTTAAAAGAAACAGTGAGAGAAAAGCAATGGAGTGAGTAAGAAGATGGAAAAGGAACATGAGATGCCGTGACGAGAAAAGCTGTAACTGGCCTGAGGAGGAAGGATGGCGCTCTGGCCAGGGCAAACTGGAGCAAGGAAACAGTTCGCTGCTGCTTGAGGCTTCCTGGGCTGGGGAAAAAGGACTTCATGCATCTTTAATGTACAAACAACACTGCATTAAAACGTTTGCTTGGCTCTCACTTGATTTTTCCTCTTAAGTGAAGCAGGACACAAAAGCTCTGTCTAATTGCGTCAATAGAAATGGGCAAGACTAGTCCCCTCCCTCCACCTCCGGTCTTGGGGAAATCAAGCTAACCGTGACAATGCTGGCACTGTGCTTTAACCCTGTCTGCACCACTACCATGGAGTAAAGAAAAAAACCATATATATATATACATATCCATTTTATTTTAGTGAATTTATTCCACCGGAAAACTTCCACTTGCACTGGGATCAACCTCAAATACTGGGAAACATTAAAGATACACCCTGCGGCACTCACATGGGTATAAAGGAGGTTGTGTGGCTTTGACTGAGGAACTTTGGTGAGCTGTGCTGCAGGGGCATCAGGGGTAGCTCTCCTTGGCTGCTCTTTTTGCCCCCAATCCCAAGTGGGACGGTTGCCTGCCTTTTCTTCAACTGCCCCAAGTCACCTTTCCTTGAGCTGAAACTGAGATGTGAGAGTGAATTAGGGCAGTCCTTGTCTCCTGCTCTGTCTCCAGCAGCAGGAAGTCCAGCAGAAGACCAGGGCAGAGACCTGGGCACTGCAATACCTCAAGTGGCCACAGCTGAGGCTGCCAGTGTGTTCAAGTAAGCAGGGCAAGTGAAAGCTACTTTTGATCAGCACCAGGGAACATAGACGGCTTTGTGGAAAAAGCAAGGAGGAGAATAAGAGTTTTATACACTTCCTAAAGATGCTTTATTTCCTCCTACATGGTTTGAAGTTTTTCTAAAACCTGTCTGTAGTATAAGTATGTATTAATCACATTTAAGAAGAGATCCATATAACAGCATGATGTAATGCTCCCTGTAGGAATCTTTTTTTCTCTCTCTCTTTTTTTTTTTTTTTTTCTTCTTCTTTTTGTTCATTTTACTGGGTGGAGACATGAGGGGAGGAAGAAGAATTAACTCCATATCTCTTTACACATTGTTTCTATGCCATATTTATGCACTGAGTTTCATATCTGAAGCTGGAGGCATGACTGGTGGAACAGGCTATAGCTGGGATACATATCCCTTCTGGAAAAAAGACAGCATAACAACGCACACAGAGATTTTAAACTGACAGCTTCATCTACAATATTAATTCCTACAGAAGTATCACAGAGATAGAGCTCTGCAGTTCTGTGAACTGGAAAATGTACAGGTTTCCATTTCAGTAATATTTCCTTCTAAAAATAAGTCCTATTCATGCCAAGCATCTGTTTTAATTTGGTTCCTTTTTTGATGTCAAATTACTCAAGCTGGATGAAAATCACTGCAGAAAGGCTAACATTATTTAAAAAGCCATGGTATAATTTTACATTTAAGATGTCTCCAAGGAGAACTATTCCAAGCCTAATAGTTTCTGAGGGACTATTTGCTGTGCTATTAGTTCTGATTAGCTCCAGAGATCCACTCCCCCTGTCCATGCTTAAATCTTTCAGACAAAAAAAAAAATAAAAAAAAATGTGAAATGAATGTTAAAAGAAACAGGACTAATTAGCACTAGTTTTTTGAAATAAGCACTGGCCATCAGGCCGAGCTGTGTGGGTGAGGCATTACGCTTTCTGCACACAGAGCATGCCCATTGCTGACTTTGCACTCCAAAGCTGTCGGTTGCAGCCGTAGCACTAATTAATTGGCACCTAAGCAATTGCACACATTTTCTAAGCACACAAATGCTACCAAAATTTGTTTCGATAGCACCTTTGAAATAGTAAACTCATTTTAGAGAGAAGTCTGCAGTTCTGGAGGCAGAATAGCTGAGTGGGAAAGGCTGTGCACTATTTTTGCCTGCTGTGCACAGCCCTAGCACACGCCTGTGGATCAGACTGATGAGTTTCCAGTCCATGAGATGACTGCAGTGCTACTCCCACCTTCTTTTACAAAAACCTTCAGGGATGAAAACCAGTGTATCATATTCAGGTATTACAAAAGGGGAAAATTATTACATCAATACAGAAGACAAATACGAGAAACAGTTTACACAGCCCCAAAAGAGAAACAGAGCCGCAAAGGAGCAAATGCTGTCCAAAACGCTTAGGTATTTGGCAAGCAAGCCAGAGAAGAGAAACATGATATTACTAAGATGTAGGAAAACTGCTGCCTGATCTTAGGTCTCAGAGAAGATCCAGTTAGGACTGAGAAATATCATCATCTCACATTCTTTAAAAGCTCAGCAATGCCAAGGAGAGAGGCACTGCAAGCTTTGTGAGCAAATGGGAAGCAGTCTGCAATAATCCTTATGCCAGAGGGAACACACAACCACTGCACATCAAAGATTCACTCTGAAGCAGAGTTTAAGAGGTGGTTTGCCCACAGTTCTGCACTTCTATCTGCCTCCTCTGCTTGTTTGCTAAGACTTAAAGAACACCTTGATCCCAGTTAGACAAATGTCACCAGTCAGCAATGGTGTTTGCTGCTACCAACAAGTGTGGTGCTTGTAAAAGTGCTCAAGGCTCTTCTGGCTCTCTGCCCTGCCTTTTTCCAAGTCTTTCAAGCAGAGACCAGTACTCTGCACTGGTCCATCCTTTCTGAAGTTGCAGCTGCAGAGTCCTGCCCATTGAAGACGTGCCCCTCTGAAGAGCTGATTTGTGGTGACACTACCTGTCAGAAATCTCAGCATGCTAAAATGAAACCAATAGGTAAGTGAGGATAAATGAAGTTTGGCAGGTATTTGACTAAACCTAAATCTTACAAAATGAGGACAGTATAAAATATGCTTCATTGCCTCTTGCTATGGTGGGTGAAATTGTACACAGCAACATCCAGCTTGTAAGCCAGACCCTTTAATAAAGTTACTCAAAGTGGGATAGCCAAGGAAGCCTTTAAAATACTCTCGCATATATAAGACCCTAACAGACAGCTTTCTCCACTGCACTTTTCTGTTATTTCAACCATTTTACTGCAATCAGTTTTCTCTCTCCATCATACCTGTAGGATGACAGGGTATGTTCTTTGTAAGCACTCTTCCTGTACCCACCATGGTTTCCCAATTATATTTAAGGGCTTTCCATGCTGTTTCTTTGACGAGTGTTAGATGAACAGCTCTCTGGAAAACAACCCTATGCAAATCCAAAGCATCACAGAAATTTGCGCCTCAATCTGTTCCAAAACCTGTATGTTCTACATGGCACCCTACATCCAGCTGAGTCTGTTGCCGCTCTACCAGCTTAAGTATCCTTCAGACACTGGAAAGAATCTTTCACTTAAGTGTTTGAATAATACGATCTCAAGAATCCTGGCTTAATAAACCAAACTTAATGGGAGAATGCGGTAAGCGTTCTCTCTAGTTTATTAAGGTAAGGAAGGGTCTTGCCATTCTGACCCTGTACGTTGTAAGGCTACATCTCCACTAATGACAGATGTGACTTTTGTGCGTGCAAGGGGGAACATGTCTTGGTCATTTTACTGAAGAGTCTGTTTTACCAACAGGTCTCATGACCAGACTTTTTCCTGAAACTCCCTTTTTTAAGCTTCAAGACATTTTGTCTTGTCTTTCCACCTTCAGCAACTGAATTGTTGTCATCCATAATTTATATCACCTTAGAGATATTTATAGATTTTGATCGCATCCTATTGGACTCAACTGTCTTACATCATATAAATTTGTAGCTGTCTTGATAGAAATTGCCTTGCAGTTATTGCATATTGCCTGCTATTCATTTTTCAGATTTTATCTAATTTGTTTATCATCTATCTTAAACCAAGAACACCAAAATAGTACCATTTTTACTTGTTGTTATTGTTGTCATTCATGCTTTCTACTTTCAGCACTAATCTCCTGACATAACCATAATATAGGTTATGGGGAAATTGTTGTAGAGCCAACTATATACTACTGTGTATCTTCCTGATTTCAGAGAAGGATATCTACTCACACCAACCAACTAAAACATCAACAGAAGGGCAACATGAAGTTTAAAGAAATCATGAAACAACTCTGGTATTCATACAGCATTTGGTGACTGTCACTCACTGCTATTATCACATAAATAGATGTATATAGCAAGTGTAATTACACATGCCTGCTAAAAACAGCTCTCAGGAGTTACTGACTTCTCTTTATTGATAGCATGTTGACATCATTTCTCCACTGTTATAGCATTTTTATAGCTCATTAAAATGCACCTTCTCCCCAGTCTGTACATCCCAAAACACAGTGAGATAGATGTACTTTCACTGCACAGCAATTACCAGAATTATATACGAACTCTAGGATTTACTAGGTCTCCAGCAGAAACTAACCTGTATCCCAGAGGCAGACACAGACGGCAAAATTTAGCTTTGCTCACAGCTGGGGAACATTTGGAGCCAAATAGTTGGTTAGTACATTACAGAGATAGGAAAAAAGACATGAAATTCACACATGTTTTGAAATCCAAATTCCACTGTAGTATTGGCATCTGCAAGATTGATCTTGTCATTTGAGACTATCTCTACTGTATGTTTTTCCTCCTCAGGGGGGAGAGAAGTGCATACCCTGTCCTTTTATTCAGTCATTTGCCCTGTCTCTAACAGCATGTGAGAAGTAAAGATCTGTAAGATTTAACCATGTAGGTAGTCTCTTGACCTGGAAAAGAAAGTACTTGGCATCAAATTGTTGAAGCTGGCCCCAGTCCACCTCTGCATTGTTTGGGGCAGACAACATACTGGGGGTAAAACAGGCCATAGCAACAGCAGTTTTTACTTTGGCTGTTATTTTCCAGTATTCTCTCCTCATGGGGGGAGAAGTCAATCTAAATCCAGCTTGAAAGCTTCGCTATAAGTAGGGAGCTAAGCTTGAAACCAATGCAATTATTCCAAGTAAAGAAAAAAAAAAATATTCTGGAATGCACTAATTGCATCAAATCTCTGGCAGATTTTGAAAAATCTGATTCACCAAAATCTCTAGCATTTCCTTTGTTTTCCAAAAGAGTGCTCTTAATCTGTTTAGGCTTCCATCACAGCCTTTTTTTTTTTTTTTTCATCCACAGAAATCCCTCCATCTGCTCTAGCATCAGTCTCTTAATTAATTGACTTATTTTCTTTAGATACTGATGCGATTGAAATAGTTTGATCTGATTTTCCTTTGCTTCTGATCTTACTGTTACAGTTGCACCCATTTGATGCTTGCAAATGTGATCAACTCTGCCAGTTTCCTTTGTTACTAAAAATCGTTATGCCTGCTTTAGTCAGGATGATCAAAATTCTAGCAGAAGAATCTGAAACACATTAGCGGTCCATCAGAGGAGAAACACTCTTCCTCTCCCTCCCCCCAGTGTTCTCTTCTTTATACCAGAGTCTTATAAAACATTCAGAAGAATGAGCAGTATACTTACTTGTATTTCATAACTTTATACTTTCTTTCACTTGAGAATGGGATGGAAAAAAATCCTAAGAGTAAAATTTTAAAAGTGCCTCAGGGTATGTACATGCAGTAGAATATAATGGAAAGATTTCCTAAAGCCCAGTCTACCTGCACTGACCCAGACAGGTTCCTACTACTTTTAGGGTAGACTCAGTGTGCAGGAAATATATCTGTCTGTAAGCTTTTCTGTTGCATGGCATTGATATGCTCTCAGTAGTTTAGATGTGGTAAGTCTCAATTCTTAAATATTGTATTTAGAAGCCTGAGGGCAGTTCTAAAATAGACATAGATTTTATTATTAGCATTTTATTCTTACAAATTACATGAAAGAAAAGGTGAGAGCCATGAAGAAAAATCTGTTCTGAAAGTTGAGATTGGATTTACAAAGGTAGCTGGGTGCCCAAAGGTGCAGAGAAGTCTTGGGAGGGATTTCCAAAAGCCTCTCAGTGAGCAATGTGCCATGTCTCACTGAACACTGAAAAGAATTAAATTACAGTTCTGTTCAAGTATTTTTATCATGCCAGTGAAGAAGCTTCTTTGCACTGCTACACATCTAATTAGCTTTATAAGATGGCCTCCAATTAGTTGCAGATGGCCAGCAAAAGCAAAAGGGATGAAATGTTTCTGACAAATACATGCTGCTTTTAGATTAGGAAAAGTTTTGTTTGTCTGTGTGGATTTTCTGGCAGTAGCTCTGACTCAAGTTACTCCGGCTCAGTACTCTGCTGTCTCAGTGTGGCACTACACAGCGATAGTAAATAAGGCCTAGTGAGTGGCATTCTCCATGGAGGGATTATTTATCCGGTGACATTACACGCTTCTTCCTGCGGTGATGCTACCACGTCATTTCCTAAACTCCTTCATCTCTGCCAGTGTCCCCTGGGGAGAAGGGATGATGCTCTCTGACGTGTCAGCAGTCGTTGCTAACAAGGGAGCTTTTAATGAGCTGGTACCAGACAAATGGGGAAGCTGCCTATCATACAAACTATCGCTGTAGATATTTTTTCCTGTGACTGTTACATATTAGAGAGCATGGAGAAAATTATACTTACTGAAGACTCTAATTACAGTGATTTCTATAGAGAAAGTTAAAGGATGCGTGTCAAAAGGGACTGATATGTAATTATGATAATGCCAGTTGCAACTCCTGTGCTATCTAATTACTTGAAATGGGTGGCATTGAGCAGTCATTATGAAAGTGAGCTACTTTTATAACAAAATGATATAATCTTGATATCAAATAGAGACAAAAATGAAAGGATAATAAAATTAGTATATTTGTATGAATAATAATCAAACAGGCAGCAGTCAATGTGCAAACAGAAAACCACCAACTGTCTCCAAGCCCAAATCTGTGCTACACTTTTGACTCACTCTGTGTCAGAAACTGAGATGCTGTGTGTGTTGGTAGTCAAACTGATAGTCAAACTCAAAAACTACTGGCATGACAAGAAAAGAGTGGAGGGAGAAAAGAATAAAAAGAGAAAAGATTAACAGAAATGGAAAAGAGCATAAACCTAGCAGTCAAAGGGCTAACCTCTCCTGGGCCCGGCTTTGGGTTTCTCCACGTGTTGAGTTTGCTCTAGATTCTCTAATATACTCCAAACCCACAACCACTGGGTAGGTGCTGGACCCTTTTGGATTTATGCAATCAGACATCTTTGAGGATAGAGGTCTTTATATTTTGGTTTTGTGCTGTATTTGTATTACATTGATAAAGCCGTCAGCAGTACTTGATATACATAAAATAGTAAAATTATTAGTTTAATTTAACTCACATTTTGTTCACCACAGATGTCATTTAATTGCACAGAATCCATACCTACTATAGTCTAATGCCATCTGTTCACAAATGAACTGGTCATTGGAAAATGAGTTTTTCCATTCATTAAAAATGAAAATCCTAGCATGTTCATACAAAAGCCCACAGACCTGCTGGTAGGTCTCTGCTCCTAATTATGGTATAGCCTAGAAAAATAATCTGTTATTTGAACGACATCAACAAATTGTCAATTATTAACAGTTCCCAGAATTTTGTGGGCACCACTTGGAGAAAACAAAACTTTCAAGGGCTTTAAAGGACAATGCACTATCTTCAGTTTTGCCATGGAAAATAAGACTGGATAAAAAGTTTAATATTATTTTGTTGAATACCTGCAGCTCACTTATCTCATGGACTGCAATTTGGATCACTTCTTTAAACTCTCATCTTCTTATTTAAAAGCACAGACACAATTTCATTTAAAAACGAAGTTTGCATATTTTACTACAATTTTTAACATACAAAAAATAGAAAGGCAGTTGACTACAGTACTTAATTTACTGCAATACAACTAAATATATTTCTCTATGTACTGATTTCAAGGAACTACTTTTTGTCTTATACTCATTTAAGCAATCTGTTCCTATGAGATCATACAGAATGAAAGGATCTGACTTAACTGTCTGTGTCCTTCCAAATTCATTATTCTAATTCCTCATTTAATCCAATTTTGCCTCTTTTTGGTACAAGAACAAAATCACTAAATACGTTTCTAACATATGAGTGTTTTAATTAGTACTACTTTCTCCCAAAGAAAATTCAGTGTTTGGAACTTTTCCTCTGAGATTTAACCTCATGATCACTTGCTACATACACTAGACTTTTCTGCCCTCTGTAAAAGCTGCACACTATTAACCAACAGCACTTAATGGAGGTTGTAATTTAGCCCAATGACTGTGACCTTCCAAAGCAGTTCTGCTGGAGAGCCATTCTTTCCTATCAGAACAGATTTCCTCCTACATATATCCTTGCAGCTTCCTGGCTGCTGGCTGCTGTGACATATAGTATTGCTTGACCAGCTCTGAAGTTCACTGTTTTGTCTTTAAGATCCAACTAATTTCCACTGAATTTACATTTTGAATCTCTACTGAAGCTTGTCTTTTGCTCCTTTGTGTAGCATGCTGGTGCTGAGTGTCAAGAAGACAAAAGGAAATCTAATTATTTGAAGGTGACTACGTTTTTCACTGGCATATCTCTCTTATTACAATAAGAACTGCAAGAACTAAACTTAAGAAGAACAAAATTGTGTTTTGCAATCAAGTGGGAATCAATTTTGCAATCATTTTATGTGTTATTTTGTTTATTTATGATGATTCAATGTAGGATCAAAATCATAATGTATTATGTAATCATTATGTAGGATAAAAATCATATGTAGAAGGCAAAGAGCATGGCTGGAATGATTATCAGAATTTCCTTGAAAGGGTTTTTTCCATTTTACTTGATGAGATTTAGGTGTGAGAAATAATGTAAGACTTACTGTTAACCCCCTCATCTTTTGAAAGAAAAAAAAAATGGGCAACACTGACAAGAAATAAACCAACTAAATATCCACTGACCACACTGCTGCCCAGGCAGACAGAGCAATGTCAAACCACATTTCTGGCACCTGCTAGAAGGATTTCTTACCTTCACCGCAAACTCTGTTTCTGTTGCTTTATGAACACATCTCTTGCACACTGAATAGGAGCCAATTCCTATGTCCTCCTTGATCTCATATCCATCTGTAAAGTGAATATTGTTCCCATGTAATTGCTATAGAGAAAGACAAAATAAGGAAATCAGGACATGGGTATGTAAACACAAGGACTAGCCTAGTCTTAAGGAAGTGCTTGATCTCACCTTCTCCACAGAATTCTCCTGTCTTAGTTGGTTTTCTAAGTCCAGATAAAAATAAAAAATCAGAAGCCCTTTACCTAAGCAAGTGTATCCCAACACTTTTTACCACTTTTCAGTCTGGAAGATGGAGTTGCTCATGTAGAAGTAATGACAAAAAAAAGCAGTGATTTTCTAAACTATTTATGGAATGCAGACAACCACTTCCTATTAGAAATTCAGAGGGAACTGTGGGCCCAAATCTCTTGGCAAACCCATAATTCTTGACAATATAAACTTGTTTCTAATTAAAAAATACTTAGAAAACTAATTTCTAACTGAAGGGCCAGACAGCATAAACAGCTAATAGCTTCACAGGTTTCAAAACAGATACCCCACATATGGGGTGTATCTCCAGTCCAGTGGAGGTCTTGTTAAGAATATGTATTACTATGAATTCTGTGTGAGAGAAAAAATATCATGTTAAGCCAGCATAACTTAAGAAAATATGTTTCTAGTGAAAATAATATGACAGTACTTTAAAACTTCTTATTTTATTATTGAGCGGTATAAAATGAATTATGGCACCACTAGTTCATATGCCCTTTGGAATGCATTTGGGCAGGTGGATTGGTTAGGTGGTGATGGCTTTCCAAAGCCCAAATCTGAGGCCTTGCTGCAAACACCGTTTCAGGACTCAAAAAATGACCAGCAGCTCTACAAATCCTCTAGGATCTTCTCTCTGAAAATGTATGTTCCTTAGTAAAGTTCACATAGAACCTTCTAGGACATGTAACGTTGAAAGACATGCAAATGTGAAATTCAATACATTTTCACACACACACACACACACACACACACACACACACACACACCATCTGGGATGTAATTGCTTGGTTAATAATTCACTTAGTAGTGCATAAGAGAGTCTTTAAGAATAAACTATAAATTATTAAAGCAAGCATGAAAACTGATGCCACAGACAGAGACTCTCCTCTTGAAGCAAAGTACCTCTCACTGTGGGCAAGGGAGGAACTCTTTCGTTATGGGAAAATTTGCTGCCTTTTTGAGCACTGCAATTCCTCTCCTGCTTCACTGTTCCTCTGCTCTGTTGAGCCATTTGTAGCAATTTATTTCTGGTTTACACTAATGGGAAATTACAATAAGTGGAGAGCATGTCATAGGGGAATGTCAACAAGAAACCAAGTGTCTGGCAATTTTCTTCCCTCATCAAGACACTCTGGGTTATGTGAGTACAACCGGGCTCTTGTGCAAGCACAACAAGAGCAGAGTGGCCTTTTACATCCAAAAGCTTGGGCTCCATGTGTGTGGGAGCCTACAGGAGTCATTCATTAAGCCCCTCTGCCAGCACAGACTGTATAACACAGTTCAAGACAAAACTATTGAGAATGACATCGTTTACTGAAAAAACAGCACTCCATTACCTGCCCTGTATGCACAACTGGAATAGTGCGTCAGGTATTCGGAAGTGCATTTCATTTGAGCTGTGATAAGGCATGATCCCTATTTCATTTACAGGAGAGTGGAGAACATGAATATAAAAATAAAAGCATTTGGAAAAAAAAAATCTCATTTTCCATCTCCTACATGCTGTGTAGAAACAGATGAGGGTTGGGTAGCTGTGAAAACCTGAGACAGTTTAAATACAAACTACACATTTGTATCTGCCCATCAAATGCAAAGTTTAACATCAGAATCTGTACCTGCACAATTGGATGAACAGTGATTTTGTGCACATCTTGCTGTGCAGGCTCCTGCACCAAGTTAGAGGCAACAAAGCTGAACCCTCTGAAAAGATGATGAGCATTGGCACTTGGAGGAACACCTGGGGAATCTGTAGAAGGAAGAAAATTATTTCATGAGCTGCACAAAGGATTAGAAGTAATGGCACAGTACCTGCAATAGACAAAGTCACCCCTGCCAGTCAGCAGCAGACTGCTGAACTGGTAGACACGCATGAATCCAATTCACCTCCATAATCAAAACTTTGATGTGCCTTCTCTGTCCCTTTTCTCTGGATCTGAACAATGCAGGGATATTATCTGCAAGGATCTTGGATACAGAGGTCTGTTTTTTTTTTCCACAGTGGCTGTCCTTTCCATTAGGAAGCACTGCCTGTGCCAGGAGTCTTCACACAGAGAGAAGGCACAGGACAGTGAGGCGAGAGGAAAGATGGACTGCTCAAGGCAGTGCACCCCTTTGGCTTAGCAGAAGTTCTTCAGAGAGTGGAAAAAAGCTATGGGATGCTTTATCTGTCCTTTGTGGCACACTGACTACAGAAATTACAAAAGCTAGGGTAATGTGGTGTGTTGTGTGGGCGACAAGAATGCAAAGACATGAAGCAGGTGTAAAAGCATGATGTTCCAGCAGTGGTGGTTTGCAATCTCACAAGAGTCTTCCTGGAGCAGCTTTAGGAGCTGGGACCTACTCCAGTGAAGAGGTTGGTTGGTTTGTCCTCAGGTGAACAAACTATCTGGGGGTGTTTTAACTAACTTCCCCACTCAGCAGAGGAATGTCTGAAGTTCATAGAGCCCTGAATTTTTCTGCCTATGGAATGAAACAACCAGAGAACAGTCCCTCTAATCTATGCCACCACTCACTGAGAGAAACATCCCATCAAAGCAAGAAGAGAAGAGGTGTGCTTCACTTAAAATTCTGAGATGCTTTGAAGAAATCTTTCTCCCCAGTGTATGTTCTGTCCTGGGCATTTCCTTAACCAGTAAGAGCAGCACTACAAACCATTTCTGGGGAGCTGGCTGGGTGTTTTGATACATATGCTGTGCAAATTTGCTCATCTTCTAGTCATTCTTTTACCCACTCTCCTTTGTATTTCCTCCAATGCAACATGTGATTTACCATGATGAGGTTTAGTCCTTCTGAAGCCATAATATGGTAAAAATAAATTATCTGCCCAGAAATAAACAAAACTGAGACTGCAGCTAATTCTACATCTCATTACAAAGTCTCCTCAGCTTTAACCGGAGTCAGAAATAAGTACAGCAAGTCTGACCTCACTCCAAAGCATGTGAAAAATCTATGTGTTTTTTGGTAAAATGATGTGGGCTATTTGTTTATCTCAGAGTGTTGATGCGTACTGCCCTTGCAAATACATGGATGAATCACACCAGAACTCTTGCATCACTGGGTACTTCTCACAATGGCAAATATACTACAGCAATTTTCTGAGAGAGATTAATTAAGGGGAAAAAAAATATTTGCTTTGAAAAGGGAATGTTCAGATCTGAACACTCCTGATTTTTAGGAAAGCTGTGATCCAGCTCCAAACCACAAATGTTAGGTCATCTTTATTTAAAATAACTGTTCCTTCATAATTCCCCACTAATCTCTTTATCAAACACTGTAAAAGAGCTACTTATTATTTGGTGTTCAATATAAAATATTCATCACCACTGACTGATATGCCCATCATATGAACTAAATGTTAAAACACTAGTGTTAAATACAAAACTGTTTTTAAATCATGTTAACTAACTGTGATAGTTATGAATTATAATTTTCACAGTCTTAATAAATCCAGAATCACTTCATTTATCTGAATTAGAGCCACGTGCAAACACCAGTCTCATATAATGTTTACCTTCCTAACTGTGAAAGCCATAATGCTTTGTCCCACTTATGCATCTCACATTACACAACTTATAAAGAGTTCATAAATCTTAAGTAATTTACATCAATATGCTTCACTAGGGTTAGTAAACATTATTTTCTTATTTGCAGAAGAGGAGATTTAGATACCTGAGGTATAATCTTACACACTTTTTCTCATCAGTAAAGCCAGCTTAATATGTCTTGCTGGTTATGGAACCCTGTCACTTAAAATAACACAGCCATTTGTGGACTGAACTCTGAGTTGGATCACCACAATGTCTTGGTCTGATCCTTGTTCAAATCACCACTTCTTACCTGGATCACTTCAGTTTCCTGCTCCCTATTAGGCTCAGGGACAGATAGCTGAGTCAACATAAATGAAATTTTGGTCCACAGTGGTGGACTTCAGAAACCAGAGGCCAGAAAAAAACACCTCCAACTCAGATGAATCCCTGAGAAAAGTTAATGTGAAACCATATCTGTAGAAAGCTGTTTCAACCTCCAGGCCAAAGAAAGCTTTCTGTGATAGAGCAAACAGCAAGACTGGCAAGGTACTGGATCCAGAACTTTGACATGAACCTGATGCTAGGCAGTAGAGTTTATTCATAAAGACACGCTCCTTGTAATTACTCTCTTTGGTAATATGCATGTGCTGCCAATCTGCAAGGGTTTTTCTATTGCTCTGGAACTCAAAATTGTACAGGAACTCCCATTTGGAAATTATAGGGTTTGGTTCTCAGGCCACTTTTCATAACAGCATGAACCAGAAGCCATGGCAGTCCATCCCCCTACTCTAGCTCCCACCCCAAGACAAACCTTCTCAGTCAGTGTCTTGCATGAGATACTAAACTGAATGAGGCAATAGCAACAACACATACAGTGTAAAATATAATCCTGGACATCAGCACATGCATGAAGTACAAGGGTTTCCATGGCAGCACAATGGATGATGTGTGAATTTCCAAAACAATCCAAAATCTTAGCTTTTCTTTGAGACTTTCCAGGGAAGTGGCCTACACTTTTCTCGAGATCAGACTAACTTGTACTCTTCATTATTTTAGAGAAATGGCCATGTGGGTCCTCTGAAATCTGAACTAAAGCTAAAATCAGAAATATGAAAGTGTGAAATATATTTGCCATGTTTCCAAATACCCAGAGTAAAACTTTTTTTTTTTTTTTTTTAATATACATTGTGTAAGACTGCACATTCTCAACAAACAAACAAACAAAAAAACACAACCCCAAACTAAAACACCCTAGGAACCAAGACTAGAATATACGTCTAGCAAGAGGCAATGTTATAACTGGGATTACCCTTCTGAGGTTACTGATATTCTTGTTTTGATGTTTTGTGCAGCAACCAAGATATATTGCACAAAATGTGATATACTTGTTAGGAAAGAGAAATTATAAGAGCAACATCCTCACTACAAGAATTTTCTAAGTATTGTAGACCAAATTCCCCTTCAGCATAGTTCCACTGATCTGAGAACCTGATGATTCTCCATTACTATTAACCATCCATTACTATTAACTTCCAACAGTCCACAGTCTATGTCAGTTAATAATTAAAGAAAACACCTATGGAATATGTATTTAAATACTACCTTGCAGAGATTCAAGTTTCTTGGAAGTTGAGATAACTTAAAACAGTTGAGGTAATTTAAAACAGATAAATTCATCTAACATAAACAACAATAATAGTAATAAAATAGCAAATCAACTATTAGTTTTACTCTAAAAAATGCAGATATTAATGTCTGCAATATGAAGATGTTATTGTGGTAATGTGAAGTTGGTGAAATGTTTTATGAACTTCTTTTCTTAGAAATGCAAACTACTCTGCTTTCTGCTGAACATTGCAAAATCCAGCAATCCTATGGGTGATCAGACTTTTTGACTCAGTTGGAATGGGGAGGGAGAGTATTGCTGAATCACTAAAAAGATCAGTCACCCATGTGCAATTGCACTAACCTGTGGGGGTCCGAGATGTGAACTCTGGATCAAAATGAAAGGTGTCTTCTGGTCGTCCCACTGCAGGCTTGAAAGGTGGCTTGATTTCTTTCCTGTATAGTTTCTACAAGAAGAACAGACCACAGTCAGCAACATAACAACAAACTCTGTACCTTCAGTACCCACATATATGCTCCCCTTTGTTTATCATGTCCTTTGTCATCTCAGTGCCAACCTTCAAGACTGACAAAGAAGATGATAAAGTTCTGGTTCTTCCCTGACTGGTAGGTTCTTCCCTGACTGGTAGGCTTAAAATCCGTGCTCTGGATGGTCCCTGCAGTTTTTACTTACTAGAACTTGGCATATAAACACAGATATTTCTGGTTGAACATGGACTGATGGAATATTCTGTCTGGGGCATCTGAAAATTCATTGATCTTATGGGCAGGGCTGGCACATGCAATGGTAGCACCAAGAAACTGCACATGGGTGAGTTCAGCATCACAGCAACGACAACGAGCACAAATAACCACTAGGAAGTGGTGACTGCTTTAGCATTTATTAGTATTTATTATTTGTGAAGAACTAGCAATATGTTGGGTGCTCTGCCAGACGGAGCTGAGCAACAGGCTTGGAGCTCACAACCTAAACAAGCGATTTGTTCTTTTGGCATATCTGGTAAAATGGAAGGGGTTTAGTAGAAGAAATTCCCATCAAAACACAGTAGGAAGAAAGCACTGCAGATGGACATGAAATCATGTTAAAGGCCTAAATGTGCTTGTGCAGAGGAGAAAAAACAAGGAAAAAGCTGAGGAAGAGCAGAGTGTATAAACAGGTAAGGACTGCAAAGTGAGTGAGGGGCATGTAGGGGAGTATGTAAGTAACAGTCACACGTATGCATGGCAATACTCTGCCTTCATTACCAGGGATTTTCTAGCCTCTTTACTCATGCTTAGCAATGGTTAAGAAATTGCTTCACTGTGCTTCTTTGTAAGCATTCATATACACACATGTGCATGCACTCTGGGAGATTAATAAACCAAAGCTCAGTATGTCTGAATCTAACCTGAAGCCTACAGAGGTTAATGGAAAGAGTCCTATTGATTTCAGCAATATTTGCATCATCTCTCCTCGAACTGGCAAAACCTGAACACCATGCTGATGGCAGCATGACAGCATGACAGAGCTCACAGTTGACTCCCTGCCCCACGTTTCCATCCCTAGGCTGTACTCTCTTTCTAGCAATGCTTTTGTTCTCAGATTTCAAAGAGCTGAATTAGTTGCCACAGACAGCCCCCAATAATTAACATGTCTAAGCAAAAATATACATTTCTTTCAAACTTTTAGGTCACAAAATTGCTAGAGAGCAATTTTATGACTGCCTGCAATATGTATTTTCAGGTTAACTCAAAAAAAATTCATAATGAGGTGATTTTTCAGAATATTTAATGGAGATTAATACATGTTTGTCCAGTTCTCAGCATACAGGAAGAGTCTTTTATCTCTGCCTTTTTTTTTTTTTTTTTTTTTTTTTTTGTGTTGAATTAACTTCTATAATATAAAGCATGTGGTCAAACCCAAGATATATATACATCAACATAATTTAAACTTCATTTTGCATAGATTAATGGTTCTTGAGGTAGGACATTCTGCAGCATAGTATTAGCATTAGCATAAAGCAGATGTTTGTGGCTGAATTATGATTCCTTGGAAAAGTGGAATGGTGAGGCTGGAAACGACTCTGCAATAATTAATGGCCATTTCAACATAAAAAGTTCTTGCTTGCGTAAAACTGCTCCGTATCTTCTGAGAGAAAAAGAGATGAATAATTGCAGTGAGCCACAATGGAAAGCCAGTCTTCCAAATAATTAAAAGCCAGTTGCGATCTTAAGCAGGAAGTGTCAGTCATCAACTGAAAAGTATCAACCTAGTAATTAACATATATGTTTTTCTGTCTGCACAGAGCTTTAAAAGAGCACTCAGCACCTACTGAGGGTCTCTCTGTTGCTAGGATGTCACCTTGCGAAAGCTATTTGCTTCCAGCTTCCCTTTATTTGTCTTAATTCACAACTGCAGTCCTTTTACTGCAGAAAGCAATATGGTCACACACACGCTTCCTTTTTGAATCAAATGCACCCCTCATCCTGTGAGGTCCAAAAATTGGAAAACATTTTACAACTGTACATCATTCGTGAACTGCACTCGCTCTTGATTATCGTAACCATATTCTCCCTGGCCTCTCAATTCTGCACCCCCCCATCTGCAGTTTCTTAAGTGCTGCTGGATCCACATTTGTGTTTTGAATCCCTAACCCACATCCTCCACTACTAAGGAGGGATTTGAGATTCATCATGACTCACAAGCCACCTAAAGATGTGTAATCACAAATCCGCTTGTTGGGAGGGGATGGAAACAAAGAAGTTTCTTGTGTGGGAGAAAGGAACCTCCTCTGAGTGTAAACTGGACGACACCCTTTTCCATTTCCTTTTCTACATGCAATAAAAATTGTTTCTGGTCTTTCTGACCAGACGATTAGGAACAGCAAAAGGTAAACTGCCTACAACATTTTTCCCAGGCTCTTGAATCAGGTAGCTAGATGGAATCATTGAGGAACAAGAAAGAGCAAAGCAGTGTCATCTGTGGGCTTTGCCACCCCACACTGGCTGCACTGTCCTGAGAGAACCAGTACAATCAAAGCCAATTCTCTGAAGCAAACTAAACCACAATGCAGAGTTAAATGTGAAAGCTTGCTGCAGGCAGAGAACATCTTCCTTTAATGTCCTTTAAATGTCCTGTATCTTGTCTACTCCAATATGCAAAGTGACAGAAACTGACCTAAGAATACAGGAAGAATCACAGCCATTGTCTTCCATGTGAGCAGAGAACAAATCTCTTGGAGGGTTTGAGATCCTTCTGGACTTTCCAAGAATATTTCTCATTTTATGTGAAATGTATTAACTTATTATCTCTTACCATGCTCCCAAAATTATTCAGGGTTGATGGACCAACCAAAGTGGCAAATGACAGAGCAAGGTAACTGAAATCTTTCAACAGTTTGGTGTCAGTCTGTAACAGAATTGGGTACCTCCTGCTCTGAAGATGTTTCTCATTGTAGCTTGGTTAAGCCAATGTTTGGCTGCTACCAAAAAGCCCACCTGCTTTCTCTGCTTGCATTGTGTCTGCACTGGCATTCATATGATATTGTTGTGTACCAGGATTTTCACAGAATTATCTTTCTACTGGCATAGCTTGCTGAACTTGTTAATCACAGCATCAGACAAGAACCAGAGACGGTGCAAAAACGGAGATAGGTGGCTGCTGGTGTGCACTGTGGCACGGTGCCATGCTTTTGGTGCCACTACAATTTCAGCTTAGCTGGACAGTAAAATAACATCCTCCTTCCCTTCTGTGCACTGTGACTCCTCTGAATCACCTACACCTCTGTGACAGAACTCTCATGCTGTCCTTTCTGGCTGAGCTCTCACAGTCCCCTGTGGGACCATTTCCAAGTGTGCATCAAGGGAAACGTACTGCAGCCCATGGGCTGGGCTCAGAGCAGGGACCAGAGACAAGAACATGGGTTGCAATCTCCACATGGCACTCTGGCAGCTCAGCAAATGCTGAAGCAATGTGAACTTAAACATTTCTCTTTTGCTAAGTCAACATGTGAATATGTAAAATACAGGAACTTTCAAATTGAATTTATTTCCAGAACCTTGCAACCCACAATATAACACTATATTTCAACATCTTTTCTGATTTGTGGATAAAGAAAAATAAAATAAAAATAACTAATTTTCTTGCAGGTCCCAATGATCTTTTCTTAATATATATCGCCAGATCCCTGATATGAGCTTCATCTGAACACACCTCATCAGCTGGGACTCAAACAATACACCAAGGAGACCAGTAACCAAATGCTGGACATATGTCTGTCCTTTGCTATTTATAAGCAGTTAATTCACCATTATCTTAAAAAAAATGCAGAGAAACAAATGCCTGTATACGTGCCTTGAAAATGTCAAAACCCCCAAAACAATAAAAACGACTCCCATCCCCCATTAAAAAAAATAAATAAAAAAGAAAAAAGTTTAATTTAGTCGAAATCTATTTAGTCATTTCCTCAATGGTTTCTTTAATGAAAATTGAATTACTACTTAGACACCTTCCAGAAACTGAAAGATGCTACCCTCCACAGTGACACATTCATAGTGTGAGAATAAACTCCCTTGATACATACACCTGTCACGGAAAACCTAATAGGCAGACAAAAGGATGAACTACCTCCTAAAATGTTTCTCCTCTAGATTAATGACACAATGTTATTGCCTACAAGCGATAGAGAAGTTAGTAGAATTCAGACCTTGGGATCAACTTTTGCTGTTTGCATAATCTGTAATTAAATGATTCGCAATTCCAGATCACTTTGATCTCTGATTAATATTAGAGGAAAAAGAACTTGTGTCTGCTTTCTTCTCACTCCTTCCCAGCAGTATTTGACAGTTCATTTTCTAGGATGTCAGTTGCTCCAGTTACAATTTAGCCTGTCATCTAAATAGAAACCACTGCTTTAGTCCAAGTCCTCTGCCTGCAGTCTGCAAAAACAGATTTCATTTTTTATTTTCAGAGAAAAGCCAGAAATTCTTTAAGCATGACCTGGAAAGAAGAAACAGAAGTACAAATACCAAGAGCCAGGCTGTGCTTTCTAAGATCCATTGACTGAAATTATCTGAGGTCAACCCAATTGGGGCCTGCTTGTCTTAGGGAGAAAAGGGGTACATATGTAGTAAGCAGGTAAAACTTGGAAGGAGCTGTGCACCTAATCTTCTTGGGAATCACAGCCTTGATCATGAAAGACAGTTCATTCATTTAACACAGTATCTATCCAGTTTGCATCATAGTGTCTACTAAATGCCTTAGAGCAGTAAGAGTGATATTTGCAGAAACCTTCATCTATTTTTCACCCTGCAAAGTGAGGACTTAGGGTTTTGTTACTGGGTGACAATAGCCATGAAAACAAGACTCATACAGAGACTAGCTCATGACACAGTTTAAATTTTGTCATAAATACTCTATATTAGATCGTCCCCAGTTCTTTTAGTGCTACCTACACAACACAAACTACATCTGGACTGAAAGGCAGCACCCCAGAGTATGGGAATGGAGCAAAGATATTGTGGGAAAGGACTGGGGGAGGACATTTTTCTGTAGCCACATTCATGCTTTCCAGGCTTGTACCTATTGTTTCTGCTGTACTTGGCATGAGCATCTGCAGCATCATAACAATACTCTTCACACTGTATGTCATTTCCACTGCATTCACTGTCTTCATCCAAACCAGACGCTGCGTCTGGTTGTGTCTGTTTGAAGACAGTGAGAGACGGGAAACAAGTGGGAAATGACTGCCTCAACAGGTAAACATTTCAGTGATAGAGACAATAACCAAGCCTGAACCCAAAACCCAAGGGAACAGTTCTGACAGTAGATGAAGATTTGATTTATACATTTCTGTCTGCAATTCTAATGATTTCATCACCAAGATGTCTAGACATCACACATAACTTGGAAACAAGCAACTAACTCTCATTTCTGTTTTGAAACTTTTTTTTTTTTTTAACTGAGATGAAGCAGCTTGTTCCTGGTTACCATGTCACTCCTATTGTAGGAAAAAGCTTGCTTAAAAAAAGACCTCTTTTGTGTCAGGTTTCTAGAAGACAATAACCCATTCTGACCCTTCATGATAAAGGGACTTCTGATAGAGGATCATTTTACTACAGCCTCTGAAAATTCCTACACTGCTGATTGCAGCAGTGTTATCATACCTGTCAAGGTAGCTTAGCTCTCCATGAGAGCTTGCCTCCTTGCTCACTGAGGCCTTTATATTACCAAAGTATAAAAAAAATCAACATTCATATCCTGCCTTATCAATGTCATTGTTTATTGATTTTATATACATGATGGAAATAAAAAAAATGAGGGCACTGGGGACTCTTTTCCTGTAACAACAGAGAGATCAGCACTAAACACCTGTGCATGACCCATTTTTTCTCTATAACCATGCTCTGCTTCTTTCCACGGATGTGGAATGTGCTAACGGTTGGATCATCATCATAACACAAAATTCTGGCTTCAGCTCAAGGCTGGGGTGGCTCACGCCACTCTGAAATGCATACTTTGCTGCTGCTGTAACTAGATAAACTGCACAGGACCTCCATGAATGATAGTAAAATTAAGATTAAATAAGGAAATGGATTATAAAGATGATAGCTGATGTGTGTAATAATGATCCATCAGTCTCCAAGAGAGTGCAATAATGTTGGATTAAAATGAATCTTTACAGCTACATTTTACAGCAAAGTTACAGGGATAGATAAGTCAACACAGGGTGGTTAAATAAACCTCCATCTCTGCCTCCAAGTCATGTTTAAGCACACCTACTCTCTTGATGGTATATATTTCCCTGACCTCTCCACAAGAACTTTTCAAATGTTGAAGGACTATACAATGGACCTTGCTGAACATGTTTTCAAGATGCAGAGACTTATTTCTCCATGATGAGTTACTGAGTTGCTCCACTAGCAAACAGAAAAGGAGAAACTCTGCCACCATTTCAATGCTCCCAGATTAATTAAGATTTATGCACCTAACCTGTATTTACTTTAATTGCAAAGCTAAGGACCAGAGGAATGCAGACAATAACAACATCATCTCTGTAGGATTGTCTATATTTAAAACTACCCTTTAAGCTGATGCAACATACCCCGTAATTTTTTTTGTAAATGTAAACTCTTTAAACAGAATCTTATGATTAGTAAAAAGCAGAAGGAAAAAAAAATCTAGACTCCAGAACATATATAATAGGACTAAAAATCAGTAGGACCATAAAGAAAATTCTCAAACTCCACTTTCATTGATCATCTTGTAGCATGCTTATGAGTCATGCCAACTCTTCAACATGCAGTCCAAAGTAGATTCATGAGTTTTTCCAAAATTAGTGAGTCTGTGTGTCTTCTAAAGGCCACTTGGGCACTGCAAAATGTGCTTTCACAGAGATGCTAGCTTTATTGTAAAGCCCTGGGCAGTGTTTTGAGAATGGCCGTGGGACAGATTCATACTGTTTTACCAGAATTTATGGTAAGAATTGCATTAGTAAGAACAGCGACCTGTTACATTGGCATTCATGAGTGAATTCAAATCAAATATTAAAGAGATGTAATGACACCATAACATAGGTAAGACAAAATTAAACTAGAAAATTCTAGTGGATGTGGAAAACAGGAGCTATGATGCATTGGCAGATGCTCAGATAGAGAACAGTTTGCCTCCATGTTTGACAAAAAATATTGATTTGAACAAACACGATACTGAAAAAGAGAGGTTTAACCTCACTGCAAGTCTGAATCAAGCACTTAGATAAACTCTACAGCCAGCTTTATGAGCTGTAGCTGATAGCAATAAAATAAATCCTTGTTTACCACTCTATGAATCACGTCTGACATGTCTTATTAGAACCATGTTATATTTGATAAAATGTTTGCTGTTCCTGTTTTGAGTGCTGATGTTAAATTAATGACTCACCTTAATAAAACATCAACCACTTGTAAAAGGAGTTGCTATTTCCTGTTCTGGCTGGCTGACTTGCATACCCAATGATGCAAAATCACTGTTCTGAAAATCCACCTGTGTTGTTTTCTGTTGTACCCACCACAGCAGAAGAGCCAGATCCTGTCCTACAGTTACTTAGAAGGAGCCAACAAAGCTATTTTGCTAGAGGACTTACAACACCAGCCAGTCCCAGTAGTACCATGCTGTGTTTCAGAGACGGGTACACCTTGAAGTCTTGGGGCTTCTTGGAACTACATGGGCAGATATATGCAAGAGTGGACCTGGGGCTATTCTGAATATTTTCAAGAGAGAAAAAGATTCCTGGAAGTCTCTGACACTGGGAATAATAAAACTTGCATTTAGTCTAGCTTGTCAGAGCTAATGAGAAGGACAAGTATTTCAGTATGGAACATAAAACCAGAAGGATGGAGGGACCTAAAGCATCAGACAGCTTCACTTTGGAGTACCTTTTTCAAACTCAGCCCTTTGGCTCTGTGTTCCTTTGCAATTGAAACATGAAATATTACAGGAATTCCTTTATTTACAACTGATCGTTTGCACTTCGATTCAGTGCCCACAATCAATGAATCATGCTTATTAGAGTTGAATGTGGAAATTACTCTGCAGAACACTGCAAAGAGCCTCAGGTAGTACTGTGATTAGCCAGCCCATCAGACAGAACAGAAACAAACAGTCAGAGAAAACTGACAATTGCAGAAAACAGATTTCTATTTCTTTCACTTTGGGGTATGAGAACAAATGTTTATATGTATGACAGAGACATAGGTACCCGCTTAAAAGGCTCTAGATCCTGGTTCTTCTACGTTAGAGATTAATTAATCTCTTTTATAAACATGC
This sequence comes from Aythya ferina, assembly GCF_964211825.1. Classification (NCBI taxonomy): domain Eukaryota; kingdom Metazoa; phylum Chordata; class Aves; order Anseriformes; family Anatidae; genus Aythya; species Aythya ferina. Next base: position 45,817,473 of record NC_140298.1, on the reverse strand, counting down.
TAGTTGGTCTTCAAAAATTTAGCTAAGAAAAAAATAAAAAATTAAAATGCTGCTCCACTTACATTCCAGTCTATAGTAACAAAGAATGGGTGACGTTTAATTTCTTCCACTCCATCGAATCCAGCACCTGACAAGAGAATGAAAGAATCAAAATAAAGTCATGCTTAGTAAAGTGCTACATGATATCACTTCTCCAGCTTTCCTCCCCATCCCTCTTTTCTTCTGACAAGCCAGAATCACCATCTAAAATTTTCTTCTAGACAAGAAAGCCTGAACAGTACAACTGCCACAACCATACAAACAACCATAAATGCAGACAATGGCACCTCATTAATGGATATTTGAGGACTGAAGGTTTTTTCTTTTTCTTTAAGTGAGGCTGGTGTCAAGGCTGCTCTCTTCAGGCTTCAGATGAGACATGTGATTTCAGCTGCAGCAGAGCACAGGCACCAGCAAGACCAGGAGGGGTCCCAAAGCTCCAGCAAGGCTACTGCTGCTTCTTGCCACCAACAGGAGATCCCCTGCCTGCACTGATTAGCAAACCTTCTATAATCACCCATTCTCTGCATTCTCTGAAGGCAGGAAATAATGCATTACTAGTAAGTTCAGACTCAAATTATCAAAAGGCTCCAAATGATTTCAGGCAAGTCAGGTTTTTAGGTTCTCCCTTCTCAAATACCATCTTCAGATTTGCATGAGTACCAAAATTATCACTCTCACTGGTATCTTTCCTTCACTGGTAGTACTGTTAGACTTCTCTATTAAACTTTCTCTATTGGAAATTTAAGGAAACTCCTCTGAGATCTGGTAATGAATCTAATCTTAAAAGATTGTTTGTTTGTTTTTTAATTCCCTTAGTTGAATTTATATGCTTCAATACCGTCGCAAAAAATAACAGGTGCTCAGTAATAATTAAACATCTGTCAGAGATGACTTAGCATTCCATTTTGGAAGAGTTGATCGGACTTTATTAATAGTAGCTTTCATTTTTTCAGAAGGAGAAATAACATCTGGAAGCAAAGGCTTCACAATGCAATTTTGGAACCAGTTCCTGAAAGGTACCCAGCGCTTCTTTGCAAGGATGCTTAACATCCTGGATTCTCAGAAGGACTCAGGATTAATAAGAATCTTGCAAAAGGCACCTTAGAGGACTCAGCTTTTTAAATGCAATAGTTGTACTTCCTGAGGATCTGCATTACAAGCAGTTTAGAAAGGTCTTGTCAACTCAAGCTTTTGTAAAATGTGACATCTGCTCTCCTTGTGTACAAGACATTACTGATGTTTGCCAAAATGCACTGATCAGGAACGGCTTCCTACAGTCTGCTTAATGTTCACTGATGAATGGATATGAAAAGCAAACACTTTGTGAACATAACATACCGGATTATGTCAGGCCTGCTGCATAATAACTCAAAAGTAATGCTGGTCTGATTACTTCCCCATCCTGGTAATCTTATAGTATAGACAAATGTAAGAGATGCACACAAGGATAAACAATCCTAGCCTGGCATACAATATTAGGTGTTCTGAGGTGACCCTCCTCCCCAGGCAGGAGTGAGGTCTTTGGGTTATAATGGACATTTCTAGGAAAACACACCATGAAATCAAATCTTAGAGAAAAGAGGACAAAAGAGAGAACATCATTATGTAGCTGTATAAATCTATTGTATATCTGCAGTGTTAGTGTGGAATCTAGTTAATTCCCTCACCTAGAAAAGGGTGTATCTTATAGAGGTAAGAAAAAATCAAAGTGTAACAGTGTAACAACAAAGGGTATGACCTGGAAACAGATGACTGAGGAGGGTATATGACAGAGATCTGAAAAGTCATGATTATTTGGAAAGGGAGGGGGAGGAGAGTTAGGGATTAAGCATTCCACATCTTTTTCTGTATGAGAATTTATGTCAATAAATGATGCTAGTAGGAATCAGGTTCAGAGCAATCTGGAGGTCCTTCTTCAGACAGCAGCCAGTTGTGTGACGTGTGGAATTACTTGAAAAAGAGGACACGGAGGCAAAATACTTATATAGGTTCAGGGGGAGACCAAAAAAGTATGTGGAAAATAAATCTGCTAAAGATTGCTTCATTGACAAACCACAAGAGGTTCAGGAAAACCCTTGCTTGACCTTAAAGCACGTGGAGACTAGGAGAGAATTTGTGTGAAGTATCACATATGCTTACCCTATTCTTGCTCTTCCCAAGATAATTGTTTATGACTTCTAGGTATTGGACAATAAAATACTGAGACTTAGATAGCAATTAGACTTGTTTTATTCCTTTCTTAGCATAGTTTTTGCATGCACTGTCTGAAGTCTGTACTAGATACCCCTGACAGATTCATTCTAATTTCAGCAATTCCAACAGAAAAAAGAAACCAGCACAGCTACTCCGAAAAGAATCATATTAAATAACTCTTCAGAGAAGAAATATCTGTGAAAAATATCTTGTGTTCAGTGGTGGTCATTGGAAACTTTGTAATGTGCTGTGGATGTTCTTTACTAAATGAGGGTGAAACCTAAGTGCCAAACCAATTTCAGAGGACTAGGACACTCCAAGTTACTGGTAACATTCCTTAGTCTTCTCTGCTCTGCTTCCTACCCTGATGCTTTACTTCTCTGTCTTGTAGGCTTATGGATAGATCATTGTGTGATGGGAATGACTACCCTTTTTCAGATGATATACTATTTGAAACAAACACTTTTTGCTACCATTTTTGTTCTTTCTTTTCTGCAAAAATGCAGAAATCAGAACCAAGGAAAAATCCCACCCGTAGCTACTTCTATTTGTGGAGTACTAAAGTGTGCAGTAAGGAATGTAGCATGCAGTTGACATGGGTATTTGTTTGAAAAATTAGCGTTTCCCACTTGGGGCCACCTCAGAGCTCTGGCACAGAAAGAACACGTTGTTGGGAATGTCATGGCTTGACTCCATCTTTGGCTAGCTTAATGTACTAAAGAGATTTAGGATGGTAATAGCCTAATTTTGCAAAGAACGAAGGACTTCTAATTCACAACAGCTGATCACAGAATCACAGAATTTTCTAGGTTGGAAGAGACCTCAAGGTCATCGAGTCCAACCTCCAACCTAACGCTAACAGCCCTCCACTAAACCATATCCCTAAGCTCTACATCTAAGCGTCTTTTGAAGACTTCCAGGGATGGTGACTCCACCACTTCCCTGGGCAGCCTGTTCCAATGCCTCACAACCCTTTCTGTAAAGAAGTTCTTCCTAACATCTAACCTAAAACTCCCCTGGCTCAACTTAAGCCCATTCCCCCTCGTCCTGTCACCAGGCACGTGGGAGAACAGGCCAACCCCCACCTCGCTACAGCCTCCCTTGAGGTACCTAAAAAGAGCGATAAGGTCACCCCTGAGCCTCCTCTTCTCCAGGCTGAACAAGCCCAGCTCCCTCAGCCGCTCCTCGTAGGACTTGTTCTCCAGGCCCCTCACCAGCTTCGTCGCCCTTCTCTGCACCCGCTCAAGCACCTCGATGTCCTTCTTGTAGCGAGGGGCCCAAAACTGAACACAGTACTCGAGGTGCGGCCTCACCAGAGCTGAGTACAGGGGGACGATCACCTCCCTAGCCCTGCTGGTCACGCTGTTCCTAATACAAGCCAGGATGCCGTTGGCCTTCTTGGCCACCTGAGCACACTGCTGGCTCATATTCAGCCGACTATCCACCATCACTCCCAGGTCCTTCTCTGCCTGGCAGCTTTCCAACCATTCCTCTCCCAGCCTGTAGCTCTGCTTGGGGTTATTGCGCCCCAGGTGCAGGACCCGGCACTTGGCCTTGTTAAACTTCATGCAGTTGACCTCAGCCCATCGGTCCAGCCTATCCAGATCCTCCTGCAGAGCTTTCCTACCCTCAAGCAGATCGACACACGCACCTAACTTGGTGTCATCTGATTTTACATCAGAGAGAAGATTCAGTCCTTCCTGCAGTTTTTATTCCCCAATTTTCCCTGTGGAGAGACCTGATTGTGTAGCCCACAGCTCCCTCATGGCCCCTGCGCTCTGGCTGCTGGCAGTGGCTTGTGACTGGGTCTCCTTCAAAAAGAGAGGAAAGATGTGGCCCGAGGGCATGTTCAGGGATAGCTCTGAGTGCCCCTAGGGGCCACCCTGACCCTGTGTAGAAATCAAAGGGAGAAGTTACAGCATTAGGTACTTATGGGGCAGCCTCTCTAGATTTGTTCTTTGTGTTTGGGCCATTCATCTACCCTCTACAAATCTAGAGTGGTATTGAAAAAGAGATGTGCTCTCACAGAGAAAAGAAGCCCAGAAGAGGTCCCATCTGGACTGTCCTACTTCATGGGGGTGGACAGTTCTCAAAATAGAGAACCATCCATAATCTGTAGTTGAGGACTGAGCACTGAAGTGCAGCTCATGGCTCCATGACTGTACACCTGCTGCCCTCCTCTAGTTTTCTACTTGCCTTTTTTTTTTTTTTTTAACTTCACTTTAACTACAATTTTGTAACCAGACCTCTCTGTGAAGAATAATCTGCACAATCAAGCCTACTGCCAGCAAGTGTTCCTACATGCCATGCGGTCCCACAAGGGTCCAAGATGATAAATAGTGCTTTTGGATCTAATTGCCAGCTTAAACACATTATGGAATGCATATAGATTTATATAAAAGTAGCCTCATGTTAATAAGCGAAAACTTCATTATCTAAGATTGTTTTATGACTGTAATAAAAGTGTCTGCATGCAGTAATGAAAGAATGTTTTATTTATAATTGTTTTTGATTGTTGAATCATTATGGACAACATGAGCCCTGAAATACACTAAGGGGAAAAGAGACCTATGAAAATTTATTATTTGAATATGCAAAATGAGTAGAAGGGTTTTAAAGAATTTTAATTTCAGGGAATAAAATTTTAGTGACTCTACATTTTCATGATCTGGGCCACACATTTTAAAATTCATTCTAAGATTTACAAAAATGACACACAATCACTATGATGAAGGAGAAATTTGTTTTTGAGTTTGTTGTCTCATAAAACTGAAAAATAAAGCTTTCTATGCATCAAAGAAGAATGTTTCTTCCCCAGTAACATAGGACTAAGGAAAGAATAATCATTTCTTCAGCTTCTATGATGACCCTATCAGCACATGCTTTTATTGTATACTTTCTCGGCCAAAAATCTTAATTATGAGGACTCTAGAACTTTATGGTGCTTAGCAGTGTAAGGAGTTCCTGAAATGCTGTTTAGATTTGTTTACCTGCCTGAACAGATTGAGGACTTTGGGTATGTGAGAATTAGTCCTTTCTTTAAGTTACTAGAAATGCAATGAACTTACACCTTTACTGTTCAGAAAAGGGCAGACAATGCCCATAACAAAAGATGCCAAAGACTTTCATTTCCTTTAAAATTTGTTAAAATTGTTAAAGAATTATCATGGGCACCAGACTTAAAAATAGAATCAGTTAAACAGTATCACTAAGTTCCTTCTCTGCCTCATTTATCTCCCTCCAATCCTAGTATATTTTCGTTTGTACCTAAAGCTTCAAAACAAAGTTTCAAACAAAATTTTATAATTCCTAGTCAATCTTTACTTCTATTTCTTAAAATATCAAAACCGAACAGCAAAAAGTGAAATGGTAGTCAGAATAAAATGATTTTTTAAGCCCAGCATCTTTTGGTTTGCCAAAGTTAGAAATATTTTAGGACTAAATACAAACACTCTCCAGATTTGCAAACTTCTGAAACAATGACTGAAAGCAAGTGTTTGATCCATAATATGGTTCACACTTTATTTTAGCATGCTTCATTAATTTTCCAAAGATTTTTCAAAACAGGATGTCTAAGGCTACTTTTCTTTTATCTTCAGACTGATTCCTTTCCCAGAAAAAAGCTAGAATCTACAAAGCTGAAGTAGTCCTTTTATCTACTGACTTCTGTTCAGCATTTAGGCCAACCATTTAAGTATTTCTTCTTTCATTACCAACAAGCTTGTTTTCAACATCTTTCATGCTGATTCTCAATCAGTTGATAAATAGAATGCCTTCAGAAGCTTTCCACTGGTATCCCCCAAAAAGTTAAGGTCTATTTTTGTGTTAGTCTTTTAGATTTTATTTCCTTGAGTGCTTTTGTTATAAATAATCTCTTCCATTCTCCCAGCCTTCATACTATTTCAACAAATCTCAGGTTTAAAACCTTGCTCCTTAGTAATTCCCCATGTTAAAACTGAGAAAATACTGGGGCTAGAATTGTCATGGCTCATTTCTAAAGCTAAGCAACTTCATTGATTTAAGTGAGCAGCTCATTTTTTAAAGGACCAGTATACAGAAATTCCCAGTGATTTCACTGGAGCACATTTTGGATACACAGCAAACTGCAGGAAGCCACAAAATGAGCAGTGCAGCACAAAACAAGAGACAGAGAAAGAAAATATAGCAGAAAGAAACAGAAGAGGTGAGTGAGGAAAAGTTTATATTTGCTGCAGTGTCTTACTTTCCTGAACGTGGATTAAACCTAGAAATGCCTTGACTCTATTTTTCTTTAACATCAACCCAACTGCTTGATGGCAACTGAAACCTGCTGAGAAATGTGTTTTTGCACTGTCACCTCTATGACATATCAGACTACAAGAGGTGCCATCAGGTCAGGAATTAAAACCCATGGGAGCACAGTGCCTCCACAGGCTATGCAGGTGTCCGCCCGCAGGGAGGAGAGGGATCACAGCAGTGTGCCAAGTGCCTGGTTCCCTATTCCTGCCATCTTCAGAAGATGGCTTTGCAGGAGGCTGGGTAGTCTCTGTTCCCTGTGTGGAGCAAGGGCTCCTGTCTCCTGCTCTCTCCTGGGGGCAGCCTATGCCATACCATCCTCCTCCATGGGAGTCGGGCTCCCTCAGAAAACAGCTGAGCCCCCATGTCAGGTCACTGCATGAGGCAGGGGCTTCAGCTGAGTTGCTGGATTCATGCAGAAAACATCCATTCACCTAAAATGTGACAGTCCAAGATGGCTCATTGTAAAGCAGAGGGCTGGAACAGCCCACACGCTGCCTCACCTGAAGCAAGGGAAAGAGATACTGGAGTAAGAATGTCAAGCAAGAGCTCAAGGGCACAGAGTACAGCATTCATCTTCCCCACGTACTCATGCACACCCACGTGTACCTATTAGGAAACGCAAGATCCATTGCTCAGGCAGATGGTGGTAGAAGTGGGCTGTCAGGCAGTTTGCTCTCTGCCGTCTGTCAGACCACTAATGCTGTGACAGTAGCACAGAGGATTAAAGGCACTACGTGGCAGAGCTTCAGCAGCACCACCTCCAGCATCTGAGAAGTGAGTGTGGGTACCACAAGGAAAAGGAGAAACCTCTCTTGAACCTCTTGCTCTTTCCACACCTCAGAACAAGTGATTTCCTAATTCAGCTTTTCGCTTCTAACCTTATGTCTCCAATCTGAAATAATCTTGCAAGTGTAAACAGTTGCAAGCAATACCAGCAAATTGCTTTTCACAAGTCTCAATATTTAACCGGTCTATGCCATTCCTTAAAAGACAAGTAATTTATTAGCTGCCAAAACTCCCATGGATGACAATGAGAGCCAACTACACATTTAAATAGGACCAGCCAGCTCCCTTCTTGTGATACAGTTTAGAGAATTGAAGGATTCAGTTTCTGGTCACAAGGTCGGTCAGTCTTTTACAGAGCTTTTGAGTTTCCAGAGCAAAGCATTTCCATCTAAAAGTACTGACACAGAAAAACATGTCTAGAAATTTCTTAAGACATTGATAGCAGAAATCTATTTTCATTGATAGCTACACAGGTTGGCTGTGTGGCAGATGCATAAAGAAACTCTTGTCCCTTCAAAAATAATTCATTATTCCAATGAAAAATAATTCTTATTCTGCACTAAGAAGTTCACACAAGGAAATCAATTCATTCCAACACTATCAGGCAAAGATGCCTCTACTCCTGTGACAAATATAACTCTGACTCTTCAGAGGTCCTTCATATTTCCATTTTTTCAGGTATCTTACTGCTAGCTTTGTAAAATCTCATGCTGGGCCTGGATCACAACTGTTGTGTCACCTCAGTCAAGGGCTTCTTCTGTCAGAGCTGGCAGATGTGAAGGGAGGAAGGGAACCCACTTTGTGGCACAGGCTCAGGGATAGCACGCTTTGGATGTGGCAAGAGATGAACGGAGCATTTAAAATTATTAGGGAAATTTAAAAATAGAAAGACTTGAATGAGTGGAGGATACCAGTAATCAAAAGATATTGGTAAGTGGTATATTAGAGTGTAAAAACAAACAAACACAAAACCTACAAGAGAGGTACAAAGAACCAGGAGAAATATAAAATGTGTACTTTGGAGTTATTCCCCACTGCCCTCTGGTTTGCCCTCTTCCTTTAGAAACAAGATTTTCCCTTGCTCATTCAAAACACAGCAGAATCTGAGACTATTATGGTGAAAAAAAATAATATATATATATATATATATATATATGCATAAATACATATATGTATTTTCACAGAACGGGATATAACTTCTAAATGAAAAAGAATACAGAGCTATTATCATGGTATCATTCACTTGATATGACCATTCTTATTTTTCCATGTAATAAATGAAGACTAAATTTCCAATGAAAATTATGTGCCAGGCATGGTCCATGACCTGAACAAATGTGATGAATTTCTTAATTAAACTCCCAAAGGTAGAGACAGCATAAGATACATGATTCAATAAATTCCTTTAGTTTATCACTACTTAAACGGAATTAGTAGTAACCAAGGGTGAAAATACATCAGTAAGAAAGGAGATAATATGTTCAGGGTAACAAAGAAAGCCTACTGTTAAAATGTTCCCAGCAACCAGAATGAAACAGCATTGAAATGCATTTTAGAATGGGAGAGCTCATGAAAAATTTTACTCTCTTTTTCTCCCTACCTCAGATCTGCAGCTAACCTACACAGAATAAAAAAGATCCCTGTCATCCCAGTTCCCTATATTATCATATGCTGGAGTTGCCTTACACAGTTCATAAATGATGGTGGTTCACTCTCCCTCAACACTGAAAAAATAAAATCCAAGCTAATAACATGTTTGTGATTCCAGTGTTTTGCCTGCACTCTTTGCAAATTTCTCTAGTAATGCTGAACGTTCCCTGCACTTGGGGAAAATATGCAAAATGCACTCTAAATGAAGAGGATAACTCTCAGGGAAATGATCTCTGAAGGAAATGATCACCACTTGACAAGACGAAGCACACATAACAAATGCACTGATCAAATGCACACCCATACCTAATCTGTTGGATGGGTTCCTTTTGAAGAGGGCTCGCAGCAGGCTCTGGGCTTCTATGCTCAAGAACTGTGGCATTCCCAGCTTGGCTCTGAAAGAACACGACACTTGAAAAGAAAATAGATTTTTCAAAAATTTTCTCCATCATATTGTGGTTTACAGAGTGGAATTGCAGTAGTCAGGAGGGGGCAGGCACATGAATTTGCGGACCAAAGGCATGATTACCTAAACACATTGCAATGAAAACTGAGGGCTTGATCCTTTCTGCTGAATGATTTATCACTGGCATCACTGAAGTAAATCTAAGTAAATCTAATGAATCTCATAATATCATTTGCAGCCTAAATAGATCATTTTCCTACTTTTTTTTTTTTTTTTTTTTTTTTTTTAGTTTTTAGTTTTTAGGAATAGATTTGGGAATCAAGAGAAATTTAAAGATGCAAAGAAACTATTGTGTAAATAATGATAATAAATTACATTGACTAGAATGGATAAAACTTTTCCCTTGGTGTTTCAATGCTGCAGAGAAGAAACATAAATATAAGGTGTAAATAAAAAAAATGTAACAATAAGAAAGGTAAGCTTCAAACTCCGAAATAATTAGGTCTGTGCTTAACATTAAGTGAGTGGGAAAAATTCAAAGGAAAATATGTGAAACTTTGAAACAACAAAACATAAGCTATCCTGCAGAAATCTATTTCCACATCTGTATGTATAAAGACATTCTGTATTATGGAAAGTAAAATATGTTTCTTTTGTAAAGCCTGCTCAGTAATTCACTTCATTCTATATATTCTGAAGGCAATTTCAGAGCCACATGCAGGCATTAGCTGCGCGCACCTTACCAAATCTATGACTTACAAAGCTTTGAAAAACTCAATATGCACATTATTATTTGCCATCCTTCATATACATAGGACCTATAGGCTGCCCCAAGGGCACAGCTAACTCATAGTTAACGAAACAAAATAGGTTTCAGTACTCACTTGAGAATAAGAGCCATTGTCTCTTTTCTGTCTTTTCCCTGGAACGGTAACGATCCTGTCAGCATCTCAAACTGTGGAATAACAATAAAATGTCAAATCAAGTAAGTGTTGAGACAGTCTGCATAGTTTATCTACACCATGACCATCTTCTATTCATTTCAAACATAACCGAAAACTTGAGGAAAAGAAATGGCTCAACAAGCTGTAGTTTGGAAAAAAATGATGCAGCAAATGTGGATTTTGCAGAACATCAGGGACTAATATGACCGTTTAGCTGAAGAGCCTTGTTACAAACTGATACTCTGGGTCAAGTTTTGGTATGTTTAGGGACAAGTATCATACTTGCTTCTTCTTCTAGCTCCTGTCCTATGGCCAATATTGGAGATGAGATATTTGACTGGATGGACCTTTAGTCTGAACAGGTATGGTTGTTCTTAGGTGTCTGGCATAGACTGTGGTGCAAGGAAAATGGGTCTACCACACCATTCCACATCTTTTCTTCATCCATCGCGTCCCTTCCAATTTGGGATATTCCACGATTCTATGCTTCTCTTTACTTGAGTCCAACTACATTTGCACTACTTAGAAATGTCATTGCTATACTTTGCATGTTCAAACCCAACATCCTCAAGGCATTATTACGTGCTTTTTTCTCTCCCATTTTGGTTTCCCTGGCTGTACTCAATGATGAATTTTGCAAGTGTCACATTTAAGTGAACCCAAGTCTCAAAGCAAAACTCAGCAATCATCATCAATTATTTGCCTAACTCACTTGTGAAAACATCAATCAGTTATAGCTCCTTTGAAACAGAGCAATGCTTTCAGCAAATTTGACAGGAATTTCACATTTGTAATAAAAGCAGCCAAATAAGTCTAGCATGGATTCAACACCAGGTCTTTCACGCAGCTCTAGACTCAGGGTTTCATAGGGGTATCAGTGGTAGCTGATTCCTCTGACTAAAGGATGATGAAGGTTATGCATCAGCAAATAAAAAAAAAAAAACAAAAAAAAACCAAGAACGTAATTTAGCCCGGGTATAAAGGAGGACAATGTCCACTGAAGGTAAGGAGGACAATTATTTGCTTATGTCTCTGATTCAGGCTTTGGATATCTTCTACTGCAATAATACCTACTGATTAATATTAATTGCTATAAATTAAATATCAATTAAAGTAGGACAGATTGCAACCATTATGTGTTTTTTGTACCTTACCACACAAGTAATTTCACTCCTCTCAGGAAGCCAATTTGTTGCAAAAGGAACCTTTTTATTAGTAAAAACTGTCAAACTGCTTCATCGCCTGACTACTCCCTTTTTGCAGATTAGATAGGGTCATGTCATAAGAAAACTATGTGAAAACATAAGAAAATTATAACCATGAAACTGCTAGGCTAGACTTGTGAAGAGGACAAATGAGAGGCTTAGAAGCCTAGTAATTAACTGACTATAATTAATCAAAAGATTTATCTGCATTATGAACAAAGTACCTCAAAGGGATAAAACACAAGGCAGAAGTAAGGAAAAATACTTTAAAAATATGCATATGACTGACAAATATAGACAAGATTTGGAAACATGAAGCTGTTAGCTCCTGCTTGGTCTAGGAAAGTCAATACAGCAGCTGTCTTGCAGGACTGGTGGAAAGCAGGTTGTCTGCTAGAAAGAAACGTGATGGGTTAGAATTAGTAAAACTGCCTAAGTGACATAGGAGCTCAAGCCCCATTTTCAAAATAATTCTGACCTATAGGAGATTTATTCCTGACCAAAATGGTCATATATCCTAGGGATGATGGGCAGAGAATGTTGCTTCCCAGGGCAGTAACAAAAGTGGCACATATTGTATGAAACCCTCATCACAATTTCTAGAGTTTCCTTTGCATTCTGGATAAGTACCAAATGCTCACTTACACTTGCTCATGTTTCTTTGTTGTAATAAATTTAATTTAACAGCACTAACAATGCCTGCTACAGCTCATTTATTTTGGCAGAAATGGGCTTGACGCTGCTGATGCAAAATGATAACAGATCTAAACCACTGCTTGGTCGGTGACTACGCGGGAAGACAACTGCAGCTCCCACCCACTAGGATATCACAGGAAGATCTACAAATGCAGTGTGTGTGCAGGGCAAAGCAACCTGAGGGCAAGAAACTTGGATACAATGTCCAAGGAAGAAGAAAAGGAAAAGGAAAAAGAAATTGAAGTTGCAGGAGGGAGTGGGGGAAGTGACTGTCCTGGAGGCTGCAGGGAATATTTACTGCACTGCTTTAATGGCTAGCACTTTGTTACAACATGTCTCCAGTTACACAGGTCTAACACTGAGATTAATTCAGACTCAGAAGAAATGCACTTAACATCAATATTTAAAGTAAAATGCAGCTACTGTGAGTTAAATTTACTTGAGCTTTTGACTTCAGTGAACTCAAATGAGCAGCAGCTGGAAGAAAGCACTGGTTCCTCTAAATGCTGTCCTGATTCTAAAATTTGTTGAAGAAGATTAAAAATGAAATAACAAAATTGAAAAACAAAACAAAACAAAACAAAAACCACACAATTTGAGATAGTTAGTCTTATCAGTTAAGGTTGCTGCACAGCAGCCTAATTTCCTGTTCATTAAAAAAAAAAAAAATAAAAAAATCAAGAGCTTGCTAAACCTAAACATGCAAGCAGAAGTGAGCATTTGCTGCAAACAGCCTTTCACATAACTACAGTATGGGTCACAGAAGGCTGACTAGGAGCTGAGCCTAGGTGTGAAGAAACTTTGCAGTGTTCTTGGCTATTAATGCAAATTTTTCTTTCTTTTTTTTTTTTTCTTTTCTTTTTTTTTTTTTTTTCCTGGAAAATGCAGTTTTCACTCTCCCTGTTTCCTCATCTGTATAAACCTAGTTGGTTTGTTCCTTGCCTTCCTTGAGAACAGCTCACTTCTTGAGTATTCTGGGGCGCCACCTTCTCTTAGCCAACACCTCAGAAGACTTTGCCTCCCTCCAACCTTGGCTTCCTTTCTGTACCAATCAGAGAGAAAGGCAATTATTCCCTGCTACAAATCAGTTGCCTACTAATACAACCACAAAATGAGCTTGATGGGAAAGGATATGAGAAGTGATGCTGTTAGGTCATTTAGGAAGAGAATGAACAAGAAAAAATCCACAGCCTGGGGTGATTGCCAGATGAATAATCATAGCAGATGGAAGGACAGCAGACAGCACAAACCATTTCAGCCTGAGTCTGCCCAAATATTGTGGGCAATAAAAGATAAAATGTAAAAGTTACAGAAAAAAACTTGTCAATACTCTGTTCTGGAGAGTAGAGAGACACTCTTGTCAGAAAAGCTGGATTACCCTCTCAGCACTTCCAGTCATTTTCCAGGAAGCTGGGAGCAGGTCAGCCACTCAGTTTTACCATTTGTAAAATGTGTCATTTACCATTATTAGCCACCTGTGAAGCATAATGAATTTGTGTTTCCAAAGGGTTTGTATACCTTCACATAGCAGCTAGCATAGACATTCAAAATACTATTCATTAAGACCATCCTTTGCAATGAAAACAAAACAAGAATGTTATGATAGGATTTTGTACAAGAAGATAGTGTTGCTTTTTTTATCTTGTATTTTTCCAATGTCACTGCATGGTTAGGTTAAAGTGAAAATTACTACAGAGCAGAATACTTGGGCTAGCAAGGGAATCTTTTCTTTTCTTATGCAGATTTCACTTCATTGCTGAAAAATATAAATATATTTATTTTTATTTGGGATGGTCTATGGAGTCATCACACCCTTTCTTTCTCTAATTATAGTCTCCTCTCTGCTGACATGACTCTCGGTAGTGGGCAGTACTTTTTCCTGAAGTGAAAAGAGGTACAACTTCCACAATGGCTGTGGCTTCGTAAATCAGTACGATGAATTATAAACCTGCTGCTATGAGCCACCATGTTATGTTGCAGACAAGTTTATATGGACTTCAGAAATGACATAGTGGGCATCAAGGCTCTTGTGGAGCTGCTTAAAATATATCAGTCATATACACAAACAAGTTAAATCAATTGCTTTGTCCATGCAGATCTATTGATGAGAATATTCTTTTGTAAAATAGTGTTAAAACAGAGCAACGCTCTATCTAAAACCTTCAATACAACAAGTAAGATGCAGGAAGGCAAAAAAAAAAAAAAAGTAAAAAAAAAAAAATAAATGTCTGAATATGATAAACCAGAACTTCTCCGTCATTTACTAAATGAGAGGCAGGTATGTTGTAGTTTAATGTGGCTGGCAGCTAAGCATCAACAGCTGTTTGCTCACCCTGCCCCATGCGATGGGGGAGAGAATGCTTGAGAAAGGTGAATTTCAAGATTCATGTAACTATATGCATTGAGACCTACTATGCTACCATAAGATAACTCAAACAGTCTGAGCAGCAAGCAAACAGCAAGTAATATTTTTGGGTTTGTGGTGACTATCAAAGACATAGCTGGTGGTAAATGAAGTTTCACTTTCACTGTCTTTAATTAGACTAGAACCTAATCTTTGTCAGATAAATTTGTCCTGATATTAATAATCACATCTCACATTTGATGTTGCCTTCAAGGATCACTGTTTGACTGTAGACTGAGCCTGGTCAATGCATACCCCTGACTCCTCTTCATGTAGTATTAAATCTTGGTTCACAGAAAAGAACAGATGAGAGAACCAATGTTTGGTGGCTCTTCTGATGGCTAGCTTACAAGCTATTTTATCACTATTTCCTTACTGTGTTCCTTCTACTGACCAAAATTTAAACACAAAAATTACACTGTCTAATTTCTTTCCTTGCAATCTACACATATGCCAACTGGTATATTTTCTAAGTATATTTCATTCTATACTGCAAATAACTTCAAGAAATGCTAATAAATCATTTGGATTCCATTTAACTCTCTGCTCTTTTTCAGACTGGCATAAAAACAGCTTCCCTAAAAGAAGATTCAGGCGACAGACTGAGGAAAACAAGAGCACAAGACAGTATCAGAAATCTGCATGCACGTTTAATGTTTGGAAATCCCCTTTTTTCCTGCCCTAATCAGTTAATTGTTAAAAAGGAAAAAAGCTTGAACTGATTAAAACTGTTTTTTTTTTTTTTTTTTTCTTTAAGATGTCTGGTAGCACTCAAAAGCTTAAAGCATCAGCTTACAGTTAAAATGATTTTTACTGTCTGTAAAACATCTCCTTTTACATGGATTCTTATCTTTCCTAATTCTAACATACTGAATACCTGGCAGAGGGTATGGAGAAGAGAGAGATGGAGGGGAAAAAAAAAAAAAAAGAAAAAAGAAAAAAAGCCTAGCCAAAAAACGAAACAAAACAAAACAAAACAAAACAAACAAAAAAAAAAAAAAAAAAAAAAAAAACAATGTGGGAAGGAACTATTAACAGGTGAAAGAAAAACAATCTATGCACCAAATACATCAATGTTTCTTTTTAACTGGAAACAGACAGTGAGAAGGCACAGCTATCCTCCAAAAATAAACATATAATAAAAAACTTAAAGGGTTGGTGTGTATTTATTTTATGAGACATAACTTATTGATTTTCCTGAACAAACATACATGATTCATAAGTGCTCAGCACCCACAAATGGATTTATGTCTGTAGGAGATAAGGATGTTCTTTTAAATTCAGGTAATAAATTGCAATGTTTATCTAGATTAGCTGCTGTCGACCAGCTAGATCAGTGATGTAGACCCCCTCAAACATGTTCCTGGTTTGCAAATTGCTTCCTATTCTTGCTTCCTTTGGTGATGCTATTTATTTACTTAGGGCAAACAGAACTGAAACAAACTCTTTGCATTGTGGTGGGTAACATAATATACAGCTACCAGAAGTAATTCCTGTGCCACAGGAAATTTAGCTGCATTGTGGCTGCCTGTTAGTGGCTGTGCCCTGAGTGAGGGGACAGGCCTGCAGCCTGCATGCTTCAGGATGGCAACCTCATCTTTGTTACCTGAACATATCACTGCGGGAATAGTAAATGAGGCTCAAGGTACAGTGCTATGCTTGATGAAATGACACTGGGAGTAACCACATCAAAAAACCTACATGTACAGTGCTTTAACCTACAGGTTTTAAACGTATAGCAATGTCACAAAACTACTTCCCCCAACCTTCCCTTCATCCTGCTCAGCAGTAATGACACCATAGACTGAAGAGGCGGGATGGGTACAGGAGGAAGCAGGTTAGAGCTCAAAGACCTAATTTTGGAAAGGCAGGCATGAGCGGGATTTAATGTTTCTCTGAGAGCCTTTTCTGGCATTGCATCCCAGCATCAAACACTGCAGCTCTCACAAGCGTGTTATCAACCCCTTGTCATCAGCCAAGCAGCTTCACTGTAGTTAGTGAAGAGATCATAGAGATCTTTTTGGAAAGTGTTTTCTAGGGACTCATCTCTTATGCAGGAGCTTCCTTCTACTTTTCAGGCTAACTGTATTTTGTGACAGGTTTATTCCTAAAGGCTCTTGGGGCAACATAATTTTTTAGCACAGATAGCTCCTTTCTCACTGTGGTATTTTTCCTTGTGATGTATTCATATATGGTAGCTCTTGGACTAATAAGCATCTTCAATCAGTGACTCACCCCCACAACTCTGAGGTATCTGATCACTTCTCCAGCCACCCCCCCCAACAAACAAATACCACTTTTCCATTACCATGAGCACACCAAAAGACCACCAGTCAGCACTCTGCGTGTGTCCTCGGCGGTTGACCACCTCTGGTGCCATATACTCTATTGTCCCACAGAATGAATATGCTCTCTTGTCATGGTCGATGGCTTCTTTACTTAGACCAAAATCTAAATAAATTGAAAAAAAAAATGTCAGGTCTATAAAAGGGATTATTAACACTTGTGCTCACTAAGGCTGTCCAGACCAAACATATTTGGAGAAAAACACACCAAACAACTGATGAAGCACCTTCTGGCTGCTCACATATTTTGTGTGTGGAAAGATCAAAGGCAGGTGTGCACTTATGCCCTGCCTATGTGGAGTGCCTTGCCAGCATCTGTTAAAATGTCTTGAAGGCAAGTATACTCCTTTCTCTGAGGTTCTGGCTCAAAGCAGAATAGAATGTTTAAATGAGCAGAAACACAGTTCAGGTTTGGCAAAGAATGCTGGTAAGCATTCTTGCTCAGATTACTCTGATGAATAATAATTGCAGAAGGAAAACAGTTATAAGGATGGACAGACAGCATCTCCAGAGTAGCAAAGGAATGGTTTTCTAAGGTGTCCTCTACTCAGTTATAAATTCAGAGAACTTAATCTGGAGTAAGCAGTCATACTGGGAACAACCTTCTGTCCATGGTGGTAGGCAGTTGAGATTAAAAGATTCAATTCAGTCTGGAGAATGATTTTGCCAAGAAAATACTGTATTCTCCATGTGATGTGCAGCACACGAGTGCTTGATGAATTGCCAGAGGAAAGAATGCTAATACTGAAACTCTTCTACCTTCTGAGTTTTTCATAAGCAAAATTTTTCCAGGCACAGACCAAGTTGCATGGAACGTAGTACAAAAAAATAAAAATAAAAAATCAGTTCACAGGCATTGAGTTTTCTGTTCCTCACATACCTGTTATCTTAATGTGTCCCTCTTCATCAAGAAGAATGCTGTAAAGCAAGAAGCAAAGATAAGTTCATTAGGTGGTCACAGATCACAGTTAACAAACATGAATAAAGCATGTTTAAGGCGAGTAAGGAGATATACATGATTCAAATACATTTGCAAACAAACCCTCAGTGCATTATATTCCTCCAGAAAGAAAAATGATTCCCCAAAGGCATGACTGATCTCATACCTGAAGCAAGCAGAGCCTGTGGCAGTTGCACAGGGTGCCTCCTCTTTTCTCCAGAGCATGCTTGGGATGGGGATGTGAACTGAGCTCAGAAAGAACAGGGTGTTCAAAGTAAACAGCTGCAGAGAATTTGCTTCCAGCAGGAGAAGGAGCTATAGGTTCTCCCCTGTTCTTATAATAATAAAGGCAAGGGCACAAATAATAAAGGCTTGGACTCTCTGGACCTGAAATTAATTCTAAAGGTAGATATGTTCATGCTGAAGTAATGAAAGTGATCACAGAGCATAATGACTAGTCACAGCCTAGCTGCATGTAATTCAGCCCTTGCTAATTTATTCTGTCCGGAAGCATAAATGAAAATTCAGCCTGGCAGCCAAATCCAAGTGTTCTCACGTTTACCACCTGCCAACTTTTCTTATTCTCACAAAGGCACTTCAACATTTCTGTGAGAAAAATGACTGACTGTAGTTTGCAAAAAGCATTGCTAGTTTTTTTTACAGAAATAAGAAGGCACACTGAAACTGAAAAATAATGATCTTTGGTAATTTTTCTGTCTATTAGTACTGACATAGTAATGAAGGTGGTGTTTCTTCAGTCCTAGTCAGATTTAGTGTATTTGTCTTTTCAAACTGGTCTAGCGAGGTATCAGCTATTTTTGTATTTTCATTCTCTTAGAAAGTCACTTTAATCCATTTATTCAGGACTAAAACAAGACAGAAGAAAAACTAACACATTAGGAAAGGTTGTGTGTAACTTCTGTGAAAGGTTGTCTCTGTGCTGAAACATAATTGAAAAGAGATGATCTGCCATTCGTGTGTGCATTTGGAACAGATTGTTATTCTGTAATTCATCAAATAAAGGCCAGCAGCTGAGTCACTACTATATGTTCAATAATTAAAGCTTTTTCTTCTCAAAAAAACCTCTTCACTTCTATTTTCTCTCCAGCTTTCCTGATCAGGCATAATTTTTAAGTACCAACCTATAACAGGTTTGCTTAAATGTATTTTTGTGGCTATAATCCATAAACAAGAGGCTTGTGCTTCAGAAAGGACAGAATGAAACACCTGCCAGCTTGGAAGTGAGCATGAACGTCTGAACCCCACAGACCCAGCTCTGCAAGAAGGGCCAGGGCAGCACAGCTCACAGGAATCACCCCAGACTTTGTCCCATGCCCAGGGAGCCCCTGTGAGTAACAGCACAATTCAAGAGGAGTGGGATTTTCCCCAGAAATGTTAATTTTATATTCCACTGACTTCCTACAGAAAATTCACGTAGCTTTTCTATGTAGGCAATATATGGTTTTCATACCTTTCGCCTCCATTAGATATGAAGGCAGCAGTCATGCAGCTCTCAGACTGATAACACTCTCTTGGGTTAAGTGACCCAGAAGTACATGTATACTTTCTCACATTAAATGTTTGCATGAGCAACAAAATATATGGATCCTGGTTTCCTACATGTGTGTAGCCTATGTCCCCAAAAACTTAGTCTATAATTCCCTCCTGTTCCCTAAATACACCCTTATACAGAGCCCTCAGCTGCCTTCAGCTTCATGCTGCCCCTGGCAGTATGTTTTGGACAGCTGGGGGTTTCCACATTTGCCATCTGCCAGTGCATAGAAAGTTATAGTTATGAGCTAAAAAATTATATTTGATGTTAAAAGAAAATAGCATACTGCAGTGGAACAGCTTTGAGTGACATTTAGAAGCAAAGAACAACGTATCTGCTGCTAAATACCCAGCTTACAGCAACTGACAGATATTTTTTCTTTGGCTGTAGAAGCAAAGTTCCTCTCTAATCATCCTTTCTGTCTTCTCTTTTTATCTTTATCACTTTACTGTTCCTTTTTATCCCCCACTGTCAGTAGTAGAAACTCTATTGTGACAATCAAATTGTATTACCTAGGGTTTGTAGGATCAGGTAATCTGAAATAAGCTACTACTACTACTTTGGGGAAGGGAAAAAAGAACTGGAAGTTGTTAATCTGATTCAGGTTTGAGATATATTTTTTTTCCTAAACCAATGCTTTGAAATAGTAAAAAACAAAAAAAGTTGACTACTTAAATGTTAAACTAGGCTGTAATTCCAGTGAGTGATATCTTTCACTATTAGATTTTTCCATTTTATCTGTTTAGTTTAAACTTCAATTGTGTTTACAGGATACTACCATTGTCAACCTGTTCTTTATTTCAAAACAACAACAACATTTTAGCCTGAGGATGATCCCACAAAAATAAATAAATAAACAAAACTGCTTTCACTGACTTCAATTTAAAAGTATGTCTTGGGATAATAAAAGCTGAAATCTACATGTCAGAGGCCGAGAAGTTAGCCTGCTAGCAGGGGAAAGGCGTTCCCCTGGCTAGCACCAGGAGAAAGAGAAGTTTGTGTTAGAGCTAGGACTGCAACCTCATTTTATTATTATTATTTTTTTTTTCCTGCAGCTTTAACACAGAGATAAAAGACTTTGAATATTAGCTGTTCATATTATTTTATGTTGTATCTTAAATCAAGGCCATAGTAATTCTCTCTTATTTCTCTCTTTTATCTGTAGTTTTGAGTCAAGTCTTTTAGGCTTTATTTTAAAGCTCCAATATACCCAAATTAATGTGAAGTTCTGCCAAACCTATTGAAGCTGTAACTCTGTTTTTTGTTGTTGCTGTTTGTTTTGTGATGATATAAGTTTCTTTCAAAGTCAGCTCAGTTTTGCAGAGAATTTAACCCACACTTCGTGTTTTTCAGAAACCATAGCCAAAAACTCAGGTTGGAAACAAAATCTGAAACGTCACAGAGAGCATTTAATTTGGCTGCAGGCTTTGTTATGAAAGTACCGGACAGAGTGAAATATCTCCCAAATATCCAATATATCAAAATATCTCCCTGAAATGAATATTCTCCCAGGCAGTCCACCTTTTTTTAACATTCCAGTGTTTGCATGTTGCCATACTATCTCAGGTACGCTGAACAGTCTTATGCTGAACTCATCTCTGCTGTAGTTTCATTGGCACCATGAAGTCCCCAAATGGGACAGTTTGCTTTTGTGAAGCTGATAGCAATCCTCCACCAAAAGCCTTTGACCCTTACTGATCCCAAGGTCTTCCCTATAAAGAGCTACACTCATGAATAAATTGCCATGGCTTACAATATGCTGTATTAAATGCCTTTTTGTTTGTTTGTTTCTTTCTTTTTTTGTTTTGTTTGTTTGTTTAAATATATGTTCAACAGCTCAGGAGCTGTTACATGAGCAGTTGAGCTCTCCCTTTTACGGACAGCTGAGGGCATCACAACGTAAGCCTCTCCTTGCTAACTGAAGCCCTTACAAGAGAAGCCTATCAAGATGCAGCTGGGTACCTGGAGTTAGAACAGGCAAAATAAATAAAATTCTACATTCTCAGAAGGTAGAGTTACTTCTAAGTCATCCATACTCTTAAACCACAGCATAAGCAATAACATATTTCATATACTAATTTACAAGTCCCCATTTTTCTAGCTCAACATAGCCATACTGAATAGCTTGATACTGCAGTTCTTAAACAGAAACATGTCTCATGGTCTAAGTGAGGTTTTAATGTGACTGAACAGCACCTTGTTCCACACAGCATCCCACTGAAACCACCAAGACAACCCAAAGAGAAGAAACTAGCTTCGGTGTTTTTAGAGAAGCAGCATCTGCTTGTTCCATACAAGACTTTAACCAGCAAACTCAATTGCTTGCCTTTTTGAAATAAGTACAGCTAACTTTATAACAACTCCCTGAGTATGTATATATTCTGGATGCAGTTAAAATTAAATCATAGCTTTGAATTGTTAATATGATTTTTTTTTGCTCAGGGAATCTTAAAAAAAATGGTGAACCTGAAATTTTAATGTACTGAGGTTCTCTCAAGTGGTCTGAACAGTGCTATTTTCTAACCACTCTTCTTTGCCATAAACAATTCCAATGAGCTTCATTTTAAGATACTTGCAGAGCTGACTGAAGCAATCTCAAACCTATTAGCAGTTACTGTTGGGAGCTTCTGGAGGACAGCAAAAGCACTAAGCAATGAAGGAAGGACAAATGCAGTGCCTATCTTTTAGCAAAAGGGGAAAAAAAGAATTGGGAAATTACAAACTAATTTATCTCCATTTTGACTGACAGAGTAAACCTTTTGTGCTCTTTCAGCCTGGTAATGCTTCTCCCCAAGATGTTGTGTAGTTCATGTTGTGTACTTCAGAGGAGATATGGATCAAGAGAAATCAAAGGGGAGAAATGAGAATGACTGAATGCCTAGAAAGAATGACTTAAAAAAAAAAAAAAAAAAAAAAAGAGTTAAAAAGAGTTTGGTAAATTTGTTGTTTAGTATACAGAAGTCAGGATTAAGGACAAGGCCATTCTTGCAATTCCCTATGACTGCTGCCGAGTGCAAACATGCCGCATGGGGAGTCTAGGAGTAGAGGCCAAGGACCAATGGTCTGCAACTACAGCACAGAAATTTCAAGTTAGATTTTAAGAGCATCTTTCTAGAGGTCTGCTATGGATGCTCTGGAGTCTTCACCAGCTATTTTAAGAACAGGTTAGCCACACACTAGCAGTGACCTTAGTATATTTGACCCTCCACAAGGACAAGTGGAGGATGAGATTATCCTGAGAGACTCCTTTTTTTTTTTTTTTTTTTTTTTTTTTTTTTCTGTTATTGTCTCATTTAGAAAGCTATCCTTTCCTAGATGTAACTTAAAAATATAACACTTTTCCCCTTCAGAATGCATGTTTTTCACCTGTACATGTTTTTCTATTCTAAACTTAAAGCTCCAGTGAAACCACAGTCAATCATCCTTTGCTTTGCTAGGCATGGCTACACATAGGTTTAGTGGTTATAAAGCTATTTTTAAAGAATTTTGTGTGTGTGTGTGTGTACTTAAACAGATGCCTTGAATTATCCCCAGGTATGACCATCAATTATACCAGTCTGGGTCATTCCCATTCTTGTACAGCAATAGTAAAAGCAATATATATATATTTATATTTTAACAATACAATATATATATATTTATATATAAGTATAAAGAATTACACTTATTATAATTTTATTATTATATAAGTCAAGTTGTAAAAACATACATTCAAAGTTAGGAAACACCAGAATGAGGGCTGCCACCTTAGTTTGACCTTACTCTCTAAAGGTCTTTAATTGCATGGAGATACTTCTTGTTTTGTTCCAAAAAACTCCTGCCACAGGTAGCAGAACAGATAGATAGTATTCAGGGATTTTGGCACAGCTGAAGAATGAAGGGGATGGCTAACTTATTTTAAGACATGAAAACACAGAACTGGATTCCACTTTTGCCTTTTCTACTTATTTCTGTGTGGTAGTGGCAAATCAGTGACACCTTCCTTTTTCAGGTGAGCTCTAATTTCCCAATTCACTGATCCCTGATATGAGACACTGCAGTTTGGTCTGCAGAAAGAGTAAGTACTCTCTCACTTGCAACTGAAGTCAGAGAGAGATGTGTACTGAAATGCAAAGTGACACATAACGCTGAGAACCTGCGAAATCAGGTTCTGCGTGTCTCAAATACAGTGAATAGTTTTGACAAGCACTTAATTTTCTCCTTGGTTTCTGACTTCTCCCAAAGGAAAAAAAAAAAAGAAAAGGTGTATGCCTGTAAATGTAGCAGCACCATGACTTTTATTTGAATACACAGGGTCATATTTGGATAGCTTCTAATAGCAGCTACATATATCACAAGCTTACATGAAAAACAGCATCTAACACCAGAAAGAAAAATAGTACACGATTCATATTAACACTCACCAGAAACAAAGTTTAAAAGCAAAAAACTATAGTACTATAGTACTATGTCATAGATAAATAATCTCCTCTCCTTCAGCTTCTTACCTACAAAATCCAATTTCAATTAATCTTGGTATCTTTTTTTTTTTTTTTTTTTTTTTTTTTCCTGTGAACGTGACAGTAATATAATTAGCTTTTAAAGAAAGATTTGCATTTTAAAATTTTGTATCACAAAAGGAAAAGGCTTGCTCTGCTATTTTGGAATTGTAAACAGCAGCCAAGCAGACTGCTCTCAGCGGTCAACTTTTCTAAATGATCGTGACCATTACATTAAAAAGGCTGGTAACTTTGACATGTTGCAGCCTGCTTTATTAGCACTGGCACAGAAGATGCAAGCAAAGCACCATCCAAGTGGAACAGAATAAAGACAATATCACATGACTGCCAGTCAGAGCACTGTGGCTGTGATTTAGTCTATTGATGTACTGCAGTGGAAAAAAGAGAAGGAAAAAACCTACATAGAACCACATTAGGAATAGCAAGCAATCTAGAATCATTCTGGGACAATATTTTGAATTGTTAATCAAAATTGTTAGTTGCATTAGTTTTCAGAGATTCTCATTTACTTTAAACAATGGCTATAGTAAAACTGAACAGTGCCAAGACATATTTTGTATGACCTGGAAGAGGAGTTGCTTTGAACAGTCTATACCCATCAGAGGGAAGGCCAGATTAAATGGTGTGAATCATGAATTGTTCTGCTGAAGTCAACAGCACAGGTCTGAACCCTGCGCTGAGCACATTCATAAACTTGAGGCCACATCACATTGCACTGCAGCTAAGTATTTGGCTTCATGCTTAAGTGAGATAATAGGAAGACCCTGGAGAATGGGACTGTGGAGACCAGAGCTCAATTCATGCCCCAGCCTAGTGGAATAACTGAAAATAAACACTGGTAAAGAGACTGCACTGCTTCTGTTTTAGACTGTACGGGGTCTTCCACTTATTACCACCTTAGCCACTTCTGTATTTGGTGTCTCAACCACTGCTCCACCACATGTCACCACTTCCCAAGCTTCACTTGTGAGAGGATATGGTACTTCCTTACCTTATCAACTTACATGGAGTGGACAAAACCTACTCTTGACAGTTAGGCTCTTGTGTACTGCCTCACATACAGGAAGGAAGACAGAGTCTCTGGTACCTTTTGACTTGTTAGCAAGACGAGGAGCAGAAACGACCTAAAAGCTCACGTATTTATGTTTCAGTTCACTCTTTCTCATTAACTTACTTTTCTGGTTTCAGATCCCTGTAAATAATTCCAAGCCCATGGAGGTGGTCTAAAGCCAGGGCCAGCTCAGCTAAGTAGAACTTGACATCCTCTTCTGTAAACATCACCTAGAGAGAAGGAAAAGAAGAACATGTCTATTTACTAGACAGTGGTGGGCTGGCTTGCATTAAACAGACATGGGGAAGGAATTGTCTAACTCAGGAAAGCTGGAAGGCCCATCATATCAGGTTCAATTTTCCATAATTTGTCTGAGCTCACATTAACAATTCTTACCAGATTCTCCTTATAAAACAAAACTTGATCTGATGAGTACTTCTTCTGTTCCTTAAAACATGCTGCTCTCATTCGTCTGTTTGATCTGTTTAGATGACATCATGTCGCAATAATATAAACAAGGTTCTAACTCCTTAGCCTTTGGAAGTGAATGGCAAAATTCAATGTATTCACTGCAGCCCGTATTGCTTTCACATTTCTTAATTTGCTAAGATCTTGGCATTTGGTTCCTAAATTCTCACATAATAATATGGGGAACCTCTCTGGGGAAGCATAAGGCTTCTTGTTTTAGAAACAAAAACGCATCTCGTTTCCAAATATGAGCAGAATAACACAGCGCGAGGACACTCAGAGATGGATTGAAGCCTCCATGCATCGAGGGTTCAGGGAATCTGCAGGGGGTCTCTTCAGTGCCTTTAGTGGCCACCAGACTCCTAGGCCCTGGCCTCACTGCCAAAGGCATGTGCCACAGGGGAATACCCCCAGCTTCTGCACAGGAGTGGAAGGGGCTTGCAGCTACATTGCAAGGCAGTGCTTTTAGAGCCGTGTGGCCTCATTCACTCCACATAGTACTTGTGTCTCCCATACACCCAGGATAGCACTGCTGCAGTCCTGGGGCACAGCATTGTGTTTATGGTTTTCCAGGTGAAAATATCTGACATAGGGTGCCAAGCATCTTCAGTATGGTACTGCTTGAAGGTGTGCAGCCTGGGATAGCATTTGAGGTGTGTGCAAAAAAAAAAAAAAAAAAAAAGAAGACTTGGCATATCCTTGTGCATGGCAGCTAGAAGAATCTCCCCTGATGCAAAGGGGCATCTACAGAGGTGCCTGTGTTTTAGCTGTGAGAGAACAAACAGCTTCATCCTGAGCCAGAGCCAGGGACAGAGGCAGATCAGGGAGCAGGACCTTGTGCTGAGCCTTAGTTATCCGGGTGCAGATGTCCTGAGCAACAATGTGCTGGCCAGCACACAGGGCCTGATGAGGTCTAAGCTGATGTTGGTTGTTTCCTTTCAACATCTGACACAGCTACTACTAACACTGAAAGCTCTGGTTTAGGTGTGAAAAAAATTCTGCAATCAAAACCAACCAACCAAACAAGAAAACCCTACCAAACACTAAGCTCAGAGAAACAGAGTTCATATGGCAAGAAAACCCTCTGGTTCAACTTTTATTACAACTCAGATGATATTAACTTCTCTTTAATTAAAGTTCAGTACATACAGCAATAATAATGCAGAAGGAGAAGCAGATATATTGGATACACAAGTGAAAATACTACATATGACAGAAGTAAAATGACTCATCTCAACACAAATTTTCATGTCATATGTAAATGTAAATATGTCCAGTAGAAGTTGTTGAGCTTATTTTTAAAATTAAGCCTCTGCTCTTGGAAAGGGGCAGCCACAATACTTGAGTGCTTTGAGAAGCTGCAGAAGGTTGACAGCAAAACTAGAGGATTCTGAGGGCAGATGTCACACAATTTAATTAAGAGTGTCACTGTAAAGGATAGAAGGAACTCTGATATATATATAAGTTATATTAAATATAAAAATAAATTTTGATTATTAATATGGTTTAAAACAAATAATTTAAGCATGATATGAAATCAATAGAATCAGGGAAAAACTTAATCTATAAAAATATATCCTGTTAAAGTCACAGTTCTCAGAAAGACAGACAAGAAAGAAATGAACTTTGCATGTACGCATGCTGTAATGTGATCTGACTGAAAGGCCACTAAAATCACTACAGTTGGACCAAGTCCATATTTCATAAACTGCAAGCAGTACGAGTTTTCCTATAACATCCTCCCTTGTGATACATTGCCACTAAAGAGCTGCAAAGAATAGGTAGACAAGACGAGTTGCAAGCACTGAAAAGAGAAGCATATATCAGGACTGTCAAGTTAACAGGACTCATTCTTGATAGTATAAAGTGGGGTGCACTGAACTGTAAAAGCATTAGGAAAATCTGAAATTTCATTGGAGTACAAAAGCTAAGATTTGCTCTTTCACTTCCAAGTCCCCTGATTGTGCAGAATGTGCCAAGAAACACTTCTCTTTTCTCCCATGAAATCAGAGAGGTTCTTTAAGACAGCACATGTCGCTAACAAAGCCTGATTTCATGGCAAGCAGCAGGAAGATATTTTTATTTTCTTTAATCCTTTTTAACATTTTAAAAATAATTGGTACAATGTAGTAAAATACCTTTGCTCGGCACTGCAACTAACCTATTGCGAAAGTCTTCCTGCATTAGCAGACAAGCCTGGAAAGCAAACACTTCATCTCCCAGACCACAGTGGACACAACAGTCAGCCAGCCCACTCCACTGCAGCATCTCTCAAACCAGGAGCTGCTGCCACCACCATCAGGACTGCCTCGTCCTGATGAAAAAACAGCTCGGGAACTTTTGGATGAAAGTACTGTTCTCACAGCTTTTTTAGTCCACCCATAACTCCTCTAACTGAGAAGATCAAACAGAGGTCCCCCTCAAGATGTCATGTGAGACATCCTTATCTCATCTTTAAAGATTCTGGGTCAGCTGCATGCTGGCACCCCTCCCGCAGTTTGGACAGAGACCAAGGGCTGAGGACACTACACCAGTGACAACAAACCCGAGGGCACAGACAAGACCTCAGGACCCCAAACAACCCCTGGCTCCAGTGAATGCAGTGATTCCAGTGAATCTGGAAAACTTGCTGCTGCCTCTCCCTGTGGGCATTAGTGAGACTCAGGTTTGGTTTCCTGAATTTCTTACTCTTCATCAGCAGCATGTCCCCATAGGAGGGAGCTGAAGAGGGCAGGGAACAGACTGAGCCCAGCGTGGTGATAAAAGCAGCAGCTGTCCCCAGGTAGGTATAACAGCAGGTGACAACCAAACCACAAGCCCTGGGCAGCATGTGGCCCTGACCTGCTCCCAGCAGCAGCTGCAGGAGATGGCACGCTCCTGCTGGTGACCAATGCCCTGCTCCATCTGCACACCTGCTGCAGGGGTCAGCCCACGACCGATGGCTTTTTTCTGCCAGCAGTGGTTGTGCTTTTACAACACTTCCATGCCCATGCCCCAGGCAGAACAAATTGGGGATGGGATTTTCATGCTGCTTCTAATCACAGTCAGGATGCGTCCTGTTGTCGTGGTTCCGCTCGAGTGGGCAGCCGGGCTCCACCACAGCCGCTCTCTCACTCCCCCTCGTCAAAGAGGAATGGGGAGAAAATATGTGAAAAGGGCTCAAAGATTGAGATAAGGATGAGAAAATCACGCAATAATTATTGTAACGGGCAAAACAGACTCGGCATAAGGAGATAGTAAGATTTATTGCCTACAACTAACAAGTGAGAGAAGTGAGAAAACAAAGGAAAAAAAAACAAAAGCACCTTCCCCCCCCATCCACCCTCTTCCACCTCCTCCCCCCGAGCGGCGCAGGGGAACGGGGAATGGGGGTTATGGTCAGTCTACAGCACTTCTTCTCTGCCGCTCCTTCTCGGTCACTCTCGTCCCCTGTGCTGTGGGGTCCCACCCACGGGATGCAGTCCTTGATGAACTGATCCGGCGTGGGCTTCCCACAGGCAGCAGCTCATTCAGAACTGCTCCAGATATGGGTCCGTACCACGGGGTCCATCCCTCAGGAGAAAACTGCTCCAACCTGGCTCCCCTACGGGCAGCAGCTCCTGCCAGATCACCTGCTCCTGCGTGGGCTCCTCTCCACGGGCTACAGGTCCGGCCCGGAATCTGCTCCGGCAGGGGTCTTCCACAGGCGGCAGCCTCCATCGGTGCAGGGCCACCTGCTCCACCGTGGTCTCCTCCACGGGCTGCAGCGTGGAACCCTGCTCCACCGTGGTACTCCATGGGCTGCAGGGGGACATCCTGCTTCACCATGGTCCTCACCACAGGCCGCAGGGGACTTCTGCTCCGGCGCCTGGAGCACCTCTCCCCCTCCTTCTACACTGACCTTGGTGCAAGGCTGTTCTCTCACTCCCTTGACTCTCCCGGCTGCTGTGTGGCGCAGCGTTTTTTCCCTGTCTTAAATATGCTCTCACAGAGGCGCAAAACAACATCGCTTATTGGCTCGGATCTGGAAAACAATGGGGCCCTTCCGAAACATGGGGCAGCTTCTAGATCTTTCTCACAGAAACCACCCCTATGGCTCCCTGCTACCAAAACCTTGCCACGTAAACCCACTACACCTGTGAGCAATGAACTTGGAGCTTTTTTGCTATGGGAATGGCTTTCTAGTTTTCTGTGATGTGATACTTACAGGTTATCTGCTGTGTTTCCTATAGTATAATTCAAACATAATTATTAAGAACCCACTTAAAGATGGAACTCTGTTATACGTATACACACACACACACATACATATATATCAGGGCTATTCTCAAGGCACTCCCACCAGCTTCATTGGAGTTGTGGAAATCCAGGATAGTCTTTCATTTCTAAATTTAAAATCTATCAGCTTACCTCTTTGGAGAGTCTTGTGAAAAGGTCCCCTCCCCGCAGGAAATCTAGTATTAGATACAACTTCCCCTCTGTCTGAAATGCTGCATTAGAAAAGGATGGAGATGTTGGAAATTTGAATCAAGATAAAGTCTCTGAAGAATAAATATTGTTGACTAATGGTGTATCATTCATTATATTAGTTCTCCTGTCATTTTAGCACTTAGAGAACAGAAGAATTAACTTCTCTACAGCATTAAGCAGTCTAGCTTAGACTATGGGGAAAACGATATCAGTTGAGAGACAATGATATATTACTAATATATTCCTTTCCATTCTAAGCACCTACAAATTAATATTGGTTTCTACTGTAAAAGATACCAGGAGTCACTGAGGGGTGGGCACAGAAAGCAGCTCCCAGACCTGTGCGAGGGCAGAGCCCACACTATCCACAGCATCCTCAGAAAGCTCTGTACAGCAATAACGGGGCTGTGTGGGGGCTCAGGGAGCTGCTGAGGCTCAGGAAGGCAACTCCAGCAAGACACAGCATTCATAGACACAATTACAAATATTCTGATTATTAAAAAATAGATCCTCTGTTTTCTTAAATGATAGCTGACAGCAGGTGGGGGGGACTGGCAGATGTAACTCACCAGCTACCTTACCAGCAAAATATATCACATTAGACTTTATGTCAAATGTATTTTGATGGACGAATGACTAAGATCTGCTTATACTAAAATTCTCCTTCGATATAAATGAAGAACTTCTTAGAGTTAGTCTCTGTGATTTTCTTAGAGACAGTCGTATGTAGGCAGGGGATACTTATATGAAATTATAACACAGCTAGTTACAACTCCCCAAAAAATTTAAGAACAAACATAAATTGCATTTTATTATAGTTACCATAATGAAGCTTGACTATGAAAGGATGATTCACTTCTGCCAAAATATCTCTCTCCATTTTTGACCGTACCCGATCCCGAACTACAAAGAAAGAACAATAAGAACAGAAATACATTAAGAGGCAGCATAGTCCACTGGGTACAGTACTGGAATGAGCTTCAGGTGGTTTGGGGTCTGCTTTTCAGTCTGCTGAGGGTTTGTGGTGTGACCTTTAGCAAATCACACCATTCTCTAGTGTCCCCTTTTCCTGACTATCTTGACACTGTAAGATTTTCAGGGAGGCACTATCCCTTCCTCTGCAGAGAGCAGCCCTCACTAAAAGCATCACAGTGTTACCAGTGAGGGGGAAGTGATTATGCTTTGCAAAAAAAAAGAATGTTAATGTGAGTTAAAACTATACGGAATTAATAACTCTATCTCATTTAAGATTAAATGGAATGTATCAGTCCCAGAGCTTGCCGGGTTAACCTTGTGCAAATTAACTTTTTGTATTGTGCTGATGCTAGCAGCCTTTATTAGATATCTCTGAATAACATTCTCTGCAAGTGATTTATATGAAATATTTTAAGCTTCCATTAATACCCCCAAACAATCAGTAATAAAGAAAAGAGCTGATTAAAAATAATAATAAAAAAAAATATTTTCCTGTGTAGAGAGAAATTCCTGTGGGATAACAGTGAGAAAAATATTTTTTGTGGTTGAGATGAACAGAGAGTAACAAAAAATAGCTACAGAGGTGAGCTGGGTTCAAATTAATCAAAAATGATGCTGAAGGTTTCATAGCAAACACATTTAACAATGTTCAGATGTTGAAGGGGATTCAAGCTCCCAGATTATCAGCTCCTGATCTGATACATTCATTTTTCAGTCAATCACTATTTTCCTAATTCTGTAATGACAGTATTACAATTTTCTTCTCCTTTCTCTGTGTTACACAATGCCAATACGCTTTGCAGCCAAAAGCATCCACGAGGAATGCTATGAGACTATTTTAGGTGGTAAAGCCTGAGATCTCAGCGAGATTCTGTCATCGCCCGCATGTGTTGTGGATCTGCCGAGTACTCTCAGCAACCAAGTAATGAACATGCCGTAGTGAAAACACATACTCTGCTGCTGCACGTTGAGAACTGATGCACAGAAATAGGACCAAACCAGCTGATCTGAAAGCCTTAAATAGGAGTGGAGGAACACTTGGGTTTCTTGCTATTTTGATGCTTTACTTGGATCAATAGCTATGTAAGACTTACTAGTTCGCTCGACCTAAGTTACCTCGTAGATAAAAATCAAAACAAAGGGAATCTCAAAATTTTAGCCTTATCTCAAGAACAAAAGTGACAAAACACACACTCACAAAATGCTCAGCATATGTGAAAGTGGTGTATTTCTCATGCTGTAGATACAAACCTTTGTGATATGCTTCAATGCTCCTGGGCTCCAGGAGCTCCTGGTGGACGGGTGAGCTTTGCTGAACACACTGTGTGGGATATTTTCTATTAAGCTTGGTTAGATAGCTAAATAAAGTGCTTCTCTGTAACCAGACTGATGAAATCTGAGGCCCTGCACAGTGACAGCTCCCACAAAATCCACAGGATGTTTTGTACACCAGCAGGGTGACTTACCATGCACAGCTGGATAACAGCATAAATCACGCTGGGCAAAGAACAGCCATCGGATGCAATTCACGCTGTCATCCATCTACCTGTGCTACCCAACCCTGAGTGCAGCAGCACACGGACACAGACTTTGGTAATCTCAAAGCAGGGGGAGTGCTGGCTGCAGAGAGCAGCAGTTATCTGTCCAAGTAGCAGTCCACTGTCAGCAGCGAAGCCAGCATTTGCCTGTCTGTAAGACAGACGTGTGCTTGTGCAGTACAGAGGCCTAACAATCAGCTGGCAGCATGCCCTCCCACTGCCACCATTTCAACCTCTGATCAGGTGAAGGCACAGCAAAGCACAACAAAGGCTATGTCACCACAGGAGACACCTCATTCCCCAGAGTCATGGCCTGATAGCCTTTCCTGAACCTTGACTCCTCCAAAGCTGTTCTAATCACTGCCTTTGCAGTGGCTGCCAGAAGAGATAATTGGAACTTGTAATCAGGATTACAGCTTGGCACATGAGTTGGTGACCTGCCCTACACATCTTCCAGCATCAAACACTGCCTGATTTAAATGCTCTGAGAGCAGAAGGTATGTAGGCCGAGATCTTTTCCAATCCTGCCACTATAGAAGCTATTAATTATACTCTCTAGCAGGTCAAATCCACCATCTTTCTCTCTATATCTTTTTCTTACCCTACTATTTGCATATGTCTGGTCCACGACTGATTTTATACTCACAAGTTGCCTCTATGAGGGCATCCACCTGGGAAAAATTCTTTTCTCTTATTCCTTATACACCAAGGAATTCCCCTGCTCTTCCTCAGACCTACATTTTTGGGATTGGGTCTCATATTCATCAGGAAAGGTCTTAGGAAGAGTAGGCAGTTTGATGTAACATTTCCACAACATGATGCTCCATCTCAGTCTGACTTCTCTGTCACCTTCTACATATAATGGGCAGGAAAATACCTCTCCTGAATTTCGGAGACTTTTCTAGCATCCAGTTGTCCCAGCCTGCTCCTCTGGGGGAGCCTCCTTTCTAGTTCTTACATCCTGGTAGTCAGGTAATTAGGCCAAATTGCTCATATATGATCTGAATTAGTTCTGACTGCTTATTCAACCTTCTTGATCCTGGGTAGGCAGGGACTCCAGCTGTATATATAAAGAGGGACAGGGTCTGAATAGCTGCTCCAGTGCAAGGCGTGAACATTAGCGGTATGTATTTCTACAGAGGTGATCAAGTAAATATATCTATTTTGCCTAGTCTCATTGGGGGACCAGCAAACTCACCATGAATTTCTCAGATTCCCATTTCCAAAATGACTGAATCTCTGGAAGGGACATATTTGTATGGATTCCTTTCCAGGTGAGCCTGTTTTCTCTGACAGTCATATCACAGACCTGTAAAGGCAGCGCTGGAGCTCAACAGCCTCAGAAAAGTCTGAGGCTCAGGTCCCTTTTCCTCCTTTCAGCCACTTGCAGGGGCTCAGAGCAACACACAGTGTGGGGAGTGCAGGTGGTTTAGGCAGATCCTGCCTATGCCACTTAGTTAACTATATGAGTAAAATGCCATTGGAAATGGTACAAAACTGCTAAACTCTTGCCCCTTCTACCCAGTATTCAATTTGATTTGAAAGGTGGGTTTTGCAGTTTATCCTTAAATCATACATCAGACAGAAGCAGAGCATATAACCTGAAGCAACGAGCACAAAGCCATGTTGATCATTTGCATAATCTTGGGCAAACTAGCTGTTCCTGAAATAATCCCTGGTGTTTCAGAAGAGACAAAACTGGCAGAACCTGTAACAGAGGAGGAAGCACCTACTACCCTGAAATAAAAGCAATTCCTATTTCTAGGTATTAATGTGCTATGAAAGAGAAATGGAGACAGATGAAGATGTATGCAGATAAACACAGTTTATTCGCTTCTATCTACCTAGCTCTGAAAATCAAAGAGGATGTTACCACTTATTTTATTTAACACCAAATGCTTAAGGAGAGGGTTTCATTTAAAGTATGAATTATATTTCTTGGGCTGTTTTAGTTTCAATAACCATGGGAAAAGAAAGGGAAAAAGGGAAAAATATATTCAGAGCATCTTCCAAGGAGAAAGAAAATATTTCTTCTCAATACTGGACTAGCAGTCTAGTTTCTGAAAAAGAAAATAAAACCATAATCCTGCTTCCTTCTCTGAAGCTCTCATGATAGTAACTTGGGTTGAGTTTAAATATGAAAAGATAAATTTTCAGCCAATGAACTTCTCAAAATTTCTCACTTTAAGAGTTAGTGTCTCTCTAGCTATGTACACTTTCAAGCCGTGATAATCTAGGGACCTCCCTTGATGCACACACAATGACATTTGAAGCAGTTCAGTAGGATGTCAAGCCAACCCTGTGAGAGTTTGTAATTAGAGAAACTGTGGCCTACAGGAGCTGTAAAAGGGGAGCTTATAAAAGAGACACTAATTTATTCACTGTAATACTGATTAAAATTTATAGCTAATTCACCATAATGGGAAAGTAACGTTATATTTCTAGTGACTGGGTAGCTGCACTGAAGTCAGAACTCCATGAAGTTAAACACCATTTAGCCGCCAATTTCAGTGGAGACAGAACATTGCTTCTGGGAGCTCTTTGGCTAAAGAATAACCTCCAAACATTTTAATTCAATATTACCCTTCTCACTACTGCCCAGAATAATTCTTAGTTCCATCAAAAGAATTTGTTCCTGAAGCTATCACCTAAATTTGTGTTTGTTTTCTCTGTCTTCAGTCTAATCTATTTCTATTTCAAGAGAAATAATTTTCAGTTTATCTTCCAGTAAGTTTCTGTTTTCTCTGCATATAAATGCAGTCTTACAAGGTATGAGGGTTTTACTTACAGCCTTGTTTAAGTCAAGAAGTGCTGAATTTAAGTCAGTATTAATTTATGAAGATTACACTTCAGCTTTAATTTTCAAGTGAAAAAAAAAATAAAAAGGAAAAGCTTTTGTTTATGATCTATAAGTTAGTTGTACTGTTGTTTCTTTGACAAACACTTGTTCTAGAGGGTGTTTGTGTAGGTATGCAAGTGCATACATACACCAGTATGTAAAATATGCTTCCTGCTCATAACAACCAATGCAAACAATGCTAAACTCCAAACAAGGAAGATGCTTGCTTCCAGAGTGCCTCTTCTCAACCCTGCTCCACTTGTGGCCACAGCCTTTCATGTACTCAAACTCTGTGAGCACCTCTGACTTACTAACACAGACCGGCAAAATGCATGCAGAGAGCTAGGATGCTCCAGTAAATTCCCAGGGCAAGTTTCACAAAACTGAGGCCACTGCAAAATTCAAAACTTGAACTGAGGAACACTTCTACAAATAATTAATAGCTTCTCGCTTAAATCACATTTTAAAAAGAGGATTCAGACCACGGAATCATTTAGGTTGGGAAAGACCTTCAAGATCATCAAGTTCCAACCATCAGTCTGACCTACCAAGTCTCATCACTAAACCACGTCCCTTAGTGCCATAGATTTTATGAACTCTAAAGCTTTTTGTATCTAAAGCTGAAGTTGGTTCTATCATGCTATAACAGCACTAGAGTGGTAAATCTTTAGTTATTTTTTATTTTTGTTTTTATTTTTAAGTGAGTGGTTAGTGCACAGTTCCCATGATAACTCTCATCCCTGTGTGAATACCTGCTGGTTGCCTTGAGGGGCAGGAGCTAGGTCCCTCCCTTCTCTCTTTTACAACCAGGAATGGGTTGTAAAATGATGGGTTAGATGCCTCGGTGGCTCATCCACATGGCCTTTTGTCCTTTCTGACAATTTAAGCCCAAGTGCTGCTTAATCCCCTGAGAAATCCCCCTCTGTGTGCAGCACCAGCAAATGCCACTTAGAGAAACACACTTACACAGAAAATGCCTGAATAATGTGAAAGATTTCATAATCTGTTCAGATGTTTGTAAAAAAAACAAAAAAACAAAAAAAAAAAACATAATTTATCATAAATGACTTGCCCATCCCCGACTTTTAAAATGACCTTTTGATAAGAAAAATCCCTGCTTAGGTGGGAATAGAGCCCTAATTAATTAACAAAGCAAGAACGGGGGCAGTTAGAAACTATGTTAATCATATCAGCATTTAAAAATATCAGTAGCAGGAGAAATCAGTGAATAAAAAAATGGATCTAAATTTCATCCATTACCTTTTTACTTCCCTAAAACTCATCAACGTGTCTCAGGAGGAAAAAAGGCAAAATATAACTCAGACTTGGGGACACACAACTCCATTTCAAATTCTTTACACAGCACTGGAATGCACCAATGACATAGAAAATCAAATATGTATGTAAAACTATGTGGTATGTCCTTTACATCCTTTTCAATCCTTCAGTCCTCCCCCCTGGCTCACCCATGTAGGCAAAAGCAGAGAGTTAGATTCTAATTTCAGATCCACACTGCATACGTCTGGAAGACAAAGTACTTGTCTGGTGACTAATTACACAAGATATGGAGAAATGCAGGCTTTCCAAAAGAAATCATAATCTGGCTTCAGTGTTTCTACTTGGAAATACTATTTGCTTTATCGCACTTACGTTCCACACAGCATTATACTAGAGTCTTCTAAACAGCAGCCTTTCATGTTTTATATTATCAGCAGAGCATTATTATAACACAAAATAAAAAAGTGTTCTGTTGCCACCTGAATGCAGAAGTACACCAGTAGGGACATGTAGAGATTTTACATGAATTTCTTCTGAAACGTGTATAATGTTATTAAAGCTACCCTACTGCAAGAAAGATCCCCTGTTCTCCCCCAGATTGAACCTTTTAGAGATGGGGGAAGAGCCATTGCAACCAGAGCTTTACTACTCAGTCCTACAGCTGCTGTGGCAATGGAATAAAGCAGAATTACAGGGCAAAAAATGCACCTCTGTATAAGGGCAGTCTGAAAAGTCAATAGGGACACAGACTGTTTTTAGGAGACCAGGATCTGGAGGAGATAATTTTATTCTCCCCATTTTTTTTACTTTTTTTTTTTTTTTTTGGTATATATATATAAAACAACACATTTCGCTTTAAAACAAACAAACAAACAAAAACAGACTGCTTTTTTTTTTTTTTTAATTAGAGTAGCTTGAATTCTTTAGTGTTGATTTAGAATGACAGATGTATCTAAATTAACCCAAATCTTCAAATATTCAGCTTCAAAATATATTATTTATCACCTGTTCATGATATCACCTCTCAAAATATTTGGAAAAGTTGTCTAAATGTCACACTACCCCACTGCTCAATCTTCCAAAAAGAATTAAAAGACAAATTGAAGAAGTCCATCCTTCAAAACAGATCAAATGGGAAGTGTCAAGAGCAAACATAGGTTTCTAGGACATACTGACTTATTGAAACACAAGTCAATAAATGGTAAATCCCTAACTATCCCTGAAAGCCCAAAACAACAAGCCCTAACGTGCATCCTTGAAAAAGCCGCACAAAATATTTTAGTGACAGTGAAAAGGAAAAACAAGTTGTGTGAGCAGGAGACCCAAGGAAGCCTCACTCCCAAGAGTTTCATGACTTACACAGACACAGTGCTTCCCTCCCTGCAGTTACCTGAGCTCTCTCCTGCATCCTCCCAAGCCCCGGATCTTGCATGGGCTGCATCTGGCATGAGTGCTGCTTGGGGGCTTGCTCCTGCCAGGGGGACCTCTGGTACCTCCCACCTCCTCTCTGTTGGGACACAAACTGGGGTCTGGCTCCTTGACCAAAACTTCCCACAGACATTGCAGGAGCTTAAGTGTGTCTTTGGGTTTTGGTTGAAATTAGCCAGTGGGCTCAACCCTGTCATTAGTAAAGTACTGACAGACAGACCAACAGAATGATCGTATAAACCTCGTGTCCTTACACAGAGGTGAAATTTGAATTTTCATGCATTTTGAAATAGAGCTGGACTGACTAGATACACACAGATGTGAACCCCTTCCTTCCTCAGCCAAGGTCTCTTAACAGCAGATGTGCAGCAATATCCAATAAGCCAAATCCTACGGTGATGTACAACACCCATGAAGTTACACCCCTCGCAATCACACAAATCAGATCTAACTAACATTGTGAAAAAAACACTGAATAAAAGGCTTGATGAAGAGCAGAGAAAGCTGCCAGCTGCCAGCATGAAACATCCTCTAAAAAAAAAAGCCAAAATGCACAGCTGGAAATACATCTGTCTGTGACTTGTGTGAAACTGAAAGTTTTCAACCCCTCTACATAGCAACACCTTGGTTATCTTTTTCTGATATAAGGCAAATGTTTTATTTAAACTTATTTACCTTAGTGGACAGGTTATTGTGTCAAGTGAACCATGAGATATTTCTGTTTCTTGGATTCTGCTGTGGCCTATCCCTATTTTGCATTATATTTGCTTTAGTTGAATAGGTATATAATCATTATTATTATTATTGCAAGCAATAACAACTATTTCACTGACAGGCAATAATTACCTATGTTCTAGGACAAGGTATAATTTCCAAATGAGAAACCAATAAAAGGGCTGGCCTTAAAGTTCATAAATGCCCGTAAATGCCATTCATTTGTAGCTCTGGAAATGTTGTTGTCCTGAAGGGAGAAATTGGTGGCTATTTCTTAATGTTTTGCAATAAAGAAAAGTTGATTCAAACTGTTAGGAGAGAGTTGCCCTTTTTTCCCCCCCCACACACAAATTTAAGACTCGGTACCAACTTACAAGAATCCAACTGAGAAAAGACACACTACAAGTGCATATAGCCCTCAACCCTCCTCTTAAATGGAGTCCAAGGAGGGATAAGTGCTCTCCATGACACTTCCCTGGCATCACTGTTTCTCCCACCAGGCTCTAGCTCCCTCTCAGCTGCTGCCACTCTGCAGTGCTGGTGCTGGCCAACTAGCACACAGCTGCAAAGGAGAGGCAGCACCAAGCTTCATGTTTCCTATCCTTGGACATTCCAGTATTAAATGAGTGTTCGCCTTGTTTTTGCTATTGCGATGTTGCTAAGTCAACAGGAGCAACAAAGAATGGTTTTTCTCTTGTCCTGCTTGAGACAGAGATGATTCAGGCATCCAGGAGCTGCTGGCTCTCTCTGGATAACCAGTTTCACTACTTCCCTTTTAAGCTTCAAGTCCAGCATGGTTTAATCAATTATTGGTGTTCTTTGCTCTTAAAACACACCTGTTTTGTGGGTTTTACAGTCAGGGCTGAATAAACTGTGCAGGTTACTTTACTCTGGAAGTGTGAAACTGTCTGTGTTTTGCCATTCACCACAAATATTTTCTGCAGAGTATCTTCAAAGGCAAAAATACAGCTTTTCTGGTTGAAAACTACTGGGAGCAACCACTGACTCAGAGGTAAAAATGCAGAGGCATTCCCTCTTGTGCCAGCCCTTACAAGGGGAAAAAAATAAAATAAAAAAAATCCCTTTATTTAGACTCTCTGCACCTAAAAAGCTAGTAGTATTGGAAGGGAAGATCATTCTCCTTCAAGACCTTTGGGCAACCACTAATTCACTTGCAAGGCCTGGCAGAGCTGGAAACTGTGATTTAAAGCCCACTCAAGTCCATTCTATTTTGTTAGAGGAGACCCTAATATTTCCTCAATGACTCAGTATGGAATCTTCTGCTTGGTCCAGTTGGGATTTTTATGGAAAAGACCAACAATCTTTTATACAATATTAAGTGAGAATTCCTGGAAGGAGAAGAAATGTAGTATTATCCCTCTGTGGAGAATGCATGTACTGGGATGCTGTAATTTGCCACCAGGGCGGTTTTGCTCATAGGCTGAACTAATCCTGGTAAATGTCTGCTATAGAGCTGCTTAAAACTTGTAATTTCGGACATTTTCAAAGATGTTTTTGCTGTGGCTTTTCTTCTGAATGGAAACAAAAAGCCTAAATTCAGCAAATTTTGCCAAAATTAAGTTACAAAAAACTGTTTTTGGTGCACCAAAGTAATGTTTTTTTAAAGGGTTTTAATTTCAAATTGGATCTATTATTTCTTAAATACTGGTTACAACATACAAGTATAAAATCATTTAAAAAAATAAATACAACTAAACCAGAGCATTCTGCCTGCACTGAAATGCTCACTGTCAATGATAGCTCAAATTCAACTTCCCCTAACAGTTCTGCTCTCCCTGTGAATAGACACTCTACTAGAAAAGGTATGCTGAACCTTTTATCTGTCAATTGTAATGCAAATTTGGAAGAGCTATAGGAGTTATAGAAGAGTTCAGAAGAGTCAGAGAAGTTATAAGTGCTAGTGGGAAAATAAGTTCACCAAACCCACAAGGCATTTTAAAGCAAAACCATCCATTCCTGTGTCTTCCAAGTGTAGTGTAGTGACACAAAAAATAACTAATATTTTTGCGACTACCTTAATTTGAGAGCTGTTTGCTAGCTTAGTTGTGCTAGGGCTAAGGAAAGGCTGTGTCTAGCTGATGACACACATTTCTTTGGGAGGGGTGGTTGCATGGATTTGTCATGGAGCACGAGGCAATGTTAATGTTCACCCCAGCTAAGCAGCAGCCCTGCTCACAGCCACACCAAGCTGCTTTTTCACTCCAAACACTTGCTCCAGTAAGCTGTTTGGACTCAGTAAACACAGAGGCAATATTACTTGCTCTAAGGAAATGTTGTGGATGAACATTTTAGTTTCTAAATTCTGAATGTTTTGATTTGTGAAATGAGCAACTAGTATGTTTAAGACGTCACTGAAGAAGCTGGGATAGCGGCTAATCATCTAAACACAAGGAGCCTCACTTTATTTAAGAGATCTGACGCCCTGACACAGCTTCTGTTTGCAAACCCCACAGGACAAGGCCCACCACAGTCCATCCCACTGAGTTACCTGCACATGGTGGAAATGGGAATTTAGGACACAGACTTTTCAGGAAAATTGCCGTGTTTAATGTCAACATTCAGGCAAACTGAACCTTCACTTTGCCCAGGCCTCAATGTGCTACGCAGACATGCTTTATATAGCTCAGTTGATATGTTTGCCTTGCAGAAGGAAATGAGCATCTGTGAGACGGCTGTCTGTCACTGAAGAAGCCCTGAATAAACCTCCAGCCCAAGCAGCAAGTAGGGTGTGAAGTCAAGGCGAGGTCATGTCCTAAATTAGAGCATAAGGAAAAGCCTGGTCTCATGTCGTTAACGAGTCACCAACTGAAGCATCGCAACCAGCAAGACTTGGCCCTACAAATACTAAGGAAAGAAAAAAAAAAAAAAAAAAAAAAAAAAAATGGCTGGTCTAGTTTTTTTCTCCTGCAGGGAGAGAAACACAGTGCTCAAACAACTGCAAATGATTTTGCAGCCCAGACTCTACTCCCGTATAGGGAGCCCAGTGGAA
Organism: Aythya ferina; assembly: GCF_964211825.1. Classification (NCBI taxonomy): domain Eukaryota; kingdom Metazoa; phylum Chordata; class Aves; order Anseriformes; family Anatidae; genus Aythya; species Aythya ferina. The sequence goes on along the minus strand of NC_140298.1, from coordinate 45,775,783 downwards.
GATGTGACTAAGTTCAGAGAGTCTGTGGGTGAAATCATGGCCCTAAAACAGTCAGTAGTAAAACTGCCGTTGACATTAATAGGATCTCACCATCTGCATCTCTGTCCCTGTAGTTCTGAAAATATCTGTGGCTGCTTGAACTCTAAAAGAATACCCAGCAGAAGAGGAAATCTTTCTTTTTCCTATGTCACTGGGTAACTGCCAAGAACTAAACATAAACTTTAATAAGCAATGACTAAAGGGAGACAGGAGGAGAGCAGATAAATATTTAAAGGACATAAACATGATGGAGAGAGAAGAATTATTTATCAAAATAAAAGGGAAGAAAGGAATATAAACAGGAGGAGCCTATAAACGTAGACTTTGTCAGGCAAACCCTAACAGGACAAACCCCTAGGAGCAGAGAAAAGAGCTGTGATTGCAGCCTTAACTCTTCACCCATTTTTAAAAACAGAACCAGGCACACACAAAAAAAATAAATAATGATTTAGTAAGAAGCTGGCCTGCCCTGGCAGCAGCAGAAAGAGACTGAATCTTTCACTTTGTGCTACTTCACTGACTCCAACTGAATAAAGGTCCATTTCAGAAAAACATTCTAGACCTAACTAACATACACAAGTGTTTGGGTGACTGACTTAAACAGAGCAGTCATTTGCACCAGGATTAATGCCTATAAGGTTTGTTAGAATATTCCAGCAAAGTAAAAGAAAAATCAGGAATCAACTTGAAAACCCCATGCAGAATTGCAGTGAGCAGGTGAGCTTTCAGCTGAGCTTTAATTCCTAGATCAAAAATAGCCTTACCAAGATCCATGCATCACTATTGCTGTTACCCTACTACAAGGAGCAGCTGCAAGGCAGAGCCTCCTTCAAGCCTTTTCCATTCCCCACAGCAATAGGGCTGAATTTTGCTCCCTTTTCTCCAAGTGAAACCCCTGACCACCTGCTCTGCCAGCACTTGAGCCGAGCTGCCCTCTTCCTTTGCAGCCCCCTCTTGGGATCCCAAGCAGAAAGCAGCTGGAGGAGGGTGATGCTCTGGAGAAGCTGGCAGCCAGCTACTGCCTGCTTCCTGACATTGTAGAGGAGGCTAGACCCTGTCTTGTTCCTATCACAAACCTCAGTCTTCTCCTTGTAATGACATCTGGAAAGATTCCAATGTAGGACCAAGACAATGATGAAGGGTCTGGAGCATCCCTCCTATGAGGAGAGGTTGAGCAAGCTGTGACTGTTCAGCCCAGGGAAGAGGAGCATCAGGTGTAATCTCAACAGTACGTATAAAGAACCAATATGGCAAACACCATGTAAAAACGAAAATATAAAATAGTCTTTTTAAACTTCCACTTGACAATATTTCTTTCTTTTGATAAGATGCAAGAGCCAAATTATTACCATTTATTTACATCCTCCCTAATTATATTAATATTTTACATTGTATAGGCTTCTTGTTTTGTTTGTTTGCTTTTATTCCACAATGAGACCAAAGTAGAATTGACAAAAACTATGCAGCAGTACAATCCCATAAACCTAAAACTCCCAATGAGCATGAAGGCAGCTCTGAATTAACAGTGTTGATGCTGACAATTGCCCGCTAATTGGGAATTATGTCACAGCACAAACGAAGTCTGAAAGATGACCAGGACACAGTGTAATTATCTGAGCAATTCAGACATTGCCTAAATTTACAAAAATAATCTACCACTGCTGAGAAAATATCTGTTAAATTACTGTGCCATGGAAACCTTTTGAGTATGTCAATTACTGTTGCATGCAGATAGAAAATGCTGTAGACAAAATAGAGAGGAGAGGCTGTCGTTGACACTCAGTGATTGCTGATCTCTCTTTGATCATCAAAACCTCCAACTTGGAGCAAATGCCACAGCCATGAGGAAACCATAACTGACATGTGTAGCCCACATGAAAAGTATAAAGCCACAAACAATAATTTTGCTTCCGTTGAAACGAAACCCAGATGGAAGTTTCCTGCATGGTGCCATCTCACTTTTATAGGGAATCAGCTGAGTGCTAGCACACCTCCAGCAGTAGGTGCGAACAGCACGCCTGGCCAGCTGCTGGTGAAGATTTACAAGCAGTCAAACTGCAATGCTGTGGGGTGAACTGTCACCAGTACAACCTATGTCCCACCTCCTGGGGTCATTCTGATTTGAAATGCCTTTAAAGGGTAGTGCTGACCTCTCTGTTAATTTGTCGTCGTGCTTGAATGGAAGCAACATTTTCTGTTGTATTATGGGAGCCAGTAAAAGCAGTGGGATGCAGCTCCCAGGGGATGGTTATGAATTTGGTTTCCAACCAGCTATAAATGTACTGCAGTTGCAGGCAGCTGAAATTGGTTAAATGGCAATTATGTTGGATGCTCCAACTGGTACGACTTATTCAGTGAACAGAGCAAACAACAAATGCTTTTCATATAGATAATGGATTTGTACCTCAGACAAAGATTTTCAGAGTCCATCAGTGATGTTAAAAATCCCAGGGATATGTAGCTATTGTATTTCCAATTCAGCTTTCCTCTACAGCTACAATTTAATGTAGAAGTACAGGTGGTTCATAGCCCTAATTATTTCAAATAGTCAATGCATTATACAGGAGACATAACCTAACAATTTATTGTTTTGGGTTCTTTAGCCATTAACTTCCATAATGCAGTAGATTGCACTTAAGTGAGGAGAAGTGTTAATAACATCATTACTAGTATCTGATTATTGCTTTTCATAAAGACTTTGAGCACTGTGAAGAGGAGGCTGGCACAATTAGGTTAACGTTACAGATACGGAGATTGAGAAGAGGAGCAGCAGTAACAGTAGCTGGTTGATGTTCATGTAGCAGGCTGGTGGCAGAGACCTGAGCAAAAGAGAGTCTTGAAACTCCTGAACTGAGGTACCAGCTCCTATGCTAAAAATGGCCTGCCATGAAAAAACAGACTACATGACTCAAATTCAAAGGAAATGAAGACTGAAAGCATCTGAGCCTGTACGTGCCAAAAGAGCAAATTCTCTACAGCTTCCCCTAACTCATACAGCGTAGAGGTACCAACAGCAAGCTCTTGGAGATAGAGCAGCATTAAAAGTGGTTCCCAGTGGTTTCTTCATGTGCTGCTCAGATGACTTGATGGCTCACAAACAGTGCCTTCTGTTTTTCAGCACTGGGTTTCTTAACAGTAAAAGAATTATAAACAGAAAGCCTAGAAGCCTCCTTAAAGGCAGTTCAAGATAAACAAGGAAAAAAAAAGTCCCAAGACCAAGACAAAAAAACATTCGATAAAGCAGACTTGAAGATTCCTGTCTGGCCAGCCAGAAAGGCAAAAGGAAAAGGGCAGCAGGCAGGAGAAAACAGTGACCAGTGTTATGTTAATACTGCTAAACCCAGACCAGCCTGGGTATGTCCTGCTCAATGATGCTATGCCTATTTCTGAAACTAAACATATAAGAGAAGGAGAATGGAGGTTGACAGCTGTCGACAACCATACAAAACTGAAAACTGTCCAGAAATGCTATTGTCTCAAACAGCAATGCAAAGAGCAGCCATGCTACAAATCCTTCTGTTCAAGGTCTGGCTTTTCCTGAGAACTTGCTCTGAATGGGACTCCCCAAATGAGCAAATATTCAACAACTAAACAATACAACCACTCGGCTGTCATTGCTGCAGGACATTTTTATCCATTTCATTTAATAAATAAATAAATAAATATTTTTTGACAATATCTGTTGGGAGGGGCTGCTACTTCTTCTGTGCTAGCACAGATCCACAGAGGATCTGAGACCTGAACCAGCCAGGCAGAACAGATCACATTTTGTTTAACAGTCACTGCTGACTTACCTGCTGCTAGCAAGGGTAAGTCAGGGTATAACTAAATCTTCTAACCCAGGCATCTAGAAAAAAATGAACCCTGAGGAAGGAAAGGAAGGCAAAAGAGTATTAGTCTACAGGAGATGAAGGCTGAACTCATAACAGCCTTTGAGATCTGAAAGAAAACTACGGAGAGGAAACTTCTCAGCACCGAGGATGTGAACTAATGGCTTCAGTTATGGCAAGGCAGATATGGGACAGATACTGGGAAGCTTTTTATAATAGTAGGGATAGAGACAGTCTAAGAAGTTAGGTAAACATCTGTCAGGAATGACAAAAGCATAGCTATAGAATCATAAATCACAGAATGTTATAAGTTGGAAGGGACCCAGAAGAATCACTGAGCCCAACTCCTGGCTCCACACAGGACCAGTCAAAAATCAGACCCTCTCAGCTGAGCCAGCCTAGGTCAGAAAGATGGCCTAATGACTTCTTGAGGTGCCTGCCAGCCTATGCTTCAGAAGCTTGGAAAGCAGAGGATACTCCCAAAGAGTCCCACGGCATACCATGCCTTTACCTGGCATAGACCAGGGCAGGGACAGGAGCTAGAGTCTCACTGCAAAGCCACTGAGGTCCTGCAGCTGTGCTGGGTATCAGCCAGGGATTGCTCTCAGGTATGTAGCCAGAGCAGAGCCTGAGAGGGGTGAGGCTGAGAAAGTCCCCTGCACCACTCAGTACTTTCCTACTAGAAGCATGTTTTCTGCAGATGAAGTGGAATTACATCACATTTGTCACACAGGATAAACACTTCACTCATGGCTTCAGGACAACTGTCCGTGCAGTCTCCCAGCTCCTGAAACCACAATAAAAGCAACTAACAGCAATCTGCTACTTGATAATAGAAAATATCAAATGTGGTCTTTTCTGTACTGTGACAACTGATTTGGGATTAACTGCAACTGCAAATAACTGCCATTAGATATACACTGCAACAGATATGACAAAAAGAATGATCCAAGGGAAAGCAAGTAGTAATGAAATCCCTGTGATCAAGTGTACTGTGGGGACTTGGATGAATGAGTTTGGGTCTGAAAGCTATTTAGTGATGACACCTATGGGAGCTGAAGTTTGAAGTGTCTTCAATGCTACTCATTCACTGTGTCAAGCACAGCAGGACCAATTGAAACTTTAAAGAGTTACATGGCAAACTGACTGAAAATTACAAGGCTATTTTGAAAACTGTTTTTTACTATCAAAAGTGAAATAAGTATGATGGACTACTCATTCCTGAGAAAAGGGCCACCGTTACTTTCCTGGCTGGAGTAGCCAGGGGATACATTCAATGTAACCTGTTGCTTTTTTGGAAACTTTGAAAAAGCAATTTTTTCTGTATTTCATTGACAAGAGAGTATGACTTAACAAATGTTTAAAACAAACTTGTATAATTTGATCACAAGCGAAGAATATATCCTTTCTGCCGAAGTAGTAAGTGGACTTTTCTGTGCTCTCTCTTTCTGACTTCAGATTTGAATCTTCTTTGTGCACTCCAGGGAATCATCATATCAATATCTGCATATGCAACACTAAGAATAATTTAAGACAGGTCTGTGCTACACCTACTGAAAAGCACAAACACAGCTGCACTCAATGTCTTCTTAGCATATTTTGAAACTGGTTTAAACCTATGTCTACATTACTATGCAGTGTGGTATAGCTGCAGAAATCTACTGAAAGTAACTGTGGGTATTTGGACCTGAGGTCCTCTGCACTACACATCTTTTTGGGGTTGACATCACACCTTGGTCCCATGGCCAGAATGCCCACAAGAGCCTGGTGGGTACTGGGTGTGCTCCTGGTTTAATTTCATTAGGTGGGAATCCAGCTTGTGGCAAACCAAGGCACAGCAGATGGGGATGACTGGGAGAATTGCTTCAAAAGTGTGGTATGAGCAACAGCACCAATGCTGCCAGATGCTAGGGCTCTCATCACTGTTTCTGCTCTACCACTGAGCTTCTCATGGAGAAAGATGGGGCTTTCTTGTGAGTCCTGTGTTGCTGTCAGAACTTAACTGGGCTATTTTGGGCAGCAAGATATTAGGCTGCTGAAGCTGCATTCCAAACGAGCATACGAATATACAGTGAACTATATTTTCATGTTATTGTATTAGCACAGTTGTACTGGAACAAATCTGGGGACAGGAGTGGAATAGGCAGTATTGCTACATTTACCTATACTGTGTATGACAAGTGCAGAAGTGTGTGCTCCCATGTGAATGCCAGGAGAAAACACAGGGAGAACGATTATAATTTTTACCAGTATTTAGGCAAAAACTTACTAATTCTGTCCTCCTTAGGACAATGGGAAGAACTTTCTATCTAGAAATCTGAGCAGCACTTTTAACATGGAAACTGTTACAGAACTCAACAGTCAAATTTTTCATGAACAAAACCTTGAATTTCCTTTGGCACTTAAAAAAAAGCTCTATAGGTAACAGTGTGTTTCCATTAAAAACAAACAAACAAACAAACAAACCAAACAAACAAAAAAAAAACAGCCCAAATGCTCTCTTGCTGGACAGCAGAAAACATTTTAAACATCCAGAGTTAATTTTCTGAACATCTAAATGGTGGTAATTTTTGCCTGATAACAGGATCTGCATCATGCACTTAGCACTGTGAAGAGGCTATAATTTAATCAGGACTTTATACAATGAGAAATCCCACATGGCTTGTATAGAAACAGACAATAAAATCTTTAAGTGATGCATGCTCGGTTTATTTTTATAGGAGAAAAGTATTCCTTTCTCATCAAAACACTGTACAGAATCACAAGAGAATATTGAGTATTTAATGGAGAAGCTACTAATTCAAATAATGCATATCATTGCTTTTTAGCAAACCCAAGGAAAATAAACTTCCAGCAATGTCTGATATATTCAGACCGGGATGCTCTATAATAGATGCTGACACAGTAAGCCAGGTTCCTAGCCACAGTTCTTTTTCCTTATAATGTATGAACACAGCCTATATAAGTGTGCTCTCTCAAACGTACTGTATCCTTCCCTCCTCATGAATGCAAGACCTAGATAAGGTGAATCCTTAGAGGAAGAAGAAATTAGATGCAAAAAGACTTGAAAACGCACAGTAAAATCAAAACCTGACTGTGACCTCTCATCACTGAAGGTTGAAGACCCTTCAGGTTTCGTTTTCAAAATTCCCATGGAAGGAAGGAAAGCTCAGCTTCCCTGGATGACAGTTAATAACTCCAGCTTGCTCCTAAATTGTGGGGGGCACAAACTTGGAGATCTCATTGACTCTTGGCCCACAGTGCTTGCATGCAAATAGGTGAGGTCTAGATGGTGGCCCAAGAGTGTTGCTGTGTGGCTGAGCACGTCAGCTAGACTGATCCTTACATTTTAGAGCCACTTGTGAAATATACAGAAAGACCAACTCTTACTGTGTTTGTGCACAGACAAGCTGTTATTTCCTTCCCCAGTTTTCCCCTCCCAACTAGAAAATTTACTGTATTCCTAAACTTCATCCTTATACAGAAGCCAGAATGCTTCCTAATTATCCACACAGGCTTGTGTATTCCTTGTCACTGCTCAAGTTCAATGATAGCCAAGGCAGTTCTGTTCTGGAAGTGGGGTGCTCAAGGACTTTCTTCACTAACTCAGCACAGCACCCCCAGGTGAGAGATTGAATTGACTGAAGTAGGCTTGGGGTGCAGTGGGCTGCAAGCCCAGGTCTGTGCAGGAAACCATGCAAATAGGCATTAGACTGCAAATAGATTAATTTTAAAAAGCAGAAAATCCAGATCTGAAGGCCCCAAATCAGAAAATGTTTTGTTGTTTCCTAATTGGTAATTGGTGACAGTGTAGTGACAAGGACAATTAAGGCAGAAGCTTCCTTGTGGGGAAACATTCAAAATGCAGAATATTTTGACAAGTCTCAGCTGGATCTTTAAGTGCACTTCCAGGCCCAGAAATGTTTTTTTTTGTTGTTGTTGTTTTGTTTTGAGCGTGGAGTCCTGACATTTGACAAGTTACACTTTTCAGAGTAAAGAAGCAGCACACTGTGGTGGTTTCTGAGGGTACCAAGCACTTAACCTTACCTCAGATGGCAGGGCAAGGGGACTTTGCTGTGGGATCTGGATTTGAAGGAAATTGGATATGTGGTCAGAACTTCCCCAGTGAAATATTTAGAAAAGTCTAATAAGAGGTCAAGGAAGATATTAAAAAGATTGAAGAGCACTTTAGAATAATAAACCAAAATTTAAAAGTTGGAACAGGGCAAATAACAGGGCCTCTCACCAAACACAGGGGACAAATAGAATAGGATGACACCTTGAGAGCCTGAGCACTGTAGATCTATGCCTATCTGAGATGAAGGCTCTTTGTAAGTCCTGCCTCATGAAGTTAACTTGTCCTTAGATTTTTATTCTGTTGCATTTTTGTTCCTTTCAAACCAGAGGGAAACCACTAGTGTTCAATGGCTTAGATCTAAACACAACAAGCAGTAGCATGAAGGGGAAAAGTGAAGAAGCCTCTTCAGCTGATGCCCAAGCAGGAAAACCACTATTACAGTTTTATCAATGGTTTGGATGGAAATCACAGTCCAGCTGGTGACATCTCAGTTAGTTGTTAAATTTAGTATATAATTATTATCAATGACCTAATGTCCCCTGAAAACACAGGGAAAGCTCTCTGTGAGTCAGCAGAACTGCTCGCAGAGCTTACTGCATCTATAAACATCATACACAGTCAGCACAACTATAAACCCATAAGCCTATTGGTTTAGTCTGAGGGGGATCATAAACTGCAAAGCACTCCAGAGCTTTTGACAAAACAGATTATCATTTCTAAACCCCATAAGCGGAAACAGGTAGAATCTCTCAGTTCTCATTGTCAAACAGTTCTGAGATTTACATAGCTCATTACTAACAAGATGGGCAGATGCAGACTACTTCCTTGTGACCCACCACGTAACTTCTGCTAGATCGTACCTCCTCACTGTAATATTTACAAAGTTCAGAAGCATTATATCAGTGAATTATGGTTTCATGCCACTTTCTGTAAGATTACATATCTCCTGGAGGGATAGGTCTTAAATTTTCAAGCTCCAGAGGTAACACTTCTATTGCAGCCCAGCATCTGTGGGGGATTTACGAACATTTCTCGTGTGCTTAATGAGGCTTACATTGTAAGCAATGTAAACAGCTCTTGTTTATGGAATCCTGAAGCACTTCCAGTAAAGTTGATGGAGCCTGAGACACCTTGAGAGAAATACTGAGTTAATCAAAATAATAAGCCTGCCCTTTCCCTCTGTCTCAGTTTTGCTGGAGAATACAAGGCACATATATATGGACAGTCCCTGTTTTCTTCCCATTTCCTCAATTTCCCAGTACATTCAGGGCAGGCAGTCAACACTCACTTGACTCAAGTTCCATTTAATTAACTTTCTTTTTTTAATCTAAAAACTCATTTTCAAGAAAAAAAAAAAAAAAAAAAAAAAAAAGAGTGCAATGAAGACATGAAAACAACATTTTAAGATAACATTTAACAGTATAATCTGATGATGTTCTACCAGACAACAGTCTCACCTTGAAAGGTATCTAAGTGCTTAAATATTTTTCAGCATCTGGACTCCCCAGTAAAGGTTTATATTTGCAAATGATGGTATTAGGATATTGCATTTTAATGAAAACCATTTCAAACTGAGAAACGTTAGACTTAAACACATACATTCAGCATTTTAATACAAGGTATTCCCCATCTGCTACCTAACAGACATAATATTCTGAAAATTTTTTGACAAGGTTTTCCTAAAATCAATATTTAGAAAGAAACTCTTATCTAGTTTCTCCAGGGAGTTCTCTTCAAAAACAAACAAACAAACAAAAAAAACCCAACCTCTTGCAAAAGGAAATGAAGTGTGAAGGAGAGAAACTTGTGTTGGTGTTTTCATTTATAACCAACAGGAGCAATGGCTTTCTCATTTTCAAGTACCCAATGCTCCTATCGGTGTTTATTCAAATATAGTTTACATTTAATATAAACTTTCATAAGGTAAAGATTAATTTTATTTTCACAAATGTTTATGACTACAGCATGTGCCTCAGCAAACTTAAACTGGAATACTTTGGATTTTAATTCTGCTTTCACAGCTGGAGTTGCTCTGCTGTTTGGCAGATCTTCTTCAAGCTTGAATCTACAAATGCCTTTTTTGTATCAAACGGCTTATTTGGGCTGCAAATGTTTGGAGAATGCTACTACAGATTGCTGTAACCTTTTTAAACTAGCCTTTTCTGTTGGTGAATTTTCATTGGTCATACTAATTCGAAAAGGACAAGTACTTTGGGGAGAGGCAGGAGGCAGCAGACCCACTGGAGGAAGCACTATTTTGTACTTCTTACACATTCTCAGCTGGTCAATGCCAGTCAGGCTACTGGGCTGGGAGACACTTTTACAAGACCCATCATGGTTGTTCTTCAGAGCAAGTACGAAGCTAATTTTAACCCTTCATTCCTGAGGGCATTTAACTTCTTCAGATTCATATTTATCTGTATTTTGGTTCTTCAGACTACTCCAGAAAAGAAAAAGCAGTTTTGTTCCCTCATCTTTTTTTCCCCCTTCCTTTCTTCTCATTTCTCCATTTTATGTTTCACAGATTTGCTTTGCTAAAGAAAAGAACAGAAATATTTGAGGCTGTTTCAGTGGCACTGGCTCCCGGAGCTTTGGCTTTCTTGCTCCATACTGTACTGTGCAGTACAGATTAGGAAGTAAAATTATTCAGAAATTTGTCTTGTAGCATGTCTTTTGTCAGTAAATAGTGAACACAACGCTAACAAGTACTTGTGGCTTTGCTCCCATTACTTGACATGGTAATAAACAGTTCACATTGGAGTGACTTCCAGACTTTTTGAGTGTAGGTAGGCAGCAACGATTCAGCACTCTCATTTAAAAGATGAAATTAAGCTGTCAGAAATATTATCTCTGTGCCAGAAGTTACAAGGAAGTTCACTGACAGCAGTTCTCATTTTTGCTCTTCTCACTTGCCCTATGCCAATGGGATTTTGCATTCATTTTTCTAGTTCAAGTTAAATAGCTGTTAAATTTAACTTATCTGTGGAAACTAGTGCAGACAAACTAGTTCCTACCAACGTGTTAGTTATTGTCAGTTTATTGAGAAACTCTCAGTTATTAGTCAGAGGGGTAAGGAGTTTGAATGGGAGAGAAATGCAATCCAGAAAAGATCACAAAGCAGCCTCAGTTTTTTTGATCTTGTCACTCATGTTTGAGGAAATAATTTATATATATATTTATATATATATTTTTATATATATATATATATATATATACACATTATGCTGTAAAAGGCCAAAGGAGGAAAGAGGCACCAGCTCCATGCTATAATGAACTAAGGAACTGTAAACACAGAAGGCGTCTGGAGGTATTTATTATTCTTGATGTAACAGAGCTGAAACCACTTTGAGTGGTTTAAGATCACCATTTAAGTTTTGAAATTTCCTAAAAAACTTCCATAATACAGGCTATTTTTTCCAGTGGAATCTAACATTACAGATATAGCTATTATACATTAAGATACAAAAAAGTGTTTGACAATCTATAAGAAATCCTCTCCATATCCAAAACTGGTTTTGCTCAACACACCTCAGTTATAGAAAATAAAAAAATAAAAAAATAAAATAAAAAAAAAAAAACTAAAAGAGAGAGACACTACCCAATTTTCACCTTAGATGAAAAGTTGTGGGTTCTCAAGAGAAATAGAAACAAGTCTCTGATATGAGTTCACATCAGAGGGGTCACACAGTCCTTCTTCCTCAGATGCTGTGCTCTGCAGGAGACAGCTTTCGCTGGTGGGGAAAGCTCTGAGAGTTAAGTTCCGTGCAGTTAAAGCACTTTGTGCTTCTGCTATTGGGTGAGACATCAGAGGTTCACTCTATTACACATACTGTGTACACAATCTTAACCTTTTACTTTCTACATATTAAGTCCAGAACTATTTAAGTGGCTATTTACACTCCTCTCTTCTGCCAGAGCAAACTTTCCCATCTACTTTCTAAACAAAAAGATCAGCACAACAGCATCACCTCAAGTTACTATTTCTTTGAAAAACCTTTGCTAGTGTAAATGACCTTGTAAATTCCTGGTTTGCCACTTCCCTATCTTAACTAGTGCTCAGAAGAGGTGCTGTATCTGCCTGTCACCACCTTCTGAAACTCTACCTTGCAATTATTGGTAACTTCACTGTTTTACTTCCTCAAACTGAGGCATGCTAAAGTAAGTTGGATTTATAAGTCATCAGAACTATCTCAAAATTCACTCTCTTCACATTAGAATAGACACTTAGGCACGATTCTGCATTGTGCAAACCCTCATGGTCTCAGAGTAAGTGGAAAAGTTGCTTTGGGCAAAATGAACCCTGTCATCTTCATCTGTAAAACATGTCAGACATTTGAGGGTTAAAAACAGTACAGCGCTAGGTCAGGAAAACAGGAAGAAGAGTGGATCTTATTAACTCTCTGGAGGAACAAACAACAGGGACTTCAGCTGAGATCAAATTTTCCATGTTTGCTATTCAGTCCTCTCCCTTTACTAGACACTTCCTTTTGGTCTGAGTGAGGTGGTAGCAGCCAATGATCCCAGAAGAAGATGATCAGATTAAACTGTCAGTCATTAGGCCTCAGCCTACTGGAGGCCATACACTCTTGAGTTAGGAAAACAAGATGTCAAAACAGAATCAGAACAGCTCATCACACTTGAAAATATGTTCCCATGAATTTTCAAGCATGTAGAGAAACACCAGCAGGAGGGCCTTCCTGCCCAATAGGAGTCACGTTTTACTTCAGCAACACCCTTATTTGAAAAAAATAAAATAAAATATATATATATATATAAAATTGTTTCAGTTTACTTCAGAAACAGAGAGATACTGCCATTCTAACACAACTTAATATATGCCCCATAGACGTCCTATAAGTAATGCTAAGAAAGTAAAGAATGCAAGCAGCTAGAAAACACCAAAGCTCTGTTTTCATGCTCTCAAACTGTATAGGTAATGTTTTCTGTGTACCTTTCTCTAGAATATTCACTACAGTGAGGCAGAATTTTCAAGGATGACAGAAACATATTTTTGCACTGATATATACCATACAACAACAGCAATGTTAAAAAAAAAAAAAAAAAAAAAAAGACGAGAAAAGAAAAGCAGATGATAAATTATCACAGAAATGTGTACTGCAGCTACTGTCCCAATCCTTACCTTTCAGAGTTGCTTTCTTAAGTACCTTCATGGCATAAAGCTGACCTGCATCAGATCCTTTAATCTTCCTCACTAGAAATACCTGTAAAAAAAAACCAGACATCTTGTGTAAAAGGGGAACAAGCTTTTAGTTACAAGGCTTGCTGTATTTGATGGAGGAACAAATACTAAGATTCAGGAACTCCAATGAAAATTCTTAGCTAAAAGTACCTCATATTTCACTTGCAATTTGCAGAGCTAGCTCTAGAAAGCTTCAGTTTTAAGCCTTTACTCCCTCACAAAGAAAATATGTTTGACGTTATTAATAGCCCTTTCACATTCAGTTCAAGATGAGTGAATAGTTGTAAACAATGTGTGCACACTTCTTCATATTCTGAACAGCTTTACATGAAAAAAAAGCAATGGATCATTGTGCTTAGGAATGTGTAGTTAAAATTATTTTTATCAATTAAATTAAGAAGAAAAAACAAATTGGTATAATTTATGTCATAAGTCAGGAGTGATGACTAACCAAGGATGTCACTGAAGCAAAAACTTGATACAGCTGGAAGTCTGTTCAAGCATACTTAACAAAACGTAGAACCATTTTCATTGACAAACAAACTATTATAATAAAGGCAGCTTTCCTTGCTAGAGTCTCCCATGTTACATCTTTTGGTGTAAAATTTTTTAATTGGAATAAAATATTGTTGTAGCTAAAATTCTGATTTATTGCTGTTGTTGTTCTTGTTTTACTCCATACATCTACTACTTCTTGTCTGACTGGAGCATATTTTTGTTCTTGTTTTTTATTACTATGTATTTTAAAGGGTGTTCCAGTATTAATATTTGAAAATAAAAGAAAGAAATAATTTAGTTGATTCCTAGGGCTCACTCTGCTAAAATCAGAACCACCAAATGACAGTGGCTCAGTTGTTATTTCAGCACCTTTGCTACTGGACAGAAGCCATAAGTAAAGCCAAACGCCAAAGAACTACAAGTCTACGTACATAGCACATACTTATAAATACATGAATCAACAAAGGCTAGCTGAAATAATTTTACTGAAGAATGTCTACTTAGATTACAAAAATCTGTGGAAATTGTTTTAATTCATCACTTGTTCAGGAGTTATGCAGCATTGTCACCACCTAAAACATAAAAGGCCCCTCCCCCTCCCCCCCCCCCCAGAAAAAATAAGAAAGGAGGAAATCTGTTCTTGGCACATTATTTGCAAGTTGAAAGACACTTCCTCCTGAAAAAAAAAAAAAAAATAAGTAAATCTGTAAACAGATTACAATTTTCTCAAACACCCTTTGAGAAAAGGGTCATGGGGAGAGATAATGACTTTTAACAGCCATCTAGAGCAACTGGGGAAAAAAAAAAAAAAAAAGTAAATTCTTTCCAAACACCTTGAGCAGGGTTCTTACATCTGTACAGCACCACAGCTACAACACCTCTATGATACGATCTGATACATTTTTGGTGAGTCTTTTATTCTCAAGATATTTCCTGTGCATGTGAGATATGCACAGTTCTTCAGTTGAGCTGCCCTGACTGGCTGAGATCAGGCACATGTTGCTTTTTCCCATCTCCTTTTTCCTAGTCTGATGAACATACAAGAACCTCCGGTACTCAAAACTGCAGAAACAAATTATGAAATCTGTATGCAACAGGAACACATAAGACTTTCTGAAGTGTTTTTCATTAACATTCATGATAAATTAAGCTCAGCTGCTCCAGTATTAACAGGAAGTCAACTAATTTAGAAGTTCAGCTACAGCTAGAGAGAGAAATGTTGGGACAGTCATAAAGCAAGTTTGCCCAAACACCAGATTTTAATCTTTAATAATATTGTGTAAAAATTATAATGGAACCCAACCTTCCCCCTCACCCCCAAGCAAATATTAAACTAAAACAAATCCCAAAACCTTAAGATAATGATTTTTAAATGTACAGCACATACAACAGCACAGCATGCTGCATCTGCAGAAACATTAGGCTGCAGTTCAAGAAATACATTACCTGCCATGTAAAGCTAGTTATACCCCTATTGCTGCAAAAAGCAAAATTATCAATTTATGTTACTAGTCACTAGTCAGTTGTTCTCTGCTGCATGGGATAGGGCACTTGGTCTGCATTCCCTCCGAAACAGATGAGTCAAAAACAGTGCGTGCTGTTTCAGAGAACATTAAAATAATTATCAAACCAAAAAGGGAGCAGAACAAATTAAAATGCATTGTATTGCAAAATGAAGTTTGCCTCCCAATTATTCTTAAAGGTATAGTCTTGATAGTAATTGAAACTATTGAGTGGTCCTAGAGTACTTACCAGGCTGTTTATGTAAGCTTTGTAATACTGGTTTGCCAGAATAGCACAGGTATGTGTCTGAAAATGACTTTCAATTGTCTAGTTTTATATGCATGTAAACACCTCTGGTTATGCAGAACTGAATGGACTGATAGAACTGCTAAAAGTTCCTTAGCTGGAGTAATAGGTATATCACCAAATCCCAACCCAGAAACCTAAGCAAGTGCTGTGACTTTCAACAGAGTTGGGCATACTCCCTCTGAAACCAAAGGCATGTTCTTTAATCCTGCAGGAAATGATTTAGGTGATTTTTGCTCCCTAGGTAAACAACTTGAAAAACAGCAGATCTGCATCCCCAAATAACTACAGATTTGATCAGCTGAAATACTGAAGTGATGAAAATTTAGGTGACTAAATTAGAATAAGCATAAGAAATACCATAAGAAGCACTGACCAGACTTCCTTCCTCCATGTCTTTGCTGCTCTGGTGAGTTTACTGACCTGTTTCACGTAAGATACTAAAAGTGACTTGTAATCACACACAACTTCAGACAGGTATGATGTCCACACACCCACACTCTGATTCTGCAGTGATTTCAGTGGAGTATGCCCCAGAAATCAGATCTCCTTTTGGGAAGCGGTGGCAGAGAATAAATATTTTGCTGATACAACGCCTAAAACTAGAATGCCAACTTGAACAGATAATAACAAAAACACATCAACACAATCTGAGATAGCCAGTGAACCATTTCTAAAATATTTACTGCTCAGGTATGAAAACTGGCTGTACTGCTTCTTTTACTTTTGAAGAAGAGATTCTCTTGTACTTCTCCTCCTTGTATTAAATCAGAAGAAATCTAATTCTGAGTTGTTTTATTTCTCATATTTCTTTAACATTCAAAACTCAAATATAATTATAGTGCTTTCAAACAATTCTTTAGAGTAAAACTTTGTAGTTAATGCTAACTCTCCTGATTTCTCTCATCTCAGGGATCTCCTAACAGCCTTACTTATCAATACAGTTCTGGAATACTTGGAAAGCTGCTAAGTACTCCTCAAATATCTTTATTCATCAGTAAAATGAAGACCCTGATTCATTGTCATGGTGCTCAGCCTTGTGCTGGATGCCTCAGCAGATTTTAGGTAGGAGCCAGTTCTTCAAGTTGGCTGGAATGATCCACCTCTGAAGGCTGAGAAGTGTTAATTGTATACATATATATAAAATAGCTAAAATGGTAAGTGCTTCCATTTCTAGTGTAAATTAGGCTCACCATTCTGCAAGTTCCAAAGTCTTATTTAGTTAATCCATAGAAAGAGTTTAACATTAAATTGAGTCCTCCCTCTTTCTCTGTCTTTCCTTCCTATTCTTAATTGCAAAGGACATATCATGTTGAAGAAGACCTTTGGGATTAAGCAAAGCCTTGGACTTAAGACAAAAAACATTGTTTCTTGATGGCTTAGCTTGTTGTCATATAAGTAGGCATTTTTACTTATTTATTTTTTCAACAAATGGTTTATATATATAGTATACATACATATACACTTACATAAACACTCAACAATTAATTACATTAGGAAACAGATATTCGTTGTGGGCAACAAAATCAAACCAAAAATGAAAACATTGTTTGCTGGTTAACAAATGAAAGCTTGCAACTATGAACTGCTTTATATCTCATAGTTAGAAAGGAATATTTCTCACAAAATCACTATGAGGTAACCAGCAGGGTAAGTGATGGGAACTTCAAAATATGCCTGGGATCCCATCTGCCCTTAGCAGAAATTGGGAAGCAGACATTTTAAGCCTTTGAATGTTCTTACCACTAAGCAGCAGTAGTATGCTCACCTCCCTAGTGGATAGGTCAGAAAGAAGGAGTCTCACTTCATAAACAGTGTTGCTCATTAATGCTCACTTGTGCTCATTAGTTTGGGTCCAAAGCTATAAACTTCTTATATATAGGAATCCAGCAAAAGACAAAAGTGCTATTAAAATGACAGAAGAGATTTGGTTTTGCTTATCTGCTTTTACAACACAATTTATATACAAACAGTGGTACCAGTGTAAATGAACTCAGAGAAAGGACATGACATTTTTTATTATTGCTCTAGGTGATTAGATGGCATTAAAAATTACCTTTCCATATGAACCTTGTCCTAATACTTTCAGTAGCTCAAACTGAGAAGGATCTGCTTTTTCAAAGCCTTCCTTCACATGATGACTGATGTCTATTTCCTTCACTATACCTTCCTCCTGCAAAAGAAAGAAAGAAACAAACAATGATAAAAAGTAAAATAAAAATCCCCAAATCAGAACTTTTATCCTAAGGAAACATTTTGTTTATTAAAATCACATCTTCTCTGACGCTACAATCATATATGAAATCTTGAAAAATGGAACCAAATACTTGTCCAAACATTCCATGTGCCTGTAAGGAGCAGAAGAGGGTCACGGGTCAGATATCAGGACATCTAGGCCTGTTCCTTCTGTTTATTAAACCTTAAAATTATATCTAAATAAAGATATAGCAAATTGAAACAGAAACACACTGTAGAGATTTATGCTCATCACAGACCTTGCTAACAGTGCCATGTACCCCCATCAATACTGCATAGACTCCAGCACACTACTCTCCACATAATTCCTAACTCTTGCTCATAACATCATTTAAACCCACCTTAAAAAGTGAAGCTCATTTGAGTCTCAAGCAGCAATTCTTCTTATGAGTAGGCAATAAAGGAAAGGCATTGTTAAAAGTGGCTCTTCCTATTTAACTAGGAGAATGGAAAGTTACTACCAGTAACCTTCTAAATAAACAACAAAGATCTAGATGTGAAATTGAGGTGGTGGGAAGAAGAACATAAGAAATCAGCAGAACTAGGACTTTCATTTTTGTATATATAACACAACATATCCTTTTGAATTGTTTGCTTTATGTTATTATGGCATGTTCCTCTAAAAAGAGAATGACTGGGTCATGTGAGACCCAGAGGGACTATGCAGAGTTTGCAGCAACCCAGAAAGTCATTGAGCTGAAAAGAAACCTGCAAAAAAATAACTTATCTTCAAGGATAAAGTAATGAGGGAAGATGCTACTTACATACTTTCTTAAGTGTACTGTACACCTGTTTTTTGTTTTGTCTTGTTTCCTGTTCAAACTACTTTTCTAACTTCTGAACAAATGCAACATGGGTTTTGAGTACAATTATTTGGTTTGTTTCATTTCCCAGATCTAAGTGAATTGCTCTCTTAGGAATAGGCTTGAATATTTCTGCACCTACCAGAAATTATTGAAATCTCATACATGTTACTTTTAGATGGATTTTTTTTCCTCAAGAAAATATCTTGATAAAAGCTATAAATGTATTTGTAAAGTTTTTTTTCCCCTTCTTAAACTAAATGTGGAAAAAATAGAAATAGCATCCTAAAATGAAAATGCATTCCCAAATAATTTGGCCATTGGGCTTTGAAACATATTCACAAAACACATCATTTGGCCATGAAACACATTTATTTACTAAACAAAAATAAACGTGATTTACCTCTCCCCCAAGAAAATTGTTATCACTTTCTACCAGCTGTAATAACACTTCCAATGCATGGCTATTATTACTCTAACTGCTCTGCTTACTACAGCTTCATCCTTTCTCTTCCCTTCTCTGCCTCCTTACACTCATGTGCTTTGGAACAGAGACTATATCCTCTTCTTGGTTTGGAAAACTTCCTGTACTTTGTGCATGCTCCCAGAATCATGGAAAATAATAATCATCCAACAGCAATTATTTTTTTTCTGATCCTAATTTCTCTAGTTCAAGTGATTTGCATGAAAGGAAATGCTTGAAACCAACAACCAATTTTCATAGAGAGATTTAAAGGTTTTCTAAGTATATAGTTGCCAGGATGCTCTTGTTTTTCTGGTTTTAATTACCATGGGAGACAGAGTATTTTTCTGATTTAAAAAAAAAAAAAATGATTGTTTCATTATTTTTTT
The DNA here is from genome assembly GCF_964211825.1 of Aythya ferina. Taxonomy (NCBI): domain Eukaryota; kingdom Metazoa; phylum Chordata; class Aves; order Anseriformes; family Anatidae; genus Aythya; species Aythya ferina. The sequence goes on along the minus strand of NC_140298.1, from coordinate 45,756,418 downwards.
TTTCCTGTACAAGAGAAACAATAGTGAACTAAAACAGATTCGATAACACTGTATTAGGTCTGTTTCTTAAGGAAACCAGGTATTAGAAACATGGTGTAATCAAAGCCTCTATCAAGTTCTGAAGTGAGGAGCTTTCATACTGAGGGATGTGCATTTTACATAAACTGCCTGCACTCTGTTAAGAACATTATTTTGAGCTAAGCCTGCCCTGCCACACTACAGTTTTGGTAAAATATCTGGACTGCCCGGATCACTAGCCATTGTACTCATAAAGGCTAAAAATGACTCCCTGTATAGTCAGGCTTCTGCCCGGATTCATCACTTTTTACTCTGTATGCTTGGGAGTTTACTCTCCATTGACCAAAAACAGAATCTGGGAGGGTTGGCTTTCACAGGCCAACCTCTGCATGTGTACAACCCCCTGAAAATGATCATATTATGAAAAAAATTAAAGATTTTTTTCCCGAGTTAGTGTAGCTTGAGTACACTTGGTCATCATTTCAGGATTTTGCCCATCTCAGCCCAGAAGCACAGCACAGCAAGGGCCATCAGTCAGAACCAGAAGAAGTAATAGGTGGATCTAAATTTCACAATATATTTAGGAGACAAAGCTCTACCAAAAACAAATAAACAAACAAACAGAAGCATTTTTATGTACACTGTCTTCCTCAGATTTACTTTTCCTCTGAGGTAAAATTTTGATCTCAACAACCGTGGATGAGATCTACCACCTGAGGGAAACATTAATAACCTGTTTAATTCTGGAAGGCTGCATTTCCACCTGAACCATGGAGATATTTCAGCTACATTTACAGGTTTAAATGATGAGTCACCAAAGTCACAAGCCTTCAACCATAAGCATATTTCTCAATGTACTATTAAATTTAATATAACTTCTTTAGTTTGATGCATTTTGTTACAGGATTATATTGGGAGTATTAAAGTGATGACAATTCAGCTTCCTTGAAGGTTGCTCAAAACATTCTAGCATAATTATTTCATAACTTGCAATAAAAACAATTCTTTAATTTCATGTGCATTTAATTAAACCTCAAAATATTACTAAACAGAACAGGGCTAAATACAATCTTAACAGTGTTTTATCAGAGAAGCTCTGATTTTAAAGATTGGAAAAAGGCTGTTGATTACACGACTTAGCAGAAATACAGAAACACTGGTTAGAAGGAACTTTTGGAGGTAATCAGGTCCAACACTCCTGCTCAGACTATCACTGACACTTGATCAAGCCAGCTGGTTTTTGTCCACTGGAGCTCTCAGTGCCTCAAACAATGAGGCCTGGGCCACTTCCTCTGAAAGGTTATTCTTCTTCGATTTGCCTGGCTCAGAAAAGCCCACAGTCATGTCAAGCTGCCTGCTCCACAGGGTCTTAGGAGGAAACTGGATATTTTTCTAGGAAGGCAGGATTTCCTGTGGTCTCCTCACTAGGAAGGGGCAACAAAGCAGCACTGAAGAAAAGCATGCCAGACTGCTCCTTTTGTCACCAATCATCACTACAGTGGCATTACTTGTGAGCTGCCCAGGGGACAGCTGGTATTTTAGCTGGTACGACAAACCCGCCTCCCACTGAAGCAAAAAGCAAAACTTTCACTACTTGAGATCCAACATGGGCACAGTCACTTTAAGGAAATATATTCCAGTGCACTGTGTTTCTGGCTCTCTGACATTGGGATGAGGTATTTTAAGTTCAAGCAGTTACAAGACTCCCACAGTGAAACAGCCAAGGCTAAAAAACTTCCATTTTCCCACAACATCCGAAGACTTACAGGTGGTGAATGCCTTTACCTCTGCCCAGAATCAATGGAGGAGCTGGTGGTTCTTCCCACACTGTTAAGCATTTCCTTTAAGAGACAACCAACACCAGGCATTCTTATTTTCATAGAAGCATCAGCATGAGGGTTGTCCTGCTAGATCTGCTCAGGAAATGTAACTTGCTGGAACTATGTAGAGGGGAAGGAAAAAAGTGAATTGGAAATGCAAGACGAAGCACTGGTCTTAGAAATGCTCTTAGCTGAGCGTCCATATGGCATGCAAACATACTTCAGAAAGAGTCACAGCAATCTAAATTAGTTCTAGTTCTGGAAGGGAATCTGTTCCCAAAGAGATGCTAAAAGGACTTTTGTTTCTTGGTGTGATTAGCATTCAGATAGACAGGTATGATCTTAACAAGTAGGACACAAGGTATAAAGGCACGTGCAGGTACCCTAATTAGTCAACCAATGCTAAGCTTATTCCTGAGCTGTTCAACTTCTTTGAGTAGATTTCCATAACAAAAGTAATTGCTAGAAAATTGTCACTGATATTTGTCTAGAGTTATTCAACTAGCTTTTCTCTTTTTTTTTTTTCTTTTTTCCTTTCTTCTTCTCATGTCTAGAAACCAATGCTGCAAATGAAGTTCACTGAAGAAGAATCCAAGGGTTATCAGTGCCAGACCTTTAGTTACCTTTGCATGGATTTTGATATTCTTATCACTATTCCCAGGGAATAAAAAAATAATAATAAAAACAAAACAACAGCAACAAAAAATGGTATTGGTTCCCTTTTAATATTCTTACTTGGATTTTCCCCTATCATTCCAAAGATAGAACATGGGATAACGTTTTTCAGGTACAGAATGAAAGCCCAGACTATCAGAGCACAAAGTTCTGTGGTCAGATCACAGAATGGCAGAGGTCAGAAGGGACCTCCGAAGATCTCTCTGCTGTTTTTGTGCTCAGTTATATTTTTTCATTGGTCCATTAATTGTAACTTATTTGCATTTGGAACTTGTATTACAACAACCAAACAGAGGCAGGATATTCACACTGGAAATGAAGTCTGGACTCCTGTGCACAATGAAGAAGCTAGTTCAGTGAAGAGAAATTCACTCCGGGGAAAAAAAAAAAAAAAAAAAAAAGAAAAAAAAAAAAAAGAAAAGCAACTCACACAAGCCAATTTCCAAAATGGTTTTGATCAGTGAGTCAAAACTGAATGTTCCATAGTTTGGTCTTGCAACAGCTGTGCACAGCAGCCCAGGCTCTTGTTCCCTGCTGACTTGTCCCGACACTGCATTAGCAGGAATGTTTGACTTGATGAGGCTTAATCTTTTGTAAACTTCTGTAAATATTTATGTTTGCACAAAAAGCATCATCCTGAGACAAAAGTGAGATGGATGTTCTTTGTGGCTCCAAGAAAGCACACAGCAGAGCAGCACAGACGATGAGAGGGAGAGCAATGACTGCAATACATGATGGAATAGGAATGGAGAGTGATTCCCTCTGCTAATACAAGACAGACCTAATCAGAGCCTGGTTATACACTGTATTATTCACTTCAGAGCCCACCCTCCATTCGGTAGAAATTTTGACAAACTAGTAACCCAGAATTGGAGTGGAAGTGCCTTTTTGATCTCCTTTTCTTTGAGACACAGGAGATCAGAGCCTCTCTTCTTGCTTTCTTGAGACTGCAGACAACATAGCTGTGTCTACTTCAGTGGTTCCCAGAGGCAGCAAGGGCAGAGCAAAAGGCAAGCTGCTCCCTCTAGCACTGCTCTCAGCTCACTTCTAAAATTTCTTCATGGAGATCTTGGAGAATGAGATTCTCTAGTGCTCCATGGCTGCCAGGGAGCAACCACAGAGAACTCTTCCAACTGCCAGAATATCTCCTGACTCACTGTCACGTGTCTGAGCAGGACCGGGAAGCGCAGGCACATAGCACTGGGATACAAAAAGGCTTGTGGAAGTACAGGCCTTCCAGAAGAGTTGCTAATTTCAGCTATACAACCGCTTACCTTGGCTGCTCAATGGCCTCGCAGCAACCCTCCCACAAGTTTCTGAAGAAGAGGAGCTAAGGTCATCCTCAAACCCAGAGACCACCTTAATTATGCACCATATATTTCTACACAAGCAAAACCTTTCTGTCCCAAGACTTCCTGAAGTGGTGTGAAACAGCTAGAAATGGTGTAATTCCAGAAGGAGCTGCTTTTAGCAATGGACAATCTTATGCATTTGTATCACATAGGAGTGAAGATGTGGTGCTAATGCAAGATGATTATTGTTTTTCAAAACCAGTAAGACAGGATTATGATTTATTATCTTTGCCTGCCCACATCAACTACTTGTACAAGATCAAAACTGTCACATAGAGATGGCTGTAGAAAAGGGAAATTTTCTGATAGAAATATGTGCAATTTGATATACATGTTCTTCAGTCTTCAGGTCTGTTGACTTTGCATGCTTGAGGGCCTGAAATCAATGAAGAAATGAATGAAAATGTGGCAAGAGGAAATCATAACAATGCTAAAGAGAAGTTATTTCCATTCCAGAGAATCATTATGAGTCTATAGCATGTGCTCCAGATATGGACTTTATTTTGTTACCTGTCTTACCATTTGGCAGGTTACCACCTAATATAAAACCAAATCACAACTGTTTAATGTCCAAATATCACAGGCAACACAACATTCCAAAATACTATGGTTCTTTAGGAAAGTACATTTAAAACTCTGATGTGGGAATAGTTAGAAGAGCATACGTCCAACAACGATGAGGCCAGGTTTCCACTTTTGTTTCACAGGTTCTAATCTGGTTCAAGCCACAGGAGAGTAATTTTTGAGAAGACAAAATAGGTTATTCATAATAGTTACAGGCAAATGGGTACAGGAAATGAATTGTTGGCCTGTGTTCAGTTCTTTGAGGACAAGTATTCATGTTTAAAAAAAAAATACCATTGGAGTATTTTCATTAGCCTCCTCTCAAGCCTGTCTCCAGCAGCTGAGGTAAAAATTTTGAAAAAGTAATCTTACATTTTAAAAGGTTTGTAATCCAAGTTCTGGCTTCTGTTGTGGTCTGCTTAGATGTAAAATAAGCAAATTGTAAAAGGGTCCGTTTGTTTTACCTTCTACTGTCAAATTAACAATTGCTTTAGCAACAATGTCTTGCTTTTATTAAGTACTTAGAGAAGTATGTTGAACTCCCTGTGAATTCAGTGGAATTTGTGCCAAGTCTGTGTTTGGACATAAGGTTACCTACCTTCTCAAAAGTCATCTGGAGTTAAATAATGCACAATAGTTATTAGAGAGGTTGGGATTCTTTCAGAGACCTCTCACAAATTTGAACAGAAAGAGTTATCTTTCAAATGGAATTTCACCAAGCAGGTCAAAACCTAGTGGAAAACAAAAACCCTAGAGAAATTTCAGTGGAGTGCAACACTATCAGTCCCTACTAAATTCAGTAGACATTTTTCCAAAGAGAACATCTATTATACTCCCTTTAGCATCTCTCCAACTCTTTTTGTCCTGCCTTTTTTTTTTTTTTTTCCTCCCTTCTTTCTTGCTAATAAATTTCGTGACATTTGAGGTTCATCTGAAATAACACAAACTAAAAGTAAAGAAAGATTTCCAGGAGAATCATAGATATCAAAGACAGAAGCTACAATCTGCTGGATGAATTGGTGAAGGCTATGAGTTGGAGGTTTAAGTATCTGAGTGATTTGGGTTCAGTCTTTTGTGCTATTTGACACTTCCTCTGTATCTTTGGTTAATCAATTAGAGTTGGACTTCGCTAAATAAATGCGTGTATTTATGGCATATATACCTGAAAAATAGGAACAGTTGCTTTCTGTTACCTCTTGGTAACACTGTGAGAATTAACACAGAAAAAAATGTGAAATTATCCCATACTGTGGTAAGGGATAGACAAACCATCTGAAATGCATCCAGTAATATGTGATATTGGGCAGCCTCTAACTGGATTCTCCTTTAGCTCAGATTAAGACACTTTAGGATTGAAGACAGGAGCTGTTTATCTGTGACTTTACAGAGTCACTTCCTGATTAGGACAAGTATGTACAAGACAACAACTGCGAAGTTGCAATATCTTCATATTCAAAATGCAAGTATACACGAAGTAGAGAAAGACACCAATTTTCAGTCCAACTTCCAATTCTCAACTCAAACCATTAGCCAGCATAAGACTAATCTTGCATTGATTTTGATGCAACCTGCAAATGTTTATGTGGAGTGGTGAGTAGGAGGAGGTCATTAAAAAAAAAAAAAAAAAAAACACACAAAAAAAAAACTATTAAAGCAAGGGGTTAAAAAAGGCAGAACAATCTGTTCAAAAAAAAAAAAAAAAAAAACAGTTGGCCAGACTTACTCATACAGCAGCTCTCTACAAATACCCAAATACATTTGTGAACTTAAAGAGAAACAGTCTCAAAATGAGTCATACTATTAAAGGACAAAGAACTCAGCTATATTGCTCTGAGCTACAATAAATAAGAGCAAGAACATTTTCATCAACACCCTACTTGGCATGGTTTACATCTGTGCCTTTTGGTCTTACACCTCAGAAGAGCTGTATGGTCCACTACTGACTGTTTCTGCTGGTGAACAGGGAAAAGAAAAGAACTTGCTCCTCATTCACCAAGGACCAAATAGTAATTAAGATTGGATCCAGTGCCTAGAAAGAACTCTTATTACTTCTATAATGATAAGTATTCTTATTTCCTTAGGCTGATGCTTCGTGACACTAAATAGAGTTATGAAGACTACATGCAATACTAATGGACAGACAATATGCATTATGATACTTGAAAAAACAAACAAACAAACAAACAAACAAACAAAAAAACTCATTTTATACAGAAGAAGCTGGAATACCAAAAGACTTTCAAAATTTTTTACCCTCCACTACAGCTAAGGTTCTGTTTCCAGGTCAGTAACATGCCGTGCACTCCATGCTCTGGTATGAACCCCTTGGAGGCTCTTTATTTATGAATGGTTTGAGTGTCTCTTGCTGGGGATGTTCCAGGAGTGCCACCACCTTCCATCACCACAGCCCACTCTCCAGAGCTGCCTGGCAGCTGCTGCAGCACACCAACCCTTTCAGGGAAGCCCTGACTATCTTAATGTGATGGCCATCTTCTGTTAATGCACTGGTGTTACAGGATATGGACAGCCTCCATATACCTCTGTGTCCCAGTGTTCCTTCTTTAAACTACAGGTAAGGCCATCTTCCTTTTTCATGGCATCACTGGAGTAAAAGGGCCCTGGAAAGATTATGAAATGTTAAAGTACTGTGATATTAGGCTCAGAGAAGCAGGAAGGTGGACAAAAAGGTCTGTCTGTTCTGGATACTATTTTCAAGAAGCATAACTAGTTACTAAATGCCTCCAGTTCACTTACTGCTATATTCAGCTTCTTCAAAGACTAGAAAAGGAAAGAAAAAAAAAGTTGTTGTATTAGTGCATTCATTGGGAAATAAAAAATACAGCTGCACAAGATAAACTTCTTAAGCAAAATATATTTACCACCATTTCCTCACTGTTTCTCATGTGATCCCAATAAAACACTGCTCACCATAGCAGTGTAAATGGCACTGCTGCACTGTGAGTAGAAAATACTGTAAAAAAGGCCTAGTAAGTTTGTATGGTGATTTTAAAGATCAGAATAATCTCTAATAAGTGTATTCAAGGCAATATATCAGATTTTATTTTAAACTGTAAGGCAGTGGACAGAACTCTGTACAAAGAGCTAATCACATTAATAGCATTGGATCAATCAGTTCAGGAAAAAATACTAGCCTGCTGTTTAAAAATCACTTGTGGAGTTTGATAATTATCATTTTCTTTCTGAGAGAAATATAAGCCTGCTAGCACATTTTGAGCCAGCCAGTAATTACATTAAGCATCAGCTAAGGATTTAACTAGCTCGTACTTCACAAACTGGAATACTGTTGCTATTAGGTTAGGAAAAAATGTGTTGTAATGAAGTTTGTTATCTCAGTGGCATTTAATGGGCAGTCTTAATGGGGAAACAGAGTGATGTGAAGCCATTACGGAATCAAGGCAAATACAAATTAGTTTTAATGCTACTGTTCACAGCTCAGAGCTTCAGTGAAGGCACTGAAGGAGAGAGGGAGATGGAGACAAATCAGGCATAAAGAAGATGGTATTGGCAAAATGGAAATTATACGGAGAAAATACTACAAGAATTAGCAACAACATGGACAGAGGAATAATAAGAGGAAGACATAGAGACAAGGAGGCACCTAGAAGGAAAACAATTACACAACAAGGGAAACTGTGATTTGTGCCTGCATTGACAGAAAAGTAAATTGAGAGAAGACTGGTAGAAAGTTGTTCTGCCTTTGCAAACTATCGTAACTGTAGCATGAAAGAACTTTAAATACAAAGCTAGGCAGAGAAGGCTTTTTCCAGAGCAGAAATGAGCTGTGGTACAGTTCAGATAATGACCAAGAAAGCTAATTATATGCAGGCATATGAAGGAGGAAGAGGAAGTGGCTGAGGAAGGGCAACAGAGTAGTGTGAATGGAGAGGCCAAAACAGCTTGTAAAGGCGAGATCCCTGGGACCAGCGTAACTGTGCCTGCAGCCTAGATGGTTTCCACGGGACATGAGAAAGTATATTGCTCTCCCCTTTTTGCTGTGCTTTTATTTCCCATTTCCAGGAACAAGGGCACAGATGACAACTGGAGATGTAGAGGCCTACTGCACAGGGCTCCCTCACCTACAGGCAACCTGGCAGGGCCACACTGCTTCATGCAAAAACAGCCCTGTAGAGGAGACGTGGTTTTGTGGAAAGGCAGGCCTGACAAGAAGCCATCAAAACCACCCGCCACATGTGACACAGGAGTTTCAGAAGGCCAGGGGCTGCAGGCTGTTGCACTGCAGAGAGGCATGCTGGAGCTGCTTGGGTTCAGGCTACAACCACCAGTTCCAGTGCTGGCCTTGAGAGAAGGAAAGGATTGTGTGCCCTTTTTATGCAGCAGCTTAATCCTAGTTGAATACTGAGCCATTCACCTGGGTGGATGAGAGTGCAGACGTACATCATAGAATGATCCCTGCAAGAGCTATAACTTTCTGGATGGGGACGCTGCTGGTAATAGCCCTGCTACACCCGGCACTGCTCCTAGAAGAAAAGGCGACACAAAGTACCTTATGGCACCTCAGCTCATGGGTTCCAGTTTCATGCACAAACATTTATCAAGAGATACTAGATCTGTAACTCACAATTTAAGCATATTTATATCTTCACATGCGTACTTTCATTACATCCATGGGTGAAACCCAGGTCGTCTTTGCGGAAGTATGTATTTCAGTGCCTAAGGACTTTTACCACACACAAGTATCTCTCTAACCACATTTTCAGCAGTCTACTGGATATCTGGCCCAGGGAAATTGCATTTTGAAGTTTTGTGAAATACTAAGAAGCATCTAGCACAGCTTAAAGATTTATATGGTAGATCTCTAAGGAATGGGTTTTTAACTGGTTAGCGCAGATTGCCTCTTCTGTGAAGGCAAAAACTGTTTACCACACATGTTATACAGTGCTAAACAAATGCATATATTAGGTATATACACCACACTGAAATGATGTGTATTTTAGGGATTAGAATAAACAATGCAGAAAATCCATCTGGACATAAAGAAACACCTTTGCCACACTGTTTGGAAGACTCTCATTTCAGAAAGGTCAAACTGTTGCACCAGTCTGTCTTTTTGCAGAGGTTTCCACAATACGATGCTTTCCTATAACAAAAGTGTGTGTGTGGGGGGGGTTGTTGGTTCTCAGCTTATTCATTACAGCTTCATGGTTGCAAAAATTGAAAGCTTTTTAAATACCATCGCAATGCTAAATTCCTAACACCATCAGATAAAAATATTGAATTTTAACTATTATTTACAAAACAACTACATGTGTGTGTGTGTGGGGGGGGGGGGGGGGGGGGGGGGGGGGGGCAGGGGGGCGGACCAGGGAGGAGAAGAAGCCATTAGATGAATATGCTCAAATAAAGAAATGGATGAACAGCTTGGCCAAGGCTGATGCAGAGTCTGGAAGGATTTTCAGGGTCAGATTCATCTAAACTTGTCTGTACCTTTTGCAAAGGCAGCAGAGAAATGGGTACTTTTAGGCTTTGATTTGTATCACATAAAACTGCTGACTATAAAAGAAATCTAGGCTGACTAGTTCACATACAGATTAATTCTCGCTTTTTGAGTGCCTCAGTGACTCCTTCAGCTTCAGCTGGAGCATATGCACTTTTTATAAAGTGTATGATGCGTTATCATCATCCATCCCACCTTTTTCACTATAGATTTTTTACAGTCTCCAGCAGACCATTGGAGATACTCCCATCTTCTCATCTTTCTGACCTGACCTGTACAGGTATACCTGTAGCAGTCATGGTAACACCTTTCTGCAGGGAGATTCTTATCCTGCCCAATGACTGCAATGATCAGCCAACACAAGTCAGTGAAATCATGGCACGTTGGTGCTCTTCTTGGGCTTGAAACTGGAAGCAAAACCATCACACTGTGGCAAACATCAGGCCAAAACTTCAAAGTGGGGGAAGTTCCAACAAATAGAAGAAAACCCTATTTTCTTCTTCAGCTTCTTAATTCAAAATGCATTTTATTCTTCAGCACAGTACTGACTGTATTTTGCCCATTAGTTCCACTGACATCAGTCATAAGACTTCCAAGACAACTTAAAACTGAGCCCAAATGTAGTGCACTATGCTAGGTGCCTGCAGAGCGTGAGACATGGCTTTTAGCTATCCTGCAGGCTTCTTACTCTGTTTCAGCCGTGTAAAGAGACCTTTACATCAAGTGCTCTCAGTTCCTGTCTTCAACTACTTTATTCACAAAAGCCCTATTGAAAGTGAAGGTACATGATGACGGAAGCAGGCAGTGGAAAGAAACTCTTTTTGTTTAATCCATTTCTGCGTATAATCCTCCAGTATTTTAAAGCATTGAGGATAACAGTTTTAGAGTAAATTCACTGCTCTAGCCTCCATTCTACGAGTATTTTTTTCTACGTATACGCAAACATGCAAAAGGTCAAACTGAGATTAACAAGATCCTGCTAGGTATTTTTCATTGATCTGTTAATATTTCAGTGTTTTCCTGTTCTGGCTGAAATGTGTTATGACAAACCCAAATAACCCTTAACAAAAAAAAAGGGTTTGTAATAAAATAAAATATGATCCAAATGGCTGTACTGAAAATAACAAGTGACCTAGACTCATACACATCTTCAGGGTAAATCATGACACACGGAGATTTCCTGTGAAACTCAATGGTTCTGTGTTACAAGCAGCAAACCCAAAGCCCTGATCTGCTCAGGACTGCCAATCTCAGCATATACATGGGACACTCTTCTTCGGGCCCATCGAAGCTATCCAGTCCCAAAGCATAAGACTCTGCAGTCCCCTTTTCTGCACAGTGTAGAGTTAATGGACAAGGTGAAGAGAGGAGACCAACTCATATCTACTGTTCTACCAAGCAGATGGATTCGCTCGTAGATGATTACAAAACTATACCTACAAAAGGAATAGAACACAAATGAAGATACTACTCTCTTTGAGCCAGCAGCAGAATAAGGCATATTGCAACCTCATGGCTTCTCTCATGAGCATATCCCCAGCCAGCTAGAACTAAAGGCTGCAATACAGAAGATTGGGCAAGAATGCTCCTGTGCTCAGGGCAGTCACAAAGCCTTTGGGGACCTGTTGAACAGTCTAACCTTCCATTCAGAGCATAGACTAAAGGCATTCTTCTTATTCCACTTTTAACTCACATTTCATATAAAACTCCAGTTAGTAACCAACAAGCACAAATGAACAGAAACAAACAAAACCCAAACCAAATCAAACCCAACAACCCCACCCCCCAAAACAAACAAACAAAAAAACACAAAAAAAAAACCAACAAAACAGCCCTTCATATATACATAATCTTTTATTTATTTATTTATTTATTTATTTAAGTCAAGCTAATGAGGGAAAAATGCTTTTTGATGCTCTCTGTGGCGAAGAATATCACATTGATAGTCTAAATCACTGGCTGGCTCCATCAGGGTGAGATGCCAGCAAAAGCTACGATGGAACTGGACAAAATTCTGAAGATGAAGACACTAAGAAACTGGTGCAACATTATCATAACCAGCTTTTTTTTTTTTTTTTTTTTTTTTTCTCCTTTCTCCCCACATTAAAAATTGTACTTGACACAAAAATTGTACTTGCCCACTTGTACTCAGTAATCCTGCATGATACACAGGACACCAAGCAATATCTACCTGTGTTTCTTTATAGATAAGGCATTTATTGTGCTCCTTAGTGAATCCTAGACAATTACACATGAACTAGAGTATAGCATTTATACTGGGTCTTATTTTTATAACCCAAGTCAACCTACTGTATCTGTACCACTTGCTACTACATCAAGGTTTTATGAATAATACCTTTAAGACAACTGAATGGGTAAGAGAAATAATTCACTCAGTAACAAGAGGAAGCTGAAATTAATATTTTGGCCAAAGGACAACTAGACAATACCATCAGAGGACAAGTGAAAGCCAAAGAGGAAAGCTGAAACTATACAAAAGTTTTACTTCAAAGAAATGCTTAATCAAACACACAAATCCATTGCTTGCTTGTTTTCCCCATTTGTCCTGTCATAAACAATGAGCAATGTCACAGTTTTTCCAAGAAGCCATGGGAGGTAAAATTTCTGTAATTTAAGACAATACTTTAAGGAAAGAAAAAAAAATCTTTAATGTAAAACACTGTGAAAAACTTATTATAAATTTGTCACACATTTTGCATTGTTTGTATTTCTCAAGTTATTTGCATTTAAAATATCATTTTTTTTTTTTATTACTAACTACACAGCAGGGATCTGCTGTGCCTGAGCAGAGCTTCAGTTTGCTTTGCTAAATGCTGAGAGTTTTCTCAAAACACATTATTTTGGGGCTGCTTTTTTTTTTTTTTTTTTTTTTTTCTGTTTGTTTTTCAATATTCAAAATGTTTCTTCATGCACAAAACCTGAATAAGTGGACATTTGCTATCACTGAACTTTATCCAGGCTGTATATCATACACTTTTTGTGCAGGGCAATATCAAAACTTTTAATCCTCATAAAATTCCTTATGCTTGTGAAGATGCATATGGATGTCATCAGTGAGTTTGAATTAAGCTGTTACTGGATCCATGTGAAACCAATGTAAGAATTATGGCCCTGCACAGTTGTAATATCTAAACTTCTAGTTATATGAAGTAGTAAGTAAAGCTGAGTGACATATAATACTGCTGAGTAAATACTCTTCATTTAGAAGTAAGAGTAAAGGGAAGTAAAAATTCACAACAGATTCTAATAACTTCTCTTTCTATAACTGCTCTTATGCCAACAAGCAGGAACTGTATGTTTTAAGGATGCTGAAGGCTGATTACGTGTGTTTGGAACTGAAATTCCCAGAACTGCATAGCAGTCTAAGCCATTTTTATCACAGTGAAGGATACTGAAAATAGAGGCATCCTTTCATACACGGTCTGTCAATTGACCAAGTCTGATGTATACCAGATGTGATAGTATTACAGGAAACACAGCATTATTTCCAGTCTTTAACAAGAAAAATATGTATTATTTAAGTATACACATACATACTATGTTTTAACTGGAGCAAAATCAGAAGGAAATTACTATTTTGTTTGTTTGTTTTGTTTTTAATGAAAGATTAGCTAAATACTTAAGGAATCCATCACGTACTAAACAGTGTCTATCAGCTAGGCTTGATACTGAACACGTCTCCCTCGATAGTCACCAAAGAAAGGCACATAGTCCCTTGCCATATTCTCCATCAACAAACAAGCAAACCAGATCCTTCCTACACTACCTATAAACTCCCCCTCTTCCTTTCTACCTATACTAATCAGATGATTATGTGAGACGGAGAGACATGCACAAAATCTAAATTATCTTATGGATAATGTAAGAAGCAGTAGGCTTAATCACAACATGAAAGATTCAGATTAGCCATCAGAGAAATCATTCCATGGCAAAGGCAGAGAAACATCAGAACAGATACCACCTAAACAGCATGTCACCTGTTCATATCTTACCTCCCTTCAACTGTCTCTTTCATCTTTCACCCTGATATTATGCTGTTTGCCAGCTGCCCTGTGTGCACTCAGCTGTAAATGTAACAAGTACTCTTAACAAATGGCGGGTATTATGAGATATATAGCAGATATGCAGGATCCACCTTATGAATATTGAGCCCAGATCTAAAAAATCATCACTTTGTTAATAGGCATAGTTCTTATGCTTTTAGCTCCATTGTGGCAATGTAAGCAGATGCTTGAGAAGCAACTGATCCTGTAATAGTTTGCAGGATTGGGCCCTAAGAAAAGGCGGATACAGATGGTGAACACAAGAGGCACATTGAGTGAAAACAACTCTCACTTTCCATGGTGGCAGAATGCCAGCTGGTTGGAGTCTGTTGATGATGGTACAAGAAGAGGAGGAACTGTCATGCATATGTGCCAAATTTACTCATTTAAAAGTGAATTGGGCATCACCGTCTGTTGCAGCTAATCAACAAAATGAGATAAGTGGGGCAACAAATTATGCCCCTTTTAATCAACTAGTGCTGTCATCTTCTTTGTAAACAAGGAGAGTTTCTAAATTTGTTTTTGCTAAGTATGAAGTCGTAAAAGAAGATGGAAGCATCCTGTTAACAAATTACTGTCTCAATTCAAAGACAATCAAAAGACTTTCTACAGACTTCAGAACAGGATCAAACTCTATAAATAACATCATTCCATGAAAGAAATTCAAGGATGAAGAGTACTTTCCTTACTTGAGTTTTAAAAGTTATTCAAAGAAAAAAAAAATAGATCCTGGTTGTGGAAAAGCATACAAATGGTTTTAACAACAGTGTGACTACAATATGTTGGTGAAGGCATAAAGGTCTGAAGAATTAGACCTTTGTTTTACTTGCTGCTTGGATCTATCAGTCATACAACACATATATTGTATTATTTTACATCTCTTTGTAAAAGGGACTAGAAAGAAAACACTTGAATTGCACAAGTTTATCTCCCTCCAGTACATAAGCCTTCTCTGAAAGTGATCAGTACTACTGATTCTTTCCATCTTTGAAAGAAGGCACCTGGACAATGCATTCCTGATGTAAATGTCTTCAGGGGAGACTTCCTGGTGCTCCGGACCTACCATCCCAGCCAGAATAGCTCCAGCACCTCACTTATTTATATTTTGACACTCCTCAGTGTAAAAGAGCTCAGTTCCAGAACACAATACTATGCAAAGAACAACTGTAAATAAACTGGATTAAAAAATAATCCCTGGAGGTGGCCTAGGTATGTAATGAATTTTTTCCTGAAGTAATACAGGTCTGAACACACAATCAATTAAACAAACCAACAATAAAAAACACCCAAATATATAGAAAATGACTACAAATACCTATGTTTTATCCAGGTTTTAAAGATCCTTACACAAAATTCCATTAGATACTACAGTATTTACAAAAATCTTTCCATTACTTAGAGCTTAATCAAATCCAGTAATTCAAAACTAATTCAGCTGAAGGCTAAATGAGAAGTTGCATGGTTCACCTGGTTTACTAAAGACTCAAAATCTTTACTAATCCAGTTAAAATAGTTTGCCAAACAAAAATACTTGACTACAGAAGGTCAATACACAACCTTTACTTATAAACACATAAGGTAATTGTTTGAGGAGCAGCAGAGCATTGCATTAGTACTGCAGCATCCCTTCATTTTTTGCTTTCCCTCTCTGTGAAATTAAATTCTCTTCAGTTTCCACTGCCATTGCAAAACATTTCAACAATCCGAATACAAGGATTACTATACTGACCACTAATGCCAAATCTGCCCCCAAACCATTTACTCTGAAAGAAGATGAGTTTTGCAATATGTAGCTGCATCTATAAAGCAACGAAAAATTGATGGCTTCCTTCTGACTGCCATAGAAAGGGCTGCTTTGTGCATTTCTTTCCTCAGGGAATACGTTGGTATAATTTTCCATTGGAGAGTTTCTGTATTCCTGCATTGCTAAAGTGGCTGCAAAGCTGACCTAATTTAGGTCATCAAAAACTTAGGATTAGTCACATTGCCAAAACCAAACAAAGAAAAAATGTAATTGCTACAAATTTAGTTGCTTATCTTAACTTTTTCTATCAGAAACTATGCAGCGTTCTTCAAAATGGTAAAATTCATAACCTGTAATGTCTACATTATTTTGTCTATAAAATACATAAAAGATTAATCTATATTTCATTTTTGTCTGTGTTGTTATTATCAAAAACAGCACATGCAATGTGGACATCATCCATTACAGGATGTCAAAATAACAGAAACATTAATGTAGTCTCAGAAAACCCTGCAAGATGGGTAAGTATTAACCTCAGATGCTGCAAGGTTAAGCTGCTTGCCTGTGGTCACATAGTGAATTTGACAGGATCAGGGATAAAACACAAATTTCCTGATTCCCCAGCCCTATCACAAGACCACAGTGATGTAATTAATTGCTAAGTTTTAATTTAATGGTCTGTGCAATTTGTATTTCTAAATCTCCAGAGTTTGTAACAGCAGGTATTAATGTTTTACTTCAGGTTCAAAAGTACAAAGTACCCTAAAAGCTGTTCTCAGTTTAATGGAAATGAAATGGCCCATCTCAAAACACTGTGCTGTTAAGAGCATGCTAATGCTTATAGAACTGTATAGGAATGTTAAATACTCAACCTTCTGGTTTGATTACTCATGCCCTCAGAGCTGGCAGTCCAGTTCAGCTTGTACAGGGCTGCCTCGGATGTCTCCATGCAGCACCTCTGTCTGTAGTACAGGCATAACCTTAATACCCCCCTCTCAGGCAGAACTCTACTCAGCCACCACAACGAGAGGTCAGTTCCACGAGGTTTTGCAGATCTGCAGTGTACACTCACTAGGTGTGTGGACATGTGTCTGATGAAGGAGTGGGAGTTATCTACCCAGAACTCAAATGATATTCTAGTTTCTGAAAGATTAGACAACAGCTCATTAGAGGAAATGTTACAGGCTTCAAATGCCTGTTCCCCAATCCCAGTTCTGCTGATAGAAGTGGGCCCAAGGCCCAACACATCTATTTGGAGGAACCCCAAACTCTCCTGCCCTGCTTCCCCCCTTCAGGTCCTGGAGGAAAAAAAAAAAAAAAAAAAAAAAATGAAACAAAAGTAACAAAAACAAAAACAAACAAAACTACAACCATCATTTGCACCCATCACAAAGCATGGAGAAACATGCCCGTTTCAGAGCACTATATGGGTGGACAACCCTTTTTGAGTCGAGAAACTATCACTAGTGCTCACGCAAACCCTGAATCTATGACTCCAGAAGTTTCTGTATATGCAAAACACAGTTTCAAACTTTATGTTTAACTTCACTATTTTCATTGTGCCTTCTCCTCTCCTCCTAGCTGATTTTTCCTTCTCCATCTTTTAACTGAAACTTTTCCTTCATCTTGCATGCTTTATTGATCTTTCAAATCTTACCAGCTATTTTGTAGGTTAAGCAACATCTGTTTGGATAATTAAGGAGATTAACAAGCCAGAGAACAGTCATTACCTGCAGACACACTGAAAATAGCCTTCTCCGCAAATCCAACAGACAGACATCAGTTACAGTAATCCTCGAGGTAGACACTATTTGAACATTTTATATGTGGCACTGACGCTGAAATAGGTTTATCTCCTCCAAAATATATCAACTTCAGTATTTCAGGAAACAAACACTGAAACTGGTGCTTGTCATGTCAGTAAGTGTAGGCTCACACCGACAATCACATTTTCATGAACTTATCTTCTGTGTCTACTTAAATGTGCAATGTCATACATGTGTTTGACAGCAGAGCCAGAGGCATCCAGTTATTCAAGTTACTGGGATAATATTAAAATAAAGATGCTTTTGTGAAGAATTTCAACATAAGAAAGACTCATTTAACCTCTAACAGATTTCCTCGTTTCCTGTTTAATTTGAAGAATCTACTTATTGGAAAGTATATTATACTCAATTAAGAATCTCTTGGAAATTTTACTGAATTATATTGGGTTTTGTTTAAAATGTCACTTGACGTATAAAAATCAAACTACAGCTAGATTTTTTTTTCTTTAATCAAGCATATTCTGGTAAAGTTTTTTTGTTTGTTTGTTTTCATTTTTTTGAGCTGGGTTTTACAACAAACCTTTAAAAGAAGCTATAAAAACTCATTTTTCTTCATATTTTTAAATGTTACTTTAATTTGACTTTGAAGATGTTTTAAAAAAAAAATCAATATATTGTTTTCTGAGAACATCCTAAGATAAAAAATGAAAAAAAAAAATTATGATACAGTTTTCAAAAAGTCTAAGGAAGTGTTTGTAAAATTAAATAAACTTTTGCAAAGCTTTTATAAACATTATGACCTTGTAACTTAAAAAAAAAAAAAAGTTAAATAAACTGTGTCTACATGGAAAATCATATTGGCTGGGCCGCTGTGTCTTGAACTAGGTAATATAGCAGTAGACATACCAGAGTTACAGCTGGAGACATGTGGGTAAGGCTGAGATGGAAGGCATGTACGCAGACATGCACACAACATCTGCCAGGCCTGTTTTTACCTTGAATGGCAAAATTTCACACTAGCTTTCTTTGATTGGTAGCACAGGACAGAATAAATTGTTCCCAAATTAGAAACATAATCCTGGTCCTGAACCTGTGAGTGTGGAGCAGATCAGAGCCCATCCGGCCCTGGCCAAAGGAGATGGTCTGGGCTGTGGGATGACTGAGGGGGACGGTGGGGCCCTGCTCTTCTCCCTCCTTTTTGGTCACACAAAACCCCCATTTCCAAGCTATTTGCTCCCTCCTGGGAAGGGGCAAGCCCTGCCAGCATATCATATGGGCACAGAGCCTTTCATGAAAACTAAGCGAGCTGTAAAGGGCATATACATACACTGGGGGCCATAAGGCAGCAGCATAAGGAACTTGACGCAGAGTGGCTTAAAGAAAAATAAATAAATAAATAAATAAAGTGGCTTATATAAACTAGTGCCATAAAACCCCTGTAAAAATGCAGCTAAGGATACTATTTCTGCCAGCCTGAGGTAAGCACTGCAAAAAGGATGAAATTAAGGTTATGTAATGCCTCCCATTCAGCCCAAAATAAGTAGTTTAAAGTCAAGATTTGCACTTTGAGAGCAACATGAGCCAAACAACCTGTGATGCTGCTTAAATGCCCCATGCTCCTTTAATAGTCATGGCAAGCTGGGCCAGCTGAGAAACAAGCAAGGACTGCTTGTGGAGCAGAATCCCCAGGAGGAAGGAATCAATACCAGTTTCTATACAATAGATCTCCTGAAGTATTAAATAAACCTTTTTTTTTTTTTTTCCTATGAGTAACGTAATGTGTAGGAAATAATATGCAAGCTGAAAGGAAGGTATAACATCTAAAGTATATATATATGTATTTTACATTTTGCTATTGAGATAGATATACAAAGTTCATAATGCTGTGGCATATTACTTTTATTTGTTGTAGTCAATCACTAATAAACCAATCCATCTTTACTCCTAATAGAATTAAACATTTTGATAACTTTTTAGTAAGGTAACATTTAAATAACACATGAATGCCAATTCCATATAAGCTTTGTCTATAGGGAACTGAATTTAAGACCAAAAGAAAGAAAAAAAGGCTAATTAAAAAACTTCTACTGAGTTTCAAAAGCTCTGTGCATCTACTTCAGAAGATTGCTCATAAATTCAGTAAAGCCCTAAAGATTACTCATGTCTAGAAGCGTTATCATCAAGGGCAAAGTAACATTCTTTTTCCTCTTACTTAGAAAACGGACTTTTATTTTGCTGCTAATCCCACCTACACTTTGAGTACCCATCAGTGTCGGAAGCTGAAAGATATGAGCAAGTTTTATTTCTCATAACTGGAAGAAGATAATCTTTTCAGATTATTCCTTCAGACTTCAGAGATAGGGCTATGATTTTCCTAAGGGTATGTATTAGATCAATATCAAGTGCCCTTAGGATCTTGTAAAGTATCTTTTTATTTGAAATTACACCCAATCTCAAACATATATTGAATTAGAATTTCTAATTGCAACTGAAATCTCTGAAATAGAACATGCAGTATAAAATCTACACTACTAAATTTGGACATCATTCATATGGATCATTATCATTTCTAATGAATAACTTACTGCTGAACATTTCTGCTGAACATTCCAAAAGATATTATTGAAATTAAAAGATCTATACATTCCTGATAGTATAATAAAAATGTTAACATTTGAACCTGTAATTTTCAGAGAAAAATTAAGAAGGGAATTCCTTTATTTATGTTTGTTTTTTTAAAACATATGTGATACGCCTTAATTATATGCATAATCCTTGGCTTCATATGTCACCCACAAATATTGGTATGAAACATTCTACAGTAGGCAGCTACCATTCCCAGAGGAAATTTCTCAAATATCCCCCAAATTTATTCTTAATATTTACTACCAACATTCCTTTCATGCTGTCATAAAAGCTGAGTGACTTTCAAAAGTTGCCAAGACTGAAAGAACATCGCTTGCAAAGCAGAACAGTCCTCAAGCTCTTCTGCAAATGTGGTAGCCTTTTAATTGCATCAGACATAGCCTTAACATGCTGAGCAGTATCAAAGCAAACAATTGATGAGAACCACTTTGTTAGGAAGCAGAGAGTGCAAATGAAAACATTTTTTTTTTTTTTCTTTATTCTTCACCATTTTGTACGTACCTGGAAAGATCACTGGGATGGACCATCTGTCCTCCATGGAGTGCCAGAGTAGTGGACCACGGCTCATGGCCAAGGTTCATTATGGTGATGCATGCAATAAGCAATAAAAATGCTGGAAAAATCCACTCATGTTTGATGTAACAAGTGGCTATTAGTCTCCTGTGTTTATATTAACCTTCTGTCCCTAGGCAAAATCCTGCCCAAACTCCACGGTGCTACCCCTTAGAGTTCAGATGGGGGGAGCAGAGAAAGAAGAAAGTCTCCATGGAATACATGGAATAAGCAAGTTGTTCTCCAGCCTCCCCATCAAACTCCTTGGGCAACTCATTGGTGTTTTGCCAGGCCCCGATCATAGAAATTTGACTCCCTTATTGCATTTAATGATTGGGAGCTCATAATCTGCCTATCATGTCCGATCTAAAACTGGAAAATAGCCATGCACCTTTTAAAAATAGGCTGTTTATCACACCATATATTGATTATCTTCTGGAAGCACTCCAAGACACATCATTCTGGAAGCCAATCTAAAATAAATATGACCTGAATTTATCCAGAACAGGTTGAACGAAGTCTTGTTACTAGGCATCTAGCTTTTTTTTCCCCCTGTCCCAAATTGAACACATTTAACTGATATGTAACTGTCTACATATTAATATCACAGCCTCCTGGCAATTATGAATCATTAAACAGAATTTTAATATGGCTTATTTCACATGTGTGCACTGATATTTAGAAAAGTTCAGTTCCCATTCTTTGAGTCTGGAATGTCTTTCAAAATACTAAAGTTATATCACTGAAATGGCCTGATATATGCACAGAACTAACCCCAGCCATCCAGCTGTGACCTGCCAGAACAAGACAATAGCTGTTCGGCCTGCAAAAAGTTCGAGCACAAAGGGAAGTATTACTGACAACCCTGTGAAAGAGAAGATGGAGATCTGCAGCCCTACTGCTAATAAAGCTTTGTTGCCAGCCCTCATAAGTGCAACTTTATCATCTGAGAGAGCAGCCACTGCAGCAGATTTTACCTGACTGGAGCTGAGACAGGGAAGACACAGACGCCTTTGGAACAAAGTTTCAGATGATTCACTGCTAAAGAAAGGCTTGCATATAATGGCAAATGATTGCTAATTACTGGGTAAATTAAGTGCTTCTCAGGGTTGATTGCTGCTGCTGTTTACTGCTACAACCTGAAAAAGTCAGGTTCTTCTGCTCGATATTTGAACATACTTAAGAGTTTCCAGAAGCTGAGAGAACAGGTTTCATTTACAGCAGTCTAGCCTCTTCCTCACTGGAATAAGCTATTGATACGTCAGATATTTCCTGTGCAAATAAAATGATGTTTTATGCCTGCTTCATTAATGCTGCTCATGAATATGGATGAAATGTCAGACAGAGAAGGGTGGATACTCTGTGTGGGGAAGGCTATGACTCTGGAATAACTCGTACCTGCAATTAATAAGTTATAACAAATTATCATAGGACAAAAATTTTATAGAACATGAAACAAGTAGCATAAAACAATGATATCTTATGGACTATTTAAATTAAAAGGCTTATATTACCTTCTTTCCTGTACAGAGAGAGTTCAGTATCAGGGGGTAACCCAGAGCTTAGGCCTTCCTAAAGGACATCTGAAGTGTGGGCATCATGCCGAGAGAGAGGCATGTCTCTGTCTCAGTTCTGCCTTGATTTACCTCTTGCCCTGAGAGAGTGGTAAAGATCAAGGTGTATATCTATTTTATGGACTAGATGCAGGCAGCACTACTACACTGCTGGGAGAGTAGGAGGACATTGCTGTGATGTGAGAAGCTGTAATGCAGCTGTGTTGGCAGGTGCAGCTCCATCACGTCTGCATGCCGGGTTACAGCTAGAAATCCTTCAATCCTTTCAAAATATATCACAGATAACACTGCACTCAGTTGTCTTTGCCCAAGCTGTACTCCAGCACAGCAAGCAGCAGAGTCAGAAGCAAAAAGATTTGTTTGCAGCTTCCTGAGGTGCAAGGGGTTTTTAGAGATAAAGGAAAAGCAGCACCAGCAGAAGAGCATTATCCTTCCATCACGTGTTCTGTCTCATCTCATCTATACCAGGAGGAATAAAGAAGGGGATATTCTGTAGAATAGACCACTGTGGAGGTAGATATACCCGTAACAAGGAAGTTTTCCATGAGGACTTCCACTTGCCTTCAACATCACTACGTACCATGATGTATCCATCAAGGAAATTGGCTGTAGGGGAGTATTCAGCCCACTGTATTTAAAATGTTGGTAAATTGAAAATGGATCATGCCACTTCTCTCTGCTCATTCCTCCTCCTGTCCCCCCACACACCATGAATATATTTTAGAAGAAAACAATACACCTACTACTTGTGTAGCTTCTAAGCATTTTACAGATTATGCATGTGAGGAGGAAATCATACAACATTTCAGCGAATCTGCAGTGCTCTACACATGCAGAAAAAAAATAAATAAATAACAGTACAAAAAGGAGGTACTATCCTCTGTGAGGCAGAGACCAAAGTACAGCAATGGCTGAGACCTGCTGTGAATAATTAATGTAATTAATGACATTTTTTTCAAGCAGTTACTTGTGCCTGGATTCCTAAAGGAAATAGTCCTCTTAAGCTGGTTTATGAAAGCTGTATCCCAAGGAAAATCCAAACTCTGTTTAATGAAGCAATTTGACCAATTTGTGATACATTTTCCCTCTCTAGTTCCTCTCTCTGTTATTCAAAGCCATACAGCACATAATTAAATCAAGGATGGCTATAATATCGCACTTGCTAAATTACTATACATTTGCCTAATTAGCAATTACAACCCACTGTTGCCACAGACATTTGCTGAGTAATACTGCTCCACTGCAGGCTGGCACACAATGACAGAAAGCAGTACCAAAAATAAAAAAAATAAAAATGCTATAGTTAGATGCCTAACAAGTATTATATATAAATCAAAAAGATGGCCAAAACCTCAAAGCAACAAAATATTTGTCTTACAGTGCAGAGATTAACAAGATACTTAATGATAATTGTAACAAAGGGAAGGGGAGAAATCACTGAAATTCTCTGACTGTGCAGCTTTGGGAAAAACAAACAAAATCCAAATCCAAAGCAACTGCTGCCTAAAATGCTTTATGGGTGCACTGCGCTTCTGATCTGTGATCCACCCCCTTCCCTCCCCACCAGTCTCCTGGTAAAAAGAAAGGAAGATTTCACACCAGTCCCACATTTTGGAACAAGGTTTCCAGGAGGCTTTCTTCTCCTATGATCTAGGGAACAAACAATGATAGGGCCATATAAAAGCACATAATGAAATTGAGTCTCATTTAACACTCCTCTTGTGCTTCAAAGGCACTTACAACTATTAAAGTACAATGCAAACAGCACATACAGCTACAAACAGAACACTTGCATGCACAGAATCATAAAAGTTGGAGGAGACCTTCAAGATCATTTGGTCCAACCATCACCCTACTACCAATGTCACCTACTAAACCATGCTCAAGAGACCTTACACTGCAGAAACTGCATTTCTTTCTTTCCACAGAATGAAATTCAAATCAAATGACAGATTTTTTTTTCTTCTCTCTATATATATGTAAATATATATAGAGAAGAAAATATATATAAAATAAATAAATAAATATATATAATATATATATAATATTATATATATATATAATAATAAATAAATAAAACATATATATGCATGGATTTTATGTTCTGGATGAGGCCTGGCAATATTAGATGGGGTACTTGATACATCTTTCACAGAAAGGGTTTAAGAAGAGCTAAGCCTGAAAGACCCCCACGCTCAAAGGATTATCACCTATAACACTCTGTCCTGGTTTCAGTTAGAACAGAATTAATTTTCTTCCTAGTAGCTGGTGGAATGCTGTGTTTTGGCTTGGGATGAGAAGAGTGCTGATAACACCCCGATGTTTTAATTGTCGCAGAGCAGTGCTTATACCAAGCCAAGGACATCTCAGCTTCTTGCTCTGTCCTGCCAACAGGCAGGCTGGGGGTGCAGTAAGAGCTGGGAAGGGACAGACCCAGGACAGCTGACCCAAACTAGCCAAAGGGGTATTCCATACCATCTGACCTCATGCTAAACAATATATAGGGGTGGCTAGCCGGGGGGAGGGGGCCGGACTGCTCGGGGTTAGGCTGGGCACCGGTCAGCGGGTGGTGAGCAATTGCATTGTGCATCACTTGTTTGTACATATTATTATTACTTTCCTATTATCACCATTGTATTATTATTATTATTATTGTTATTATTATTTTTGTTATGATTATTTTCCTGTCTTATTAAACTGTCTTTATCTCAACTCACGGGCTTCACTTTCCATTTCTCTCCCCCGTCCCAGAGAGAGAGGGGGAGGGGGAGCGAACGGCTGCGTGGTGTTTAGCTGCCAGCCGGGTTAAACCACGACACACTCAGAGTAAGGAACTGCCTTTTTGAAAGGAGCACCTGGAACAAGAGCAGTCCAGAGCACTCAGTTGCCACGAAGTTGCCCTATAAACTCATCCTCCGCTGCAGCCACATGTTACAGAGAGTGGATTTAAGTCACAGAGCAGGCTGAGGACCTGCTGCTACCCTGAGCACGTGTGCAATGCTCACAGCTGCTATCCAGATCCCACCTGCCTGCTGCAGGCAGGTCTCAAGTGATTTATTGGGACTGGAATTTCTGGCTTTAAAACACAGAAATTACAGGAATTAAGTGCCTGACCTTTAAGAGAGAAAACTGTCTGCAAAGCTTTTGCAGGAAACCCAAAAGTGTTACCATCAAATTTGACTTCTAAAAAGAAAGAGAAATAAAAATATTTAAATAAAAATTGACTTTAATACAGGAATTACCCTGAATTCAAAGGTTAAATAATTAAGTTGAAAGAATTCAATTAACAATTATTGAAAATCAGACACAATCCTGAATAAAATTATATTAATATAGCTTTAACAGTAGCAGTGAGAAATCAGGAAACAAATTTAATAAATTCATTGGTGTATATAATTCCCAAATGAGATATGTGTACATTTTTTTGCCACAAAGAAGTTCTTCTTAATTTTCTACATCTATTGCATTAGTCCTATCTTTATATTTATTTTCTTTATGAGGTATATTAGTTTTTTTTTATTAGAAAAAAATCTTAAATTTCCACAAAAAATACATGATGCATGTAGCTTTATTTTTGATTGAAACTTTGTACTACAAAATTCTTTAGCTAAAATCATAAAGTGATCCTCTAATGGACACTATTCATCCTGATTCTGTGAGGATGACTGACAAAATTGCTAGAAATGAATCCTTAAGGTTCAGTGCCATACAGGTCAAATTTAGCTAGAGATTGACCCTAATCCTAAATCAGATTTTCTAGCTGGCTTCTATTCTGCCAACACAGAAAAGCCACTGATGGCAAGAACAGAACAATACTAAATAGGAACATTCAATTTTAAAGACAATTTAAAAATAAATTTATCGTAGCGACTTATATTTGCTGTTGGGTAAAATAAATACAAAACAAGATAAAACAAAAAGCTGCCTGGGATGTAATATTTCTGGAAATCCACCCTTTCCACTGAAGACAGCTCAGAGGCCAGACAGGGTTGCAGACTGGAATGGAGATGATGTTGAGGGCAGTGCCATAGGCGTGGAGTCTTTTTTTTTTTTTCATAAATTCTGCATTTCTTTCCCCAGTTTCAGCTTCTAATCAGCCCTACTTCATTGATTACCAGTTTTGATGGTACTGTTGTTTTTTTTCTTGGGGACATAAATGTAAATGAAAACTAAATGTCTCCAGAGATGTTTCCATTTTGCAGTTAATGCTATTCCAGTGTTTCCTTCATGTCACTTTTGAAACGTAAAAAGGTTTTGCAGCAGGAGTATGTTACATATATTCTCAGTATGGGTCCCTTCAGACTGTAAGAGCAACAAGTGAAGATTCACTGTCTGCACTGCAGCAATTTCGACAAAACAACATTTTACCACTGCAAAGTGTCCGTAACATTGATCTTCACAGTTTCATACATTATTTATGAGATATAGGAGCACACCATAAAAATGATCTCCTCTGACCCTAAGGATAATTAGCACATTCCTGTGGATTATATAATAATACCCTAGACCCAGGCAGATTCTTTTCAGAGCGGTTTGCAAGCAGCAATCCATGGATTTTTATCAATGTCATTATTTTAACAGAAATTCAATTCACAGTCTATACATATTCTATGCTTCATTTTTATATAGCTAAACATTATATTTGTATTTCACCTAGGTGAAAAGTTCTGCTGCCAAAACTTTCTCTAGTGACAGAGAAATAGTCCAGATGGAAATGCCACCGTCACCAGGTGTCACAAGAAAGTTCAGCTATGCTGTAGAGTCCAAAAAGGTCCCCAAAACCTTTTTCCACCAAGCCCTGGGGCATCAGTTACAATCCAACGGCACAATAAAGCTAAGTCTGGCAACAGATCAAAAGCCAAAGCCACTCTGAGCATGGCATTTCTCCAAAATATTCACCCTATCACACACCTATCCCACAAACAGCATGAAACAAGCTGTGATTAGTGGACCTTCCCACACCAAATTGTCACTGTCTGGGTGTTGCAGAAAATATTTTTAGTATATTTGTGGAATCTGGTAGCAAGGCTCTGGCAGCATGACTTGGCCACCACAATTTATAACGGGGAAAATGTTCAATCCAACTTCACACAATGGCCATTTATTATAATAGCAGAGTATGTGGAAAACATACAGCCATTACTTATGTACTTGCAAATGTGTTAAGTTAGCTGCTTCTCAGATTAGGATACTAATTCACACTACAATAGAATTAAAATCCATTCAGCTATAAAAATGAGGCAATAACACATCTCTTATTAGGAACTCTCTCTTCACCCACTTAGGAAAGTCGCTCTCCCTGACAAGATTTCTATGAATGGTTTTCCAGTTTCTCTGCCTCAAGGGTTGGAAACTCAGATCACCAAAAATACCCTCAGAACAATATATATATATATGCACAGACAGAACTATTAAGATTTAGTGAGCCTAGCACCCTGGCACTGGGGAAGGAGTGCGTTCCATCACCAAGTACTGACCAAATCTATTTGGTCTCTGTTGGAAAACAGAAACTTCTTGCAATGGGGCACTATTCTATTTATTTTTTTTATCACAACTGGGGCATTTTCTGCTAAAACCAGCTCAGCGATAAAGCCCAGGAAGTTGTGACATTTATAATCATGTTCAGAAAAGGTAAAGCCTTCTGTGCCTGAGCTCCAGTGCTGAACGACTGCTACCATCAACATTAGTGGTGTGAAGTACTGCTAGGTGAAGCTGGCTCCAGGAGTTCTTTTCTCAGATAAAAGAAAAAACCTTTATTCAGAAAGACTCCCTTCCCTTTAAGTCAAGAGGACTACGTAGCTCTTATCCTCTCCCAGAGCTGGCTTTGCTCCATAGGTGGAAAGATAAGGCAGGAACAGAGGAGCTCAGGCTGTGCAGCTATAAACAACACCCGCAAAGTGGAGAGCCCATGAGAGGCAATGTTGAGCAACCAACATAATTGGTAGACTAAGAGCAGACTTCGAGTTATGAGGATGGGCAGCTTAGGGCAGCAGCTGTGGTGCAGGGTCCCGGTTGCAAAAAAGAGACAAACTAAGCCTGGGATGGCTGTAGACCCTCAAGAATTGAACCACCTGCTCCAGGGTCACGACTGGCCAACCAGGCAAGCTTCTTGGAGGTGGACAACAAACTGAAAGAAGAGCAAACCTCTGGGTCTTCTGCCTTGTGTTTTGTAAGATTGTGCTGCTATGGTTGGTATTTGGGCTTTTTATATCCTCACAGCAGGAGACAGGAGTTTTCTTCCAAAAAGGGAGACCAGAATGGAGATGGCCTCAGTGGCCAAAGGAAGATTGCAGCGGGGATAGGTCTGACACACAAGGCAGCAGCAAAGCAGAAGGGTTGAATTGGGGGAGTCTGATGGTCTCTGGGGACCTACAGACGAGGCTGGAGGGGAATGCCAAGAGGGATTTGGGCACAGGGAAGGGTCTGCAGGTGATAATGGATTCGGGACTGGGAGATAAGATAGGGAGTAGAAAAACCTTGGAGGGATCTAAAATGGATGAGGTGTGTTGGGGGTGCAAAATGGGGAGGGGTCAGACGTAAGGGTATTTGGGGCAGAGCTGGAACTATGGATAGCTGTGGGCTGGATCAGTGAGGAACTGCAGAGTGGGTAGGAAGGGTTGTGAGGCTCTGGGGCTGGTGTGGGTACTTCTGAACTGCACGGGGACTAGGCTGGAGGAGGGACACGAAAAACTCCATCCAGGACAAGAGGTTTGGGAACCTCATTTGAGCATAACTGCAGCCAGTACTTTCTTCAACTGCACCTGGGGCCAAGGGTGCACCCAGGACTACTTCTCTGCCAAGCTCTCCTATTTCTGTGTTTGTTTATCAGAGGGCTGTTGCAGTGAGTCCTGGGACTGTGATGCAGGCTGTCTGGCAGAAGTGCCATGTTTCCTTATTGCAGAAGTCCTGCCAAGTGATTCTGACACCACTGTCATGCCTGCATTGGCACTACCTTCAGCATTACACTGTAATGAATATAATTCATGTAGCTGAGCTAGGGAGTGTACAGAATTGCAGGCCTTAAGGAGAATGTCTTGCAGAGCCTATGGGTTCTCACCTCTCTACCCACACCTACAGTGGCACCACTAATGAACAATGCTAGGTGTCTGCACCAAAACACCTGGGCTTGACTTTCTGAAATTCCGAATACTTACAGATCCTGTTCAGTCTGAGCTGTGACTGATTACCCAACTCTGCAAACTAAAACCCCTCCTCAAGAGCACCTCTAATCAGGGCCTTTTGAAAACATTAGCTCCATATCAACCTTCCCAAACTGACAGGAAGGACTGCAGCCAGAGGATATCAATCAGCCTGAGCTAAGTTGCAATGAGGACTATTGTAAGGCAGAGTAAGATTTAGAGGTAGAAAGCACATTCCTCAGGCATCAGTTTAAAAAAAAAAAAAAAAAAAGACACAAACACAAGAAAAAAACTTTAAGTAATGTGCTTTTCACTGCCTGCAATGAAAAGTAATTCATCCTGCAACCTTAGCAGCTTGTGTTAAACTGAAGCAGTCACAGCTGACCTTCCTCAGTCACTCTGACAAGTCTATATTAGTTGTCCTCATTACATAAAGACAATCAATCAGAAATTGGAGAACAATGGCCTTATGAGGGTTCATAAAAATTGAATGCAAATCCTCTATGCCATTCAGCCGGGGACAAGCTATTCCCAGAGCTGCAGACACACATCTGTACTAATGTCAACGCAAATATTTTTCTGAGCAGGGACTAGGCTCAAGATGAGAGCTTGCTGATTGCCTAAGGAGGGATAACGACCAGAAACCTACTCGTGTTTTCCCATTTAGTGTGACTTCTTCATCCTCTCTTTCTCATCAGTGTAGCACAGAACAGGAAAGGTACAAGTAGCTAATGTAAATTGTTTTTATTATCCTGGAATTACTCTGATGTACATGCCCAATGCCAACAAATTTAGCTAATTTACAAATGAATGCCATCTCAGCAAGTTCTTATTACAGACCGAGATTATTAGGGTTGGGCACTGAACAAGTACCGTTCCACTTCCAGCCCTCCTGAAGCACCTTTTGTATGGCAGGCCATGCTGGATCCACATCATTGATTTCTAATGCGGAGCGTACAGTATACCACTGTCACACATGATTGAAACAAGCTAAAGCCTTCAATTTTCAAGGGAGATGCCAGGGAGAGAAACAATTATCAAGGAAGAAATGAGATCCTGGGTACTTAAGTCATACAGGTCTGCTAGAGGTCACCAGAGCTACAATTTCTCATATATCTTCAGAAGAAGAAATATGAGGTCTTGTTCAGAATAGTAATGGGCTGCTGCATATCACATTCAGAACTCCAGATGCCTGTTAGAAAAGTCGATAGCTGATATTCAGGGATCCTGTTTGGTATACATGAAAAACAGCTGTTCCTAATATACATAGTTAACCTGACACCATCAAGCTTATTTTCAGTCATTGCTGGGTCAACTACCATTTCTTCCTCTTCCTGCAATACTACACATCTCCTTCCCATCCAAAAACACTCATGGCCCCCAAACTAAATGGACTTCATCAAACTTTATATTACATAAGTATCATTCTATTTTTTTCCCTCTGTTTTCTCCTAGTCCCACATACATACCTAAACTGAGATCTAAATATTACTTTTAGTCCTGACTGAATGGAACAAAAACTCAGTATCTGGATTTAAAAACACGGTGTTATCCTGAATTCCCTTTAATGGGATTTCTCTCTAGTCATATTTTAAAGGTGGAAGCAGTTTTCACCACTACAAACTACAAATTTGCAGCAATTATCAGAATGTAAAACAGTCCTTATTCTTATGTTGTTCCTTCTGTTGAGTTGATCTTCACCTAAATGGTATTAAAAAGGTAGTTAGACTCTATTTGGCAATTTTGTTTGCCTTTGCTGTACTGAGTAACCAAGGTCCTTCACTAGACTCTAGAATCCTTCTAAGCAATATACATATCACACAAAAAAATCCCAAATTTTTGAAAACCCACACCACATCTTTTAGATTCTGAATCCTCCTCCACAATCATAGATAAATACACTTGCACATCAGTGCTTAATGCTTCTCCAAGGTAATCCAGGAGCAAGTGCAATCAGCTGACAAAACATTAATTTTGTTTTCATTCCCAAATGAGCGTGCATGCTGTTTGACAATATATTCACTGAGTCTCCAAGTTTCAAATTGCCATCCAGCCAACAGCCATGGTCCCATGACTGCCAAATAATGGTAGTCAGGAGCCCTCTGTAGCTCTGGGCAAAACTGTCTCTGCTTCAAAGAGTAAGACATCCCCTACAATATTTAGGAAATAGAATCCAAGTACCACATTTAATAGTAAGCAAAAAGTCTTCCCAGCCTTAAATGCATTGGCAAGTGTGCTCCTTTCAGGTTTCTTTTTGGGGGGAGCGGGGGGGGGGGGCACATGGAGCTCATGAATTCTGGACTTCCTAGAGTTAACACTGACTTGGTTCCAGGCCTCCTTCTTGGACCGGGAAATCATGCCACATACAATGCTGTCAGGCTACTTCCATTTACACACTGCAGCTGCAAATGTAACATTAAAGTAGGGTGAATAAGCCCTGTGTATAGGACTAGGTGTATGGTATGCACAGACATTTCCACGGAGTCAAAGAAAAGACAGTAACATTATCCAGACCTAACCTAGCCAGTTCCTCTGCAAGGATACGTATGCTGCCTGCCCCATGCACTTTGAAGTAAAGGGTAGTAGGATCACATCAACAAGCTAGTTTGAACTTCTAGCATGAGATAATACATGCTTGCAAACACATTTGGCAAGCCAATCCATAAAATGACCCAGTATTTTGATGACAAAGATCTCAAATATTTCATTTTGTGAAGTAGTAGTTCTATCCTCTATGAAGAAACTTTTCACAGAAATGTCATACATGTTCACAGCCTCATAGATTACTTAGCTTCCCACTTTTCATGAGTGTGAGGAGATAAGGAAACGGGAAGCAATATGTTGTGCAATGCAAAACTTCTAGTCAAGCAAATATAAAATACAGCTGACAACTAACTATGTGACTACATAGATATACTGTTGCTACTGTCAAATCTATCTTTAACCATGCACCTAAATAAGGGTTTTAGAGCCTGTTTCAAACACTCTCTTTTATTACTTGCTAGGAACACTAAAGCTCATACACAAGAGATAGAGGCAGGTACACCACACCTAAATACAACACACCTCTCTGAAGTGGTCGTTAACACATTTTCTCACTGCACCAGCATTGTTCTTATGAGAGATACAAATCACATCGAAGCATCCCAGTTCAGATGATGCACAAGCACATTCTCGTAGTCTCTTCAACAAGCCAAACAGGGACACTGTAGGTCAAGGCACAGCTGAAGCCTTGTATTTCATGACCTGTATAGTTCAACAGTTTTTGAACAATATATATGCCTATATTTATGCTTAAATTACTTATCGTATCTCAACATTCCTGCAGCTGGAAAGGTGTAAAAAGAAAAAAAAAAAAAGATTTTTGAATCATGGATTTGGATTTCTGCTTCACTGAAGATTTTCAGGAGGATGTAGATACTTTAATCTAGCAGAAATAATGCTGTTGGTTGGAAAAAAAAAAAAAAAAAAAAAAAAAAAAAGAAAGAAAACTATAGCATATACTTTAAATATAGCCATATATATGTATTCAAAGCAGACATTTTTTGACAGATTCTACATCTTAGAGAAAGAGGGGAAAGAATGGCAGCTGTAGGATTTGATGTTTTTTAAGACTTTGGTCTTAAAGACCATAGCCATTTTAATTCAATCTTGGAAAGACAGTCTTTGAAAAACATTTCACAGCAGGAATAGAATTATTTTAAGTAACAATAGATAATGTTATTTAAAGTCCATTTGTGCGTTTATACTTGAAGACAAACAAAAAAGCCAACCTCCTACCCCCAAGTTTGCACACAATAATTTTCTCTAAGGTTTATGCAGCAGCTGGCTATCTGCTTAACTGCCTTCATTTAGCTCACACTAATTTCTAACCTACGTTTTCTTTCTCCACCAACATTTCATTTAAAAAAAAATCCTGAAAGTATTTCCAAACAAACTCAGACCATGAAAATAAACTGTAAAATTATACACACTGATTTATGTCTTTAAAATTTCCAAGATTTGAATAGAGTTAGAGCTGTTAATGATTTTTACCCATGCTCTCCCTGCCCTAGCTCCAGCTGAATAGTGATCGCTTTCCTCTGTCCTGATTTGAACAATTTGGTATTAACTGCATCAGTCAAAGGGATGGGAGGGTGCACAGCATGTAATTTGGGTAGGGATACGATACTTTGGCTGCAAGGATAATAGCATTCTCTGATCACACCCCCTCTGTAAACCAGGCTTTCTGCCTCCAGAGGGACAAACCCTATTCTTTACCTCCTTGGCAGCTTCCTCTGTGTGTGCTCTTCTTTATGTGCGGGCTGCAGCAGCAGTTCCACCTGGGTCATCAGCTCTTTCCTTTAAGAGACTATGATCAGTACAGAAAGGAGCAAAGAGATAGCCTTCCTGAAAGTGAGCTATTGTTTCATTTTAACAGTAGGAATAAACTACCACGCAGCTTATGCATATACCTCTCACATTCTGAAGTGGAAAGCTGGAAAGAGGTATGAACCTGAATAGGTGACTTATCACACAAAGAACTTGAAGACCTTATAGAAGTTGTGTGTGCTGAGTAAGATATCTAGGTTAGAATCAAAACTGGTGGTTTTTTATCAAAAGGTTCTGCTCACAAGAGCTTTTCAGGGAAATGGAAAGAGATCAGAAAATGAGGCCGGACAGAAGACTGAGATGAAATACAAACATTTTGAAAACTGATAGTCTGAAAAGTTCTTGAAAGGTGTAGGGAAAGCAGTGTAGATTTGTGTGCATTTTTATTTATTTAATTTTATTTTTATTACTATGCATGTTCTTTCAAGTCTCCATCTGCATGGACAATAATCTCCAGGTTCAGCTCCTTTCATAGGTGAGCTCCCTTCCAACAGTGTGAGGCAGATCTCCTGGCAATGTCACCTGCAAAACAGTCTCTGGAGCTGTAACCTTCCTCAGGAATGCTGGACGATTTTAGCTGCTTTTACTACATGGCTAATTTTACTGGCCCACGTTCCACTGCAGTCCTCATGAGCAGCCTACCAAAAAGCAGAAAAAACAGTCTTGCTTCTTCTCTCTGTCAGTAATTGAAATTACTTACTGCTATCTAAAAGGAGCAAAAGGTGAAGGGTAAACAGTAGTACTAGGAAGATACCATGAGAAATATTTAGCTTGCTAGCACGTAACACAACAGAAAGTTTTTTTCTTTTTTTGCCTTCCATTGTCCCCTATATCAGCAGAAGTCATTTACTAGATAGCCCGATTCTGGAAGTCATTTTCCAGCTGATACTGGAAATAGTTTTCATTCCTACAACTTATTTCTCTTCTGTTGTTGGCTTCCTTTTTCTCTCTCCCACTGCTTCTGCTCTCCTCCAAAGTTCATTAGATTACAGTGGAATTTGGATATATTCTTCAGCAATATTTTGATAAAGACAAATCAGAAACCAGCCCAAGTCCTCTTTCTTTTTTCTGGCCTCACATTCTTCCTTCAGATGGACTAATACCAGAAGTAAATATTGACTCATTTTCCTGCTACTCTCCTATTGGTTAAATGCTTCAAATTTTATTTTATTTTTTTTTTATAAATACTGAAACACATTTTTTCTATATATGTTTTATCCAGGAGATAGAACTTTTACTGGTCCCTGCAGTTCACCTCAGATCTTCTCTCTTCTGCAGATGGATCTGTTTATTTACATTTTTCCTCAGCTCAACCCCACACTGTCATTTTCACCCTGCAGTTCCGTAGGAAAAAGTGTGTGCAATGTATTGTCTTTACTGAATTACCAAATGGACTATTTTAAGGAAGATGAGTCACAGAAGACACATTGAGGAAAAAAGAAAAAATCAGATATAAAGTACAATAGCTTATATAAACAAAATGGCCAGGATTTTTAAAAGAGCTGATTCCTGTGGGTCCTCTGTAAATTCCGGGCAACATGTCTACTTACTGTAACTCATACTTTTACTGCTTCAAATCTGCTGGTTTCCATTATCTTTCAGATCTCTCTAAAGTGTTTTGTAGGGAAATAAACCACACTATTGACTTTCTCTTGAAAACCTAATAACAGAAGACCGAATATATTTTACAAATATTTGCCTGCCCATCAACTCACAAATAAAATTTAGAGGCCATTTTACACATACATATTGGATTCATACCACTAGAGCTGGTGAAATCCCATAATCACTTATGATGTAAAGGCTTAAACTACATTAATTTTCCTCAATTTACTGCAGTATGATGAAAACCTATTTAGAAGTAGACCCACTGACAATGGATGGCTAATATTTTTGACCACTTTTACTGGAAGAGGGGAGTTAATGGAATTAGCTACTTACTTCATGCAATCCTATCTATAAATCAAGTGTAGCCGTAGAACTGGAGAAACTGAGCCCTTTTTCCCTGGCATGAGACCTTGGCCAGACACTACCCTACCAAGAAGTTTGCCTGAGGCCATGCAGAAAGTGAAAGCCAGCTTCTGTGATGCCTCCTCTGTGGGCCTCATTCCTGTCTCCTCACAAAAAGTTTCATTAAGCTTTCTCCATTTCCCTGAGTTTTGGCAATCCATCTCTGACTTCTCTGCTTTGCATGTAGCCTATAGCTATGTTAGTGTTCTCATACCTATGAGCTCTGTGAAGGGGATTCTTTGCTTGCATTTCCTAAATGAATGGGAAGCAAGAAACTAGCCTCAGCAAGATTTTACCCAAGCCTTCACTGAGCACACACTTGAAATCTTCGTGGCTTGGCTGCACAACTACATAGCAACATGGCAGTACATTTCCAATTCATGGGATATTTTGAGATATTATAAGAAGTCAAGGCCAGCTGAAAGTTCACATAAAACCTGAGCCAACACCCCAAAGCTCCAGCCGAATTTTGTTCACTTAGTAAAAATGCACTGAATTTTTTGTACTCCTGAGGTGGCATAATATTTCAAAGTGAATTTACTTTCTTGAGTTAAGGCGCAGTTTGGTTCCCAGTCAGTTAATTAGAAGGATTAATCCTACATGTATGTTCCAATAAATTTGAGGGGACAGCTCATCTGCATGAAGCGTCTCGTATCTCTGAAGTGTTTGTAGATTTTGACAGCTTTGCTATAAAATTCAGAAAGTACTTGCACTACACTGTTCTTATTTGAACTGCACCTGAATTCTGATTTTGATTTGACCAAATTTATTTTACTGGATAATTCTGGTATCTGCACTACTTATTCATAATTATGCAATTCCCACTGCTCTAATTTAGTTCTCTGGCTACTATGACAAATGAGAATGGACTTTTTGCACCAGAAACAGATTTTTCAAGAAGCTATAAAGTAAAGGTAATAAAATTCTATAATATGTGAAGTAAATTGACAAAAGACAACAGTTTGAAAATTTCTCCCCCCTTTGAAAATATAAACCAAAGCACTATTTGTATAAACACTTATGTACAGGATTAAATATAAGCATGCCTACTCATTGGCTACATCTGCATAAATGTCTGCAGGATATGGGCCTAAATCCCAGTTTCCTTCCAATTCACTCATGTTTCCAGTCCATACTTTAGAACAAAAATAAATAACTCCAGTTACTGACAGCACACCACACTTCCAAATCACTCTGTGAACAATTAGATGACAATTAGGGACATAAGTACCTTGTGTAACCTGGACCTAAACAGAGACTCTAGCTTGGGACCTGAAAGGCCTGAACCACATTATTGCAAACACTTTGCCAGTCATTAATCCTGCCTCTACATAGGGTTAATGAGTCCATGCGCAGCCTTGTGCTGATGATTTATAGTGTTCTGGAGACTTAGGCTAGTATATGAATGTGGCAACACGCTGTGTTTGCTTCTATATATGTCTGAAAATATTTATCACAGTCTTGCAAAAAGATTAATTCCCAACTCCTTGTCCACAGCCTTAACATAAGCAAAAATTGTAGCATAAGCATCCTTGTTGAAACAAAACAAAGCCCCTGGATTTAATAAACAGCATATTCAGATGCACCCTGTTTTATTTCACCTAAATCACTTTTTCCTCTTTCACTGCAGAAAAAATGTTTTTGTGTTTGTTTTTTGTTGTTGTTGTTGTTGTTTTCATGTTATTTAGCTTTTCAAAGGTGCAGCATAAATGTTTCTGAGTGTAACTTAAGTCATAAAACCTTAAAAAATATGTTCTTCCCATAGAAGGATCTCTTCATACTCACAGGGACTGCTTTATATATCTTAAATGTGCTTGATGTGCAATTTATATTCTCTACCTGTTCAGAGGTGTTACAATGGGCTTGGTGTTGGTAGGACTGGAACTCATCATCCATCCAGGATGGTATTAACAACAGCAGTTCTGGGCCATGCTCACAGCTGTAATCCATATTCCTCCCTCCTGACTGTCAGTGCAGGATGGACTCTTCCCAATAGAGAGTCTCAACATTACATGGGTCTTATCCTTTACCCATATGGCATACGTCAGGCTGGCTTTCTTGGAAGCACATGGTTACAACACTGCATAGCTACATTTCATGTATCCAAGTTAATTTTCTAGCCTCACTGAAGAGAGCAATTGATTGCAAATCAAATGGTGGAAGGCAGTATGAGAGGATACTGTCCCAAAAAAGGAAACAGTAGGTAGCCTCAAAGTGGGACTTTAAAATACAAATTTGATAAATGGAAAGAAAATATACTGGAGAAACAGTTTCATCAGATCCACAATTCTGCTTGATTTGGTATAATCTGAGAACCAGAAACATTTAGCATACCAAAATCTCATGAGCACTGCCTGGGTAAGACAGAGCTCAGCAATTCTGACAAAGACTATCCTTAGCCCTTGCAGGTTCTAAGTGAACTGCTAAAAATCACTACTAAAAACAGCATTACAAAAATTAAGTAAATATAATGAGTCAAATTCTGTCATCAGTTCCGATGAGGCACCTCCCATTAATCATTCTCATTTTGGAACAGACTGTTGAAGAGCCTTTTTTCCATGACCTTTTACTATTTTACAGTAGCACTAATCAGATAAAGAGTTCCAGTGATGTCCAGTGATGTAAGAGGAAACTGAAGGCACTTTTCTCCCCAGTTTTATAAATGTTCTTGCCCAGTGGTTCACAGTTG
Source organism: Aythya ferina (assembly GCF_964211825.1). NCBI lineage: Eukaryota > Metazoa > Chordata > Aves > Anseriformes > Anatidae > Aythya > Aythya ferina. Next base: position 45,717,958 of record NC_140298.1, on the reverse strand, counting down.
GCTTTTTGTTTCATCTTGCTGATTTTGCCCACGTGGAAGCAAACTTGCCCACTTTTTTTTTTTTTTATTTCTTCCTTTTTTGTGTGTGTGGGAATGACTTATCTCCTAATGCTGAAGATAAGAATCTTATTCATCATCTAGTTTCTCTCTCTTGACAACTTTACTTAAGAGCCACTTATAAAGGCTGAAAAACAAGCCCAGATTTTGCACTCTGGCTAGCATTGCACTGTGATTGTGAACAATTGCTGCCACCTTAGATGCACTGCTGGCAATGTAGTACAAACCTTCAAAGGCCTTATTTCATTTGCAAGCTCAGGTAGCAGCTACAAAGAACAAAAGGTTTATGACAGAGGTCACTATCAGCATATGACAAGCCTTCAAATGAGGACTGTTAATGAGCAGTAGCTCATATCTGTCCTGGACCCTCTGAAATAAAACTGCAATACCTTTGGATTCTCAGGAAGGAGTTTTTTTCCTTTTTTTTTTTTTTTTTTTTTAAATATATATATATATAAAAAAATTACAAGCATCTGCTTCAAGGTGTGAAGTGCTCTGTTGGTATTTTTCACACAGCTTATCATAAGCAGCTGTTTTTTCACCAAACCATGGTGATGCAGACAGGAACAATATGCAAAAAGAGAAACAGAAGACACTGAGATATTGACAAAACAACTCTGAAACAGTTTTTATGCTTAAAACAGTTTTTTCCGGCAGCAGCTGCAGACCCTTTGAGAGTTTCAAAAGAAAACCCACCCTTCAGAATACAGAAATAGTAGCATTTTGGGGAAAAGCAAGACTGAAACCTGAAGGGTTCAAGGCTACTACATAGACTGTTGAGACATTACTTCTGTCTTTCACCGAAATGCAGTGAGGTTACAGTTATCAGAAGCAAACTAAGTTGTATATATGACTTTTATACTCTGCAATGAATTCCCATAAATGTGTGTGTTAAAGACTACTGCCATATACCATATCCCCTTAATGTTATTGGCAGAAATACAATTGGGTATAAAAACTGAATTTTTGTCTTGTCTTGTTTCTATTAGATCTGAAGCACACTGGTAAAGTAGCAAAGGGATGCTTCATTCTGCTGCTCATAAAAAAAAAAAAAAAAAAAAAAAAAAAAAAAAAAAAACTTTTTTTTGTTGTTTGTTTCCAAAGCTGTAAACCCATCTGTTTTCCTCCCCACACTAAATTCCCACAAGAATTGAAGGAAACACTAACTGCTGATAAGGCTTGGGTAAACCTGTGGGAACAACCGATGTGAGCTAAGGCAACTTGCAGCAGCTGAGCATCCTCCTTCTCCTGTGCTGGGCACTCAGCTCAGTTCAAAGCATTCTGATCTGGTAGTGATGGTAGTGACCCATCACTACCAGAAATCTGGGACAGCTGAAGCTGCAGTTCCACCTTAGTGCTCTTCCTGGCACAGTTCTTTGGTGCCTTTCACATGCCAGAGATTTTGCAAGGCAGGGAAAAGGTGCATAAAACATAAAGCTTGTTTTCTGAACTGCATGTTAGGTCAGCTCCTGTACAAGTAGTTATTGACTTGCACAAACTTTAACAGGCAAGGCATAGGCTGCCTCCATTTTTCACCTGGTCATGCTGTTTTCTTCAGTTAGCATATAAGATGACAATAAGATTCAGCCTGCTAGTTTGGACTAACCTGGCTAGCAGGTTACTTTGCACATTTGTACTAGGTCTCCTGTGTTCTGGAGCCACTAAAATTGATGTTCTAATGCACCTAACCTCTGCACATGCTGCAACTGTTTGTCTGAGGTGACTTTTTAACAAGCAGATGGCAACTCCAGCTGTAAAAGGTGTTACAAAGATGGGAGTAAGAGAACACATGAAGAAAAGGGTGACAAATGGAAAGGAAATTGCAAGAGTAGGAACTTCTTGCAGTTTCCAACATATTTTAATAGCTACGTTTCCACCCTGCTCCTTCAAAGAACAACAGGTGTCGTTGCCTAAAGGTTACTCCTCCATTGAAAACTGAAGTTCCTTGACTGTTTGCTCCATGGACTGCTGGCCTTTTCACATTTCCCAAGAGATATATTGAAGTGTGTCATTTTGTCATGGCAATTCTGGACTGTGTGACTGCTCACGTGTCTACTATAGCCAACATGCTGGAAGGCAGTCAGATGTGACATGTCACTCAGAAAATTCAATAAAAATTGTTTCTCTCTGCTTGTAGTTCTTCAAAAAAAAAAAAAAAAAAAAAAAAAGGGCAAGAGAGGAACGAAAAAACACGCAGATGAAAACAATGGGTCTTATTATTGGTGGAAAGACTACAAGTGCACTTTTGCCAAGCAAATCACTGTATTCAATTATTTGTGACAATTGTTGCCAAGGAAAAGTATATTTCTAATAGGAATAAGAAAGTAGAGGCTTGCAGATATCTGTCCATTTCAGAACTCATATATTCCTAAATGTATGTTTAAAGTTAGTTATTTGAACTTAGAATCTAATTTCTAATACTTGCAGTCACACATATTGGACTGGCGCACGCTTCGTTGGGTTAGAAACTGGCTGGATAGCCGGGCCCAAAGAGTCGTGGTGAATGGAGCCAAGTCCAGTTGGAGGCCAGTCACTAGTGGCATCCCCCAGGGCTCGGTGCTGGGGCTGGTCCTCTTTAATATCTTCATTGATGATCTGGACGAGGGCATTGAGTGCACCCTCAGTAAGTTCGCAGATGACACCAAGTTAGGTGCGTGTGTTGATCTGCTTGAGGGTAGGAAAGCTCTTCAGGAGGATCTGGATAGGCTGCACCGATGGGCTGAGGTCAACTGCATGAAGTTCAACAAGGACAAATGCCGGGTCCTGCACCTGGGGCGCAATAACCCCAAGCAGAGCTATAGGATGGGAGAGGAATGGTTGGAGAGCTGCCAGGCAGAGAAGGACCTGGGAGTGATGGTGGATAGTCGGCTGAATATGAGCCAGCAGTGTGCTCAGGTGGCCAAGAAGGCCAACGGCATCCTGGCTTGTATCAGGAACAGTGTGACCAGCAGGGCAAGGGAGGTGATCGTCCCCCTGTACTCAGCTCTGGTGAGGCCGCACCTCGAGTACTGTGTTCAGTTTTGGGCCCCTCGCTACCAGAAGGACATCGAGGTGCTTGAGTGGGTGCAGAGAAGGGCAACAAAGCTGGTGAAGGGCCTGGAGAACAAGTCCTACGAGGAGCGGCTGAGGGAGCTGGGCTTGTTCAGCCTGGAGAAGAGGAGGCTCAGGGGCGACCTTATCGCTCTCTATAGGTACACCTCAAGGGAGGCTGTAGCGAGGTGGGGTTTGGTTTGTTCTCCCACGTGCCTGGTGACAGGACGAGGGGGAATGGGCTTAAGTTGAGCCAGGGGAGTTTTAGGTTAGATGTTAGGAAGAACTTCTTCACTGAAAGGGTTGTTAGGCATTGGAACAGGCTGCCCAGGGAAGTGGTGGAGTCACCATCCCTGGAAGTCTTCAAAAGACGTTCAGATGTAGAGCTTAGGGATATGGTTTAGTGGGGACTGCTAGCGTTAGGTCAGAGGTTGGACTCGATGATCTTGAGGTCTCTTCCAACCTAGAAATTCTGTGATATATCTTTAAGTAGAGCATCTAGCAAAGGAAGCGTTTATAGGAATTCCTGTCATTGCAACAGTCATTGTTTTCATTGCATTTTTTGCAACTTGATTAAGGAATTGATTACTTTTTCCTAGAGTGGAAGACATGAAGTAGCCCATGACTTGCATTTCTTCCCCGTGATCACCTAGGGGAACTCCACTGTTGTGTGCCAATGGAGAGACCACAGCAAAGCACATGAGAACTGGAGATGAAGTATTCCTGGTTGAAAAGCCTGAGCTCTAAAAGAAGTTGCCAGAGGGATCAAATGGAATGAGACCATCTCTAAGTCATGCTATAAGACTCTCCCGCAGATTTTTTCATCACAGTTTGTACCCATTCCCAAGGAAAAGCCTCTCTACCTAAGGACAGCAAAAGAGTGGAATGCTTCAGGCACAGTTCCTCATAAAGGCATAATTTACCAGCCAACTGCTTAGAGACACTTTTGACACATGCTGCAGGAAACCCCCTGAATAACTAGAGAAGGAGGAGAGAAAGAACACTAGGATCCAACATCAAGATGTAAATCCCTTCTGTCAATCTCCCTTTTTTTAGCTGCTTCCAAAATTCAATCTCATTTACATTCAAATTACTGTCTTATTGCCAAAATAAATTCTTCAGCTCTAGTTTTCTACTACCTGTCCTGAAAAAAAAAAAAAAAAAAATCTCAGGAGGTTTAAAGCCAGCCTGTGTGCCTACTGAAATCTGAGATGCATTGATCGAGGAGGGTTACTGAAGTTTCCTTTCATCTGTAGTCCTTCAGTTGAGTGGCAAGCCATCCATCTAGGCACAGACATGGCTAGGAATAGGCTTTGGGGCAAGGATGCAGGCAGCACAATGCATTTCATTTCTTCAGCTTCATGACAGAAATGAATTTTTGCGGAATCAACAAGGGGATGGTACTAGCTTGCACTTGCTTGTGTCCCTGCAACAGCTTTTTGTTTCCTCCTCCCTGGCTACACCTTACTGGCAGTCACAGCTATAGATGATAAGAAGCTTGCAGTTCACATTTGTGACCTCCCTGGGTTAACACTGTGTGCCTCCAAGCAAGATGGAAATGTTTTTGTCCCAATAGAAAGAGAGAGTGGGGAATGCACAGGGGACCACACAGAAGGTAGTGGGGGAAGGAGACAAACCAGTCTGAGGTCAACAAAAACAACCTGGGAAGAAATAGCGGGTGGTGATGAGAAGTACGAGCTACAGGATGTGCAAACCAACAATCCTTTCCCTTCTGAGAGCCAACAAGCACTATTTAAGAGGAAGCTCATTCAGTTTGCTGAAGTAGTCAAAATTCTTGCAAGGAGTCAGTCACAACTAAAATAGACAGTGTTGTATTATTCATAAACATTTTAGCGGTCTTTGCCCGGACTTGCCTAGCAATTGTGATTCGTATGACAAACGCAGTGGTAACATTTGCATTCTTTTCCTAGTATGCAATGTGTTATATCATTAAATAATAAGCACGTAAATAGCACTACAAGGTCACATGTTGCTTTTCATAGAAAAAAAAGTTCCCTATCTCCCAACCACTCAACAAAGAGAAAGCAGTTCAGGTGACAAATGCCAACATAGGTTATATCAAACTCTGTAAGATGAGGAAAGAAGTTGCTTTCCATTTATCATTAACTGCACGATATGCATTGCACTTTGTTCATGGTCCCAGTTCAACACCTTTGCTGCCCTGCCTGGACCCCTTCCAGCAGGTCTAGGGGGAACTGAGCTTCAGTTCCTATTCCCTCCTGGAGCAGCTGCCCCTGCACACCTCTTGATAATGGCCTGTCACAACACACCCACGGACCTGCAGTGGTGGGAAAAGGCCAGAGACCCCAGCTGTAGCCCACAGGGGTAAGTGGAGATGTCTACATTTCTAAAGTAACCAAATCAAATAACTGTCCTATGACGCCTTTTCCTGTTTTCCACTCCCCAGCCAAATAAAAAGGTGAAGGAAGAAAGGGAGAACAAACTCTTGACACTGTGGCATAGAGGCTGCAGACCAAAACCATGCTCAGTGCAAGGAGTGGAAACGCAACAAAGGGAATTAGCATTAATTCATTGCAGAGAGACAGGAACAGGAAAGGTATTTAAGAAGGCAGAATCTCACTATCTGCCTTGGAGTGAGTGCAGATACTCATCACTATCATGCTTTATTTTATAAGATGAACCAGGGCCAACTCACCTATTTCTGAGATTACTTATTCACACCCATTAAGACTTGCAGCTTTCAATTCACCACTGTGATTGGAAACAGTTATGTTTGTCACAAGAATCACATGAAGTTTCATAAATTTCTGCATTACAGGGCTCAATAACCCATCAGGATTGCTAGACAAATTTCTGAGCTGTGTATAGATTACCATGGAAATTTAAAACAAACTGCACTTCTCAAAGGGAAAGTATATTTCTACTGTATCTCAACTATTCTCTGAAAACAAAATGAGGAAAAAATTATGTTCTAATCTCAGGAGAGATTTTTGCAAAGTTAAATGAACTGAAACTAGTTTTGCCTCCCGCTGCTGCTTAGTGGTAATAAATAGTTTCGGGGCAACACTCCCCCTCCCAAAGTTGCATCCTCGTTTCATTGTTTAGATATCTATAGGCTGGAGGTTATTTTTACTACATCCTGTCAACAGAGAGAGGACAAAACTGTCAGGAAGAGGATGCATTAAGCTTTTACATTAACCGCTGGTAAAACTAGTGCTTGAGAGCCAGATATTTACTTGTTCACACAAGCGTGCCGTGTGTTGCTCTTTGGCTTCACCACATTAATGCTTAGTTCATGTGACACGACAGATCCTATGACCTTACAGACTTATAGCTCAAAGACAGAGAATCACATTTCACTAAAAGGACTTGGGAAAGGTTCCTAGTTTTCCAGATTCTAGTCTGGAAAAACACGGCCCATGGTGTTTATGGCAGCAAGTTCACATGCCAGCCCTGAATCATTTGCCTGGGCAGCCCAGGGAGCCACTGCACTGGAACACATAATTCCAATAGAAAATTGATCTTCTGTGTATATCTCGTGCTCACAGAAAATAATGCATTCTTGCAAGTTGTAGTTGGAAATGTTTTTAAGTACCAAGGTCCAATTTGCTATCAGATCCTCAATGATTTGCATCCAGCTAGAAACACACATGCATTACAAGCTCAGGCCTGGAAACATACATGCATCTGTAGGTTGCTATTATTATTTTATACAATTTGCATTACTACACAGACACATGACCAAAAAAAAAGTTCCCTTTGAATGAAAAAATTGATTTAAGAGGCCATCAAATTAGTCCAGGAACTCAAGGTCTCAGAGTGACGTTCTAATAGCTAAACCTTAAGCCTTAGCTTTCTTTGTACTCTTAACATATTACTTTTATATTCCCTGTAAAATGAAGTCTTGTCTCAGCTAGTAACATTGGCGTAGGTCCTGAAAACATATGTTACAATTTTAAATTCAAGTTCTAAATTTTATGTTGAAAGTCTTGCTTAAACATACCATCAGATGAAGTGATATTACAATATATTTTTAAGTGAATAGAACTGGTTTGGAAAGGAATAGCATTACTTTTTGGAGTTAGGGTAGTAATTGTAGTAAATACTATCATTATTGAAGAGTTAAATAGAGGATTATTATTATTTTTTTTTTTTGCACATCTTTAATGCTTTGTAGTGATAGAGCTACAGAAATGCTCCTCTCTCCAGTTCCATATACTCTAGAGTTATTAACACTGCATTTTCGGAAAAACTGACATGGGCCATGTATTCCCAATAGTTAATCAAATAAACATTTATGTCTGTGCAACCATTTCTTCCAACAAAAGCGACACAGTGGATTCTAACTGAAATAAATAAATAAATAAATAAAGTCTCTTGGCTTGGATTCATTGTCTAAGCTTTGGGAAATGCAAAGTACATGAACTGTGTGAAAAGTAATGTGCAAGTGAGATTTTAAGAATTATTAACTTTTTAATTACCAAATAATAAAAACATGATCTGAAAAAAAATATATGGATAACAACCCAGAAACGCTAGTGATATTTTCTGGCTCATGGCTGTAGCCCAGGCCCATACAGCGGACGCCATAAAGGGCAGACTCTTTTAATAATGTACTTAAATTCTTAAATGGCTATTTGCCATTGATGCTCTGCTGAGTGTGCTACAAAACAGCAAATCTAACTTAGAAAGGACAGTATTAAAATTGGGACAAGAAGTTTGCTAGGCTTATGTCACTGGTGTTTTAGGTTTGATCTAAAATGGCAAGCTTTTGCTGTCCTAGGTTTTTCATTTGTGAACACAATAAATAGAGAAATGATGCCCAGTACACAGATGTAAAGTAGAGCAGCCACAGTCCTATTCATTTTGCTTCCCTCTTTCAGGGAGATGTTTTATTGCATTCCTCTGTAACACTGCTGGTGCAAACTGCATGTTCACTGCTGGACTTTGCTAGCACAGCTACGCTAGAATAAGGGACGACCTGTGGAGTAGCTATCAGTTGCAGGATTTCCAGCCAAAACCTGGAAACATTGAAGGGTATTAGCTTTCCTCAGTTCAAACTCCACATCCACAGCAGTAGTTACTAGTTGTGATTCACCACACCGCACCTCAGGGAGGACTGAGGCGGGGGCCAAGATGTGCAAAGTACAAAACCAGCTGGTGGGAACAGCTGCTGAAACAGTCAGAATAGGGTTGTGGTGTTTTTTTTGTTTTGTTTTTCTTCTTTTTATTTATTTAGTTTTTTTTCCCTAGACATCCAGCACTTGCTATGCTTCTGAGAAGAGTTTCTCAGTTCTGTATCAATTGCTTATTCACTCCAGCCCTCTCCAAACCACTGTTCCTCTGCCTTTTATTTCACTGGACCTCCTTTCCTCCTCTCTGCCATCTTCTTCTCTTCTTCCTTCTCTCATTTTAAGATATTACATACTTTTAGAATATGAGCTGACATGAAGAGCTCCAAAAATGCAAAGTTTGCAACATAGGACAATAAGATTTATCTGCCTTAGAGAAACCAGGACTCTTGACCTTTTACCTTCTTGTTAATCCTCAGTACAGATTGCCTAGTACAGATCAGACACTATCAGAAATTAATTTGGCCTTCCGTGTGGATGTTGCTGATTCCAAGACTGAAAACTTACAAAATATGAATATAAATAAGTTCCTTATGAGCACTTTCTGAAAAATCAAAGCTTGAGGTACACTAGTGAAATAGTTAAGAAGCACAAAGACCCCTGCTTCACTCCTGCAGACTTGTGTATATATGGTCTCATCAATGTGTATATATGGTCTCATCAATGATGACATGCATTTCTACAAGATAACAGACTTAAATCTCCAGTGCTCTGAATCCAACAATACTCATAAATAAATGTTCTGTTTATATATAAACAACTGTAAAATAATATTTTTTTAAATAATTTGGTTTAAAAAAAGAATACGGAATTATTCCCCATTTTAGAATAGATATGAATGGTTTCTCATTATAAAATGTCATTATCTGTGCTGCCTTCCTTCTTTCCAGAAAACAATACCTCTTACAGCTTTTTTAGTTTTCTTTTTTTTCTCATGTTTGCTCATGAGAAAAATTTGCCTGAAATGAACATATGTCTAACTTTAAGAATAAAAGACAGGATGAACAATGTTACTGAACATTAAATAGGACATACGATGGATATTTTCTATCAGTGTATTTTTTCCACATGTGCTTCTAAACAAGAAATATGACTAATTGCAAACAGAGAAGAGAAGACAAAACACTAAAAAATTGCTTGGCAATAAAAAACAAACAAACAAACAAACAACAAAACCTAAGCAATATCCATAATTCCAAAAAGAGGTTACCAACAACCAGAAGTTTAGCCCACGCAGGTCTGTTGGAAGGATGCTGGAGAAGAGAAAGACAACTTATGCTCATACAGAAGCCACAGTAGGTTTTGAATCCAACCCTAATTTACACAGGATGTCCTTCCATGGATGACCTGAGACCTTGACCCTCAGGGCCTGGCAGATATAACAATGGCAATTAAATATGTTTTTGCTTGCCGCCATTTGCTCCATCTCCCTCAGAGTGCTGACCCTGTGCTGGAGGCAGCAGAGCAGGTAACACATCCACCTGCCTCTGCCCTGGTTTACAGCCTGGCATGTTGGTGCCAGCCCTGTTCCATCCATCACTTCAGTTGGCACACCAGGCAGTAACCTGCAGGCTGCCAAAGCACATCCACCATTTCTTCCTGCTGCTGCGAGGCAGATAGCACACCATGGGAGCACCTCATCACCCCAGGTGGCAGAGGCACACCTAGCAGCACACGCCAGCCAAGAGCTGCCATGAGCAGTACTTTGAAGCAGGGTCCTGGTGTGCATGCACAAGTACATGGCAGTGCTCCATGTGCACATCCCACCTGGCTTGGACAGAAAAGATGATGGCTGAGCGAGGGCTGTAGTGAGGAGAAGAAGAGGTGAAAGGCTCCTCTTTTCCCTCCCAAGCCAATCTGTTGACTGGGGTTTTTTGGGCTGTTCAGGGTCAGTCCTGTTAATACAGAAGAAGCCAAAGCAGGAGGCGGCTTGAAACAGTATCTTACTAAGTTTCTCTTACTCTTCAGTTAGATAACATTTATCTCCTGCGTAACATGAAGGCTAATCTCCCCTCCACCAAAGCACACCGTCTGGCAGAAGGAGGCTGCAGCACCCCAGGGCTGTTCTCCTGACCAGCTTGTGACCAAGACGGCAGCTACTGCAAAGCAAACAAAATTTCAGCTCTGTTTTGGCCTCTTTCTCTGGTCATGCTAACCCTAGTTTATTAAAGGCTGCTCCAGGGAACAGAGGGATGTTCTGTCCACTTCCTTTCTCTCACAGACTGGCTGCACTGTGGGCAAACCTCTCCCTCCTTCCCCCCCATCTCTGTTGTTCATTCTCAACCCTCTCTCTCTCTTCTCCAGATTTCCTCTAGGCCATACACCATCTGTCTAAGCACTCTTTCTCTTTATTCACCCTGTTGCATTCTATTCCTTTTCATTCTATGATCTATATTTAGTTGTTTTCCTGTTTATACACCCCTCCAGAGAAGGGTATTGTTGAATGTGACTAGTCAGGAAGACAAACAAAGCGGTTAGAGCACAAACCCTTTCACAGAAGGGTAATCAGGATGAGAAGCCATACATGATTGGGTAGGATATAAAACTTTTCCCTGGTTAATCAGAAACAGAGATCTGAATATAAATCCATAGAACTCCTTAGAGCAGCCAGATCAAAGCCAAAGAACACCTAAGCAGGAGAGGAAACAAAAGCAATGAAACACATCCAGATTTTTTCTTTTCCAACACAATATTTTTATTATTTTTTTTTCCATTAGTAAGATTAAGCAATTTGATTTTGGAAACCTTATAATATTGCTGTCTCTTTTCTCAAACTACCAGGAGTCCCTGAGTGTGAATCTTGAGCGCATACATGATGAAAACTCTGGGAAAGGCAAAAATCTTATAGGCAAGAACAATGAAAAAGCTGGCTACCACAGGTCAGACATCAGGACCAATGAGAACACCTCAGCCCATCATGGTGGGACAATAAATAATTAATGTGGTGTGCACCCATGAGGAGACTCTGTCTGGTCTGAGTGGCACATGCACAGCAAGTAAGCTCAGTGTTCCCCATCTTTAAGTTCCTTCCAGGAATAAGTATCTTGTGAACATGGGGTGGAGATAAGCATTGGTTGTGAAATACAACAGACACTAACACTGGCAAAGCTTGATTGCACAGCTATTCCCCTGTGAGAGCTACTTCCCACTGTGAAATGGAGCAATTTGGGTAAAAAGAAATGTCTGGAATTCTGTTTCACAGTTTAACCATTATAATCATTTAAATATTTTTTATTAGTCTTTAAGATAGTAAATGCACTGGCAGCACAAGCAGCCAAGGGAGAATGTTGGTTGCAAAACACTGGTTTCCCTGATATGACCACTTATAAAAGCAAAAGCAGAAGAACTTTATAAAACATCAGAGATCTTTGAAAAAAACTCCACAAATGTACGTGACTAGCGATTTTGCATTAATTTTTGCAGGGTCACATGTCACTACTGAATAATGTGGATTAGAGAATACCTGTGCAATGGTGATAAAATCTCTCAGTAGTTAAGTCTTAAATAAGAACAAGGTTCTGCTCTTGCTGAATAGCAGCCATCCCCTGACTAAAGGGGGTCTACAGCTTTTGCTACAACACCAGAAGAGAGGACAATGGGAAAGGCTACAGATTGGGAATGAAGGCAACAGAAGGATCACAGGAGTTTCAAGGAAAGTACACTTGCAGCATGACATGCTCTTCTGAGTTTGTTTGCTTCAATTAGTGGCAGCAATTATTGTTTACATGATATTTAAATACACGGAGGGAAGTGGCTTAATGTACAGGATGGGCTTCAACTGGCCTTTATTCATACAAGGCACAGTGGAACATAAGATGCATCTGAAGCAATGAGCAAAAAGATGATTTTATTAGCAGAGATTTTCAGGGGCAGGAAGAGCCTCTTAAAGAACAAAAGAGAAAAACCTACACCTGTGTTGAGAGAAGATGATCTAGAAAAATGGCTCCATCATGAGAACAAACAGGAAGGAACAAGGCCAGAAATTGTTTGGTCATGTCCTGAAAATCACTGTGACAAGTGCTAATCCTCAAACAGAGAAAAAAATTAGTGATACAGTACCATTTCTGAGGAGTCATCTCCATGAAAAAAAAAAAAAAAAAAAAAAAAAAGTGAACTTTGCAGTAATTTTAAGTTTGAAAGGAATATCAGAAGCAAAAATCTGATTTTCTCATCTGTTTGGTGTCCAGCAGAACTAAACAAACCTCCACTCTGAGTCAATGAGAGGTTGCGCATGGTATTATGAGATCAAACTCTAATCCTCTTAGTAGCATTTTCCATGGAGAAACTGACATACTATATGTATTTACATTGTTATATGCATTATTCATATAAATTCTATGTACATCCACATAAAATATGGCTATAATTGCAGCATAGTCCTTTATATAGGGTATAATCTGAATCCTGTTCAAAAATTTCCTAAAAAGGAGTAAAAGTAGCATTAGGAATTTGCTTACATTGTCTTTGTTGTGAACAACAGAACAGACTGTCTGACAAACAGATGCGTCTAATCTGCTGGTTAGCGTAAAACATTTATTGTACAAGCCCACATTACACCCTCTCTCTCCTGTATGCATTGATGGCTCAATGTCTCATTTGTAATTCAGAGGCAAAGCGCAAGGAGGCTGTACAAAGCAGGTCAGTTTTAATTCCAGGTTGTGGGGCACAGTTATATAGCCAGAGCTTGACTAAGAAATTTAGCAGCTCTGCAGTGTGACCATGCAGAAATCTTATTTTTCTATTGACATGTCCAGCAATTATTGGGAAATGTCAAAACTCTCTATATAGACACACTTGATTATTCAGCATGTAAATATAAGACATCAAAGTACCTAAGCAGTGTGGCAGTGTGTAAATATAGCCTTATCCAACAGAAGTTTGTAGTAATTATAATTATTTCAAAGGTAACACAAGTGAAAAACAATATTCTTCCTAGGCTTGCTTGCTCCAAAGATTCCTTCCTGAGGACTCATCATTACACACTCCAAAGCCTCTCTTACCAGACAGTCTAAATATTCACTTGCATCCAGATAAATGAATTATTCATGTCAGCAGAAGCAACATCAGCTAGCAAAACAGGATGTTTTAAGCAAACACTGGTGCCTTATTATAATTCTGTACTAAGTATTCTTCTAAAGCCTAGTGAGCTAATGCACTATGATAATTTTTCTGATAAATTCTTGCTTTGGTAGCCTACATTTTCTATTAATATCTATAGGATGGTTAAAATAATTCTACTGATAAATCAGTCACTTGATGTTCAGTTCTGTGAGTTTTTTTCTTCACAAACTATAGTACAATGCTGCTTCCCGTCCACCACCTCCTCCCCCCCCCCCATCAGTACACCATACTATAAGTGGCTCCAAGCAAACATTTTTAATACTTCAACAAAAAGATGATCACTGGACTCAAAAGAGAAGAATGTCCAGCATTAAACTATACTGCACACTGCTTATCTCAAAAGCATCTCAGTAACCTTGACAAAATACTGCTACTAGTTACTTCTGCCTCAGCCATTAGATTAGAAGTAGGAATTGCTAAAACAAAATATCCTGCTTATTTTGGATTATAGGAAAACATTACTAAAAGGCCACATTGTTATGGTAAAGTCATGATGGGAGTATTTCTAAGCCCAAATATTTATACAGGTAATTAGAGTAACCTACTTGCTTCTGCAGCAAATCTAAATAAACACCTCACAAAAAACCCTAGCTTGCTTCCTGGCATTTAAGTGTAGAAACAGTTCTGTAAGCAGTGCAACAATGAAGCCCAGCTTATTTTAATGTTCCCCCACTTTCTCCTGCCGTCTCCCCCTCTGCTTGGCTTGTTTATTGGCCACACAGTATACTTCCACTCAAGTTCCTGGGACTAGTAAGGTTTTCTTGTCTAGCCTCTTATTTTCACAAATCTTACATGAGCATTATGTCATTAAGAACACTATTCTTCTGTCTGCATCTGTTGAATTTGACAATGGTTCAAAAGCAAATGACCAACGGTAGAAAGGACAACAAGAAAACTGAATCAAGTTTCATTTCTTTAGGGCACTAGGCTAAAAATGGATCTAAATCGACAATTCAGTTTTTCAGTGATTTCTTGTGCTCATGTTCATGCAATTCCTTTCAGATAAACTACAGACACACAGCATACTGACAGATCACTATTTCAGAAAAGTAAAAGAGAAACAATATGAGAATCTGACACTTCTGTCTGCATACAGTAAAATTGGTCTCTTCCTGGGTACCAGAGGATCTCCTCCTTCCCTTGGTCAGGAACTTCAGCAGCTCAAAATTCACTTACTTGCACTGTACTTAAACCAGATAGAGAGATGAAAACTTTCCATTAATATAGTCTTGTTGTAAACAAATAGCAAAGTGACTGCTACCAATAGTTTTACTGTTCTTTTCTCATATGTCTTGAAGATTATTCAATTTAAGAGGTAAGAACAAACCACTTTATATCTAAAATCCTATCTGTTGGGCAACGATTGGAATTGCACTGAGAAGAAGGGGGATTCCAGATTTAACTGTCTCAATAAAGGGCCCATATAGAACATCGTGATTTCAGACACAGATATGTTACCATCCTATACCTACAACCAACTCAACCAGATTTAATCCACCAGGTTCCCAGTCTCAGCCAGGGGATGGCTCCCCTTTAGACATCTGTTTATGAAGATACCAGTTTTGTGTTAGATCTGAAGTTGGTAATAATTTAGGATGTACATAAATCAAGTCTAAAGCCAGAAGACAACATTTATTTGGTGTAGTCCTTGTAGACAACTTGAGGTCAACAGCTAGAAGATATACTGAAGCTGAGGAGTATTTACCTAGGGTAGGTTGCCAGTGACTTCTGTTACATCTTTCATGTTGGCAGGGAGGAAAGAATATTGATGTAACAATGACAATGCCACTCTGGTAACATGTTAAATGTCACAACAAAAGCAACACATTTTCTTCTGACTCAGATCTGATTCCAGGGAGTAAAAGCAAAAACAAAACAAACAAACAACAGAGCAATTTGGATTCACTTTTCATTTTGCTTTGGACTGCGTAGGTTTGAACAGACAGGTTTAGACTTCATAGCACTTCATTTAAAAGAAGAAGTAGCCCTCAACTACCAGGGTAACGTACTTTGAATGGAAAAAAAATTTATTGTTTGTTAACCATACATGCCTAAATTAATGCAGACTCACTCAAAATTGTAATGAAATTCCCAAGATGAACTACACAAGCTTACACCTTTTAGTTGAGATGGATGATGATGACACAACTGAGCAGAAACCATGCAAAGCCATTAGACTTCGCATGAATTCACACATCTGAAATGACAACATAACAGCTGATTTTCACTTTGAGGTTTTTCATTCAAAGTTCAAAAGAAAATTCAGAGGATGCATACCAGAGGAAAATGGTAACATGGATAGCTTTATTTCATTCTTTTCCAAAATACTGTAAGACACTATAGCAACAGTGCTTTAAAAACAGAGTATGGTGCTGTGAAAATGGTTCTGTATAGACCTAAAATCTCAGACAGACGTTCATGCTCAATTGGAAGCTGAGTTGAGTCAGAGGTATGAAACCCTGGTGCAACAGGGCTCACTAGGAACTTTTGCTTCTGCTCCATCTGAAAGGGAAACAATTGCAAGATGTTTGAACTATATAAAAGTCAGAACATAGAGACATCTGAAGAGAAAAAGGTAAAGACTACACGTATCAGGGGGACATTTCTGAGATATGTAGTAAGCACTGTATTACGGATTTGTTTTGGAGCTGTCTGGCCATCATGCAGCCTCCAAGCTGAGTGTCTCCTCTGAATCAGCACTTCCTAACATAAAGCTTTGTTTTTACTGTTGACTCTTGAGTCACCTCAGTAAACTGAATGTGGAAAGTCTCAAAACAGAGATAGTGCAAGAACTGCAAAATTATGGGATTCCCATTGTCTGACACTAAAGCATAAATAAAATAAAATAAAATAAAATAAAATAAAATAAAATAAAATAAAATAAAATAAAATAAAATAAAATAAAATAAAATAAAATAAAATAAAATAAAATAAAATAAAATAAAAGCTGAGTCAGATGAATGACTGGGAGAAGGAATAAGATGGAGCTGTTACCTTACAAAGGAAGTATCTGAGAAGGCAAAATTAGAGTTTCAGTATATACTAGGATCCCAGAATCAAGGGCATGGTGTATGGAGCTCTGCATTTGTGTGGTCCAGCCATGGGAGTCTACACCCCAGTGCACAGCATATTCCAATCCTCAACCTTTATTTATGGTAGGAAAGCAAAGCTTCAAGGAAAAGCAAAGAACCATATCGCAGGAATGCAGAACAACTCGACTTCTTCTCAGAAACAGGAAAATGGGGAGTTGATGTGCCTCCTTGAAGTGATGATGTAAAGTCCCAGGCAATGACAGGTCTCTGGTCACCAGAAAGATAAATGAGTGCTTATAGACTACAGTGGTACTCCATGAATACAGCTGTATTCTTATTTCTATCTCAGTCCCATGAACATCACACTAGCAAAAGAATTTAAAAAGCAAGGGGAAAAGGGCAAGCTTTCTCTTGGCTGTGGTGTGCACAGTATGTTAATTTTTTTCTAAGTACACAGTTTCCTGGGGATGGGTTATAATCACTATGGCTGTGCATATAGAAAACAACCAGGAGGAATAGATGTCCACGGAAGAGACAGAGAAAAAAAAAAAATCAATAAAAATCAAGTGCTGAAGAGGGAAAGAAAAAATCCAACCCATTTTCTATAAATAAGTCTCTTCAAAAAGCTGTTTTTGAAATGACCCAGATTGTCTGCATTAGGAAAGATTACATTTTTAATCCACTCATTTGAACATACATTATGAGAAAGATGGAAATATTAAATCCAAAATTTAAGAACTTTCTTATAACCCAAGGGAAAAACTTCCCTAAAAAGAAAGATGCCCAAGAACAACTACTGTAACATTACAAATGTCTGCCTGCTATAGTATTTCTTTAAATACAAGCACAATTCAAATGAATTTTATGGCTTTTATAAGCCTATTACAAAATGAGAAAACACTTGTGAGCCAAGCAGGGTGAGAACAGGTAGTTGGCATAATGCACATGATTTTTCTAAGTAAACTTCCATCCTTTAATAGATATCAGTATCAGTTTTCAAATTAAATTGCCATGTAAACTTTATCGTGGATTTTGGAGAGAATATTTTCAAAAAGACAATGAGGATAAAATGAACACCTTTCAGCTGATAATCACTATAGGTGGTGTATGTTTTGATAGAAATGACAGTCCTCAGTAAGGTCACTTCCTTAATTAGTTGTTAATTAATAAATTAATAGCATTCCTGCAAAGGTCCTCTTTGGGATTTCCCATCTGGGAAAAAAGAAATTTGTTAGCAACATTACAAAGCACCTGTTGTTGAGAATGCTTTTAGAAATTCATTTCATCCTATTGGGCTATAAGATGTGTTTTTCAGCACATGGTCTTTCAGAGAAAAGTAAATATAGAAAATTTCTCTGTTGTGCAAGGGTGCAGTAGCATCAATGGCAATAACAGCTGTGAGAAGGACAAAGAGAACCTCTGAATGCTGCCATATTTGCACTGGTGGAACAGAGGGAAGTAGGTGAGGAAATACTGTACATCTACTGTACAGGTGTAGTAAACTCTGCTGCTCATCATCCTTACCAGCATTGCTGCTCAATGTATTATGAAGTGATATTAAGTTTTTCACAGAAGTGTGAACAAATGCACGTACCATTTGATGTACATGTTTTGTAAGGATTCTTCCATTCGGAAAATGCAAAAAAAAAATCACTAGGAAAAGTTAATCCTCATGGGAAAATGGCTTCTACAGCTCTGGTAACACTGGCAATTTATATATAATATTGTACAACTGTCCTTTTTTTTTTTTTTTTTTTTTCCCAGCCTTGAGCAAATATTCCCAAAATGCTCATCATAACACTCAGGATCTAAGGAAGGCTTGAGTTAGGCACCAAACTAAGGCTACTGCACCTCTGTAGTTTTTAAAGGAGAAAAAGTCTCTCCTCACTCCCCCCAGTTTAGTTGGACCAAATGTCTGCTTTAGTAAGTCTGCATATTTTTTTGCTTTAAATTGTGAAGCAGTTTTATTACTTTAAACTGGCATGCATCATAAACCCGGATAACTTTGCATCAATGCAGAGACTGAGAGGGATTATCTGATACATGTTTCTGCTGGGGCTTTCCTGCTTTCACACAACACAGCATGTTTTCTGTGTAGATTCACATAACACCCACCCATCCACTTTTTGACTGTCTAAATACAGAGTCCCACCTTTGGGGAAAAAAATAAAGAAAATTTGTAAAAATGCAGAAATTAGAGCTAAGATTAACCACCATACTTTCTTTTCCTCCTTTTGTGCCTATTTTACTTGTTACCACATTCAAAGAAGATAACTCCCCAGAGTTTGAGAGTCTGGAAAACAAGGGCAGACACATCTTCAGAGAGGCGTATAATCTTTCAAATTAAGGCTCTGCAAACTGTTTGAAATCAGCTAGAAAATGCCAAGATTTTCATATTCTTTTGTATTGCCACTACCTGAAAATCACGCACAATTTGAAAACGTCTTGGATTGGATATCTTGATAACACTGATTTAATGAAATGTTAAAGGAGTTCATTTCAGAAGAAAGAACAGTGGTTTTACTTGCCGGAAAAAGCTTCAGGTCTTTTTAACATAGTGAAATGTTATTAAAAAAACATCTGAAGTATGTACTATATAACATCTGTGCACATTTAGTAATCAAAAATTCAAATTCAGTGATATGAAAGATCTTTAACCGTGTCATGGAAATAATCCAATATAAAGCCTTGCTTTCAGATAACAGTTTAGTTAGAACTGCAATGCATAATCATACAGGAAAAAATAGATACTGTGCAGACTAGCATATCCAGCAGTATTTAAGCTATTTAGACAGATGACTTTAAAATGGACGCAATTACAACATTCACTTGCTGTCCCAGGCATTTTCTAGTCACAGACTAAGATTGTCTCATACAGGAAAGGCGGGTGTGTAGATGTGCTGATGCAGAAGTTAAAGGCAAACATATCTGCCAGGGTCACAGAGCCTGTCCATGAGTTGCTCTCAGCAGAAATGGAGAAGACAACATTGAACTGCTGCAGGATTTTCTTTGTTACTCACTAGCAAAACAACAGAAATTTCCACTAAATAAAATAAATAAATAAATAAATAAATAAACTCTGAACCCAAAAAACACAAACACTCACCCAAGCGTTTTACTTATTTGTCAGGAAAATTACTTATATAGCCATGAATGTATTATGGGGGTTTTCTTTCATATCTATCAGTTCTTGCCAGTTTGCCTATAAATTATATAGCATGTTGGGCCTCTTAGGAAACAGACAAATGAGTTATTCTCTATCCAAATGTTGGACTGAAATACCAGCTCTGGGGTGGCTGGGCTGACAAATGCCAAGAACACATTCTATTTCTCCAGTGTTACCACCCCAGAAGAGCTCAACTCGGGAGCACATTCTGTAATACACAGTTCTCACCACCACCTAGCTCATTCACCGTGCATGGCACACAGAAGCCTGTGCCATACTGGTAGCTGAAGGAACTGATGGATTCCTCCTCTCTCAAAAGGAAATACAGATTATTGCTGCTTTTACATATCAATAATGAAAAAGAAGGAAAAAAAAATAGGGATAGGATAAAGCTTTGTGTCTGGAAAACATCTTTGCACCAATTTGTATATGGAGATGTCTAAGGCTCTGTCATGTTAACAATGATAGAAAAGACTCACAAGTTCAACACATAATAAGTCTTTTTCACAGCTTTTAAGACCAACCTCTAATATTTCTTTGGAACAGAAATTTAGTTTTTTATTATGCTCTACATGTTATTTCATTGCTTGTAGCAGAAACTGAAGCCGCTACTAAATCCTGTAGATTTTAAACTGATTTTCCATACAGACTTAAAAATATCTAATCATACCAGTTTATCCTTGAGTTCTACAGGATGTATGTATATTAAAAAAAAAAAAAAAAAAAAAAAAAAAAAACACAACATAAAATTCCAGGCTCTGAATATATATGATATGTGCATAAAACTTATTCTACACAGTTACCTGAATGTCAAAAAAAAAAAAAAAAAAAAAAAAAAAAAGCTCTTTTCTTGCCTACCATTGCTCCCAGCTCCCCACCACTTTATACTCACACTGTAACAGGCTCCAGCAGACTGATCTCCCGGCACCCAGATATTCTTAGGGCTGTCCCATGCTGTAGCACCGGGCCAACCTTCAGGTTGCACATGCCACAAGAGGGTACTGCAAACTTGCCTGAAGGTTGGTACTCCTGAGAGCAAGCAGACCTGTGCAGTCTCCATTGTGTGACAAGAGGTACAGGACAATGTAATAGATAAAATCACACTTGTTCCCCTTCCCTTCATGTGACCTTCAGCTTATTCATAATGATGTTGGAAGAGAACCATTTACTGCCCTGGGCTATTCATGCACACATCCAAATTTGGCCCTGTGGTAATGAGGCACAACGTGCTTTAATTACACCTGGAGTTCATATGAGCTTATTTCATAGGATATCTGTTGTTTAACTAATTATTACTCTTATTGGAAATGCCTGCCTTCTGCACATTCAATTCTTTGAGCTTCCAGTATCATTGGACTCCTAGCACTCAGCTAGAGGACAGCTTGAGGCTCTGCCAAAATTCTGATGCTGGCAGTATTTCTAGGCAGTTTAGGCAAGTTGGATACAGGCTGTTCCACTAACCTGCATCACCTTGTACTGCTGACTGAGTGCCAGACTAACAAACCCCAGTAACACAGCAACAAAGGAAGGAACTAACTCAGGGCAGTTAAATGCTCTCATTCCAATTGTAGATGGCAATGCTTTCTTAGGCTAGATAAACTGTAGTGCTACACGTGCTGAGACAGTCCAAACTCTGAAACGTGTAATAGCTCCACAAAGCAATTGTAAAGACTGACTCAAGGATTACAAGCGTTGACACACCATCAGGAGCAGCACATTTCAAAGCAGCAAGAGCAATTTCACAGCTAAAGGATGGCTGCTCCCTTCAGTCTTCCAAAGCCATCCTGTGGCCGCCTCATGCTCATGCATGCACCCACTGAGGGAACCTACACCCCACACTATCTGTGAACAAGGTATTTCCCTGTGCACGAGTGGTAGCTGACTGCAAAGTCCTTGAATAGATGCATTGCTGGCCTCCTTATACATCCTCAGTCAGGAAGCTAGAAGATAGATTCGGTGGTCCAGTCATCCTTTTCCATTTCCTGAGACTTTGTTCTTCAGGAAGCAAAAACATAGCTGGTGAGAGCTGATGGTATCACAGACACACACACCCCTGAGTGCAGAACTAGCTGCTGCTTCCCCGCAGTACTGTGAATCTTTCTTAACAGGGCATACTTCTACAGAATCGTTGCAGAAGTGAGACCATAAGTCTTGTTAAGTGAACAACAGGGACTAGCAAATATTTAGGTTACAAGTATTTCTACTTCAGTAACTGGTAAGTTCTTTTGTTCAGATTTCTGTTTTACTTGAGAAATATTTCCAGTTGCCTGCAAGGACACAAATGCAAAACAAATGCACAAAACTAATCCTTTCCTGACACTAGCAGGAAAAAGGTTATTTCAAATGCTACTGATAATAAAAATAAATGCAGGAGAGCTCAGACCCCCCGAAGCAGACTTCTTGTACCACAGGGTCAGACAGCACGTAACATTAAGAGCTAAAACCTAGAATAAAACTATATATTTTCCACTTGCATGAAACCAAGTTAGTTCCAATTACTGCTAGGCGGGGTGTGCATCCACCCGGTTCACCAGGTCCAGCTCTCATCCTCCTGAACACCCACACACAAGTAACTCCAGGCTCTGGGAACCGCAGCATTACCTGCCACACACAGATGCAGTGAAGAGGCGCTGGCCTTTCCTTGTCATTTGTTTCATCATTTGCTCATGGCCAGGACCCAACATGTGCTCACCATACCACTGTGTCATCACCAGTGGCATAAGGCATGCACGCGTACATCCTCTCAGCTGATCAGACCCATCCCGCAACCAAACAAAGTTATCTTCTGTTACAGGGGAGGGTCAGACTCACACAGGGTCATGATCTTGAAAGTCCCTAGCTTTCAGGAAGGAGGAAAAACATTTTTCTCACTCTACTGCAAAGACCGAGAAAGTGGACCCGGAAATCTTGTAAACACACAAAAATTCTGCTTCAAAGAAAAGGACACAATCTGTTTTGCGGTTACAATGAGTAGGACAAGATGACACAGGCTTAAATTGCTATAAGAAAAAATTGCATTAGACATTAGAAAAGCTCTCAGACTAAGGATAGCATTGTAAAATAAACCTCCTAGGAAGGCTGTGGGGCATTTAGCATGGGAAGTGTTTAAAAAGGGACCAGACAAACATGTTTGGTGGAATAGTTGAGATATAGCTATTATTGCCTAAGGAGGAGGGAGAGTCCAGATCAAAGTTTTTTAGATCTGTCCAAGTCCCATTTTTTTATTTTTTATTTTTTTTTATTTTCTTTCTGTGGACAAGTTATCCCTACATCTGCCTGCTTAATTTCCATTTTCTCTAGCTCAGCACAGTTAATTTGAGGCTTGGGGGAAGCAGCACATAGCAAGCCTGATGCACAAGATACTGTTTATTTGGAATGAAGTCAGAAGTATTTGGAGATTTTTGGAGCAATTTCTTCATTACAAATATGTAAGTATGTGAGTAAGCTCTCTTAATGCCATAACAATATAAATAGGTAGACTTCTGTCAAATAACTTGAACAATCACATAGTTTCCATCTTAAAAACAGGGAATGTTGGACACAGAGCTCTGAACCACATGTAATGACACAGCAACTTAAAAAAATGAATCTGGAAGTTAGATTTCCTGGCTCCTCAAGTGACCTGTTTGATGGACTACATGCTCCTCCTGCTCTCCTTCCCCTGCCTTGCTTCACTTCCCCACAACCAGGCAATGCAAGATTACAAGAACTGCAGCATTTCCTCATAAAAGTCTTGCCTGCAGCTGGGGGAAGTCAGACTACAATAGCATTGGTAACTTCTGCTATAACAAGGACACACATCACAAAAATTTTAATTACCAAGGGGGAAAAAAAAAATAATACTAAAGCTGCCTCAGGACTTGCACCTTGCAGAACTGATCTTGGACTGCTAATCTTCATCCCTCTTCTTTATCTTGCCTCTTTCTGTCTAACATTTGACTGAAAATATATTCCTCCACAAGATGATTATCTATAAAAATAAGAGAGAAGTCAGAATAAAGGACTCACTACTGATAAAGAACAGTATTGCTGGACAAGTGCAGAAGAGTTCACACACATTTGCAAGTGAAGCATTGATCCAGCCCACTGTGCAAAAGGAGACGGCTAGCTCAGCATTTCCCAGCCTCTTTCATAAGGCTGCTGTAATTTAAACCATTAGGAAATCAGAATACAAAGTGAAGATTAAAACTCAAAAGCTCTATGAACAGAGTATCATAAAGCTAGGGCCTGTCCTTCTGCACTATTCCTTACCAGACTTGATAGTCTTATTTCAATTTCCTACACAACAGCATTGGAAGCCAAGGAGGACCACACTCTTGTCACCCCCACAGGAGGTCTAGCCTCTCACAGCTGGCTGTGTTGAGAGAGGCTAACTCAAATTTAATTTGGAAGCTGATTTGGAAAAAGTTTGGTAGGCCCCATTTATCGACGAAACAGAATTTGGATTCACCATTACCAGTAAAACAAAACAAGAATTAAAACCATTAAAGAATAAGTATAAAGATTTAAAAATGCACTAGGAGTGGAAAAGTCAAGAAAAATCTCCAAAAAGCATCAATGTCAGTGTTTTAATTGGTCATTTTATTTTAAAAAGGCTTTTGCGTCACTGGAATAAATACAATCAAATTCTTTGCATGCTTAAGTCTTTCCTAGCTTATTCGAATGGCATAGTTAACTTTTGATTTATAAATCAAGGATATTGCTCACTGCTATAAGATGCATTCCACAGGGGCTCAAAGTCTTTAACAGAGCCACACTGTGCATACATTCTCCTAATGGTTTCACATTTATGTTCATCAACACTCAGCAAGAACCATAAACAAAGCCCGTCTCTCGGATGCACACATGCAGTTCCCATTGACTTCGTCGGATTTTCAGCTGACTTCAATAAGAACTCTGTGTGCACGCAGAAGGGCAGAACTTGGCTCTGCATGTTTAATAAAATTACATCACTAGATACCTTATAAATGAAAGGCAACACAGGCCATACTGAAAAATAACAAACTGAAAACCCAAAGTGTGGCCAAATCAGTTCAAATTTCAGCCAAGTTTTCCCAGAACAATAAAAATGGCACACGTTTTAGGCAAGATAAAATAAAAGCCCAGCGATATCTTATTCACCAGAGTGTGCTCTGCCTCCTTTAGCAGGACTAAGTGGAAAACCTATCTACATGAGGCAATGATCTTGTTGTCTCAGATGGAGCAATGATATTGGCATATGAAATGATTAAGTAAAGGTCAAGTTACAAGCTGTGATTTGCTAAGTCATTTCTGCTTCTGTATCCCTGCTCTGTAAGTTATGAAGCTCATTGCAACTGGATTTAAAGCATAGCAGAATACCACAGAAGAAAAAGTAATCAATCCTACAGCATTAACAACTAATATTCTATTATTTTGAACCTACTCCAGTAGTGGTATTTTAAAGATTTCAAACGCTTGAATCCAGAAGCATCTGTCTTTATAGACGCTTCACCCCTCTTCATGACCCCCAAAAAGAACAGCATAACAAAAATCCCACACAACTTAGAAACAGCATTCCTCTTCCAAATTTCAAATGACATCTAGCAACACATAATTTCTGCCAGGTATATTAGCTAAGGCACACTAAGCAAAGCAATGCCACATGTTTTCTCCAAATTTCTTCCCTTTATTTTACTTTTACTCATTCCATGATGTAATAACCTGTGCCTTTTTACCGCCTCTTTAAAAATATCTACCTATTAGGATGAAGAATATCCTGACTTCTAGAAATCTAACTACCACCAGGCTTCTTTGCACTTTCTATTTGGCTGACAAACTCTCATTAGCCTGCAATTACGAATTTATACACAAAAGTACTCAGAGATGGAAATCACAGAGGGGGCTTGATGTTCATGTTTGGTTTTTCCCCTCTAAGCAGGAACATCTCTGATGATTTTCACACTTAAATAGCAGAACAGATTTCATGAATCATTTTTTCTTCCTGGTTGGAACAACCCCTATTCCCTGTTGCATTATAATACTGAGTCACTTTGCATAAAGTTGGCTATTACTGCCAAGCCAATGGAGAGAAAAGAGAAGTGGATGCTCTGAACTTACATGTGCAACAGGATACGTACCAGGATGCTTCTTGAAGCAAATTATTTTTAAATATATTTAAAATTACTTTATAAGACAACTCTTGATCTCATGTAAGGAAAAACTATATCAGATATTGAATGTAGATGTCCAGTGTATCTAATATAATATTGGTGATCAAAATGATGCTAACCCCTCCCTGTTCCCCCCCTCAAATGAAGTAAAGGTCTGGCCAGTTACCATTTCTGAGTTGCGTTGGTTATCAGCACTATATTATTCAGTAAGTTAAATAATTATTGTGGTGAAATCTGTTTCTCCCAAACTACAGCATCATCGAATTACTAGTTATGAGGTCTGGTAGGGCTCTGCTGTCTCAAAATCATCTCCCCTTAACGTGGCACCCTGAAACTGACAGCCCGTGAAGACACTTGTCTGTCTCAGGAGAACTCCTTCATGCAACTCAGCGACTCCAGATCTATTTTCTGTTGGCTCTGATGGAGCATGAGCCTG
Source organism: Aythya ferina (assembly GCF_964211825.1). NCBI lineage: Eukaryota > Metazoa > Chordata > Aves > Anseriformes > Anatidae > Aythya > Aythya ferina. Next base: position 45,691,871 of record NC_140298.1, on the reverse strand, counting down.
GTGAATTTATAGTGCGTTACAAGAACATCTATTTCGGCTTAGCCTTTGCAATTTGGGGTTCACAGCATATCCCCCTCAATCCTGGAGGGTTAGGGTTGGTGGAGCAAGGGAGCGCTAACAACTGATGTCAACTTTAACTTACTAGCTTTAAATTTATAACTCAGTGAGTGAAACAAATTTAGGTACCTTACAGGATCGTTTTTAAGGAAACTGATTTTAAAGAGTTAAGAAAAAAAAAAACACCAGCCCCAAACTCTGCTTTTCTGCATGTCCCATTTAAGCAATGACACATGAAGAACTTTATGTCCAAACAATTACCTAGTACTTTAAATAGGACACCAAGGGAATAAGATTTTAAAACGTATTCACACAGTATGAAACTAATCCTCCTCTTGGGAATACTGGTGCAAATCAGAGTAACTCCTCGGAGGTCAGCTGAAGTACACCAGCATAAAACAAATGTGAGACAGAGGAGAATCGGGCCCCATCTACCTTTATTTTAATGCAGAGGTTGCAGATCATCTGCAATGATAAAATGAACAACATAAATAAAACTGACATTTATTCAATTGATCTCACTTCCTGCCGACTATTCACAGCTCCAAATATAGGGCTGAAGAACAATGGTTCAAGGAAGAGAGGCAGAAATCCTGCTTCTACCCCATTCACACATTCCTATCCGCCAATACCTCCAACTTGAACTGCTTTTAATCTCCTGATACTGCTGAACTGTTTTAGGTTTAATTTGGCATTGCTCCCCAGCTCCTGAAGAACAACTTCTCCTTAGAATAAAATAAAAAGAAAATACAGGATGCAGGGAAGAGATGTGTAAAAATCTGTGTAGCATGAGAATCTATAGAAAAACAAGCAAGAAAATCTGTCTTGCATACAATATATATGCAAGGCACTAGCAAATTGACCAATTATTTGAAAATCTAGCACTAAGAATCATATGCTTGCAGGGGAGGAAGACTGAAATATAAGGCTATTACAAGTCATGCTGCCATTTGTGCTAATTTAAGTGAATATGTAATTATTTCCTACAACTTCATGATGTCCTGAACCAGCTTCCTCCCCCTGTGCCAGGCTGATAAAAGGATCCTCAGCAACACACTATATATATTATGCAATGTATTGAACGCTACCAAGGAAAAGCCCTGAATTACACTGAAACAAAGAACATCAGGTGCGAGCAGCAGCACCTCCAGGGAAAGACCACCTTTAACTATTTACTGTGTCAGCAAAGGCAGACGTTCTCTTGTACGAATCTCTGCTAGCAGCAAGTAATGGTATTTGCTACGTATAACAAAGTTACCACGGATTTTACCTCAAATCTACTTAGGCTCGAGCTCTTCGACCGAGACTTCTTGCGGAGATAGACAGAGAAGAACCGCCGCACCGTGAACTTCTTCATGTTCATTTCCATTGCCCCGTCCGAGCTCCGGTGCGGAGCACGGAGGAGCTGCAGTGCCGGAGGAAGCTAGCACATCCCAATTGCCTCCTATTTATATCCACAGGCAGGAGGAGATCCTCTGGAGCCTCCGCTTCTCTTCATCCAGCCGGGCTTGGCTAGATGGGCGAGAGGTGTGCTGCCCTGAGTGCGTGCAGTGCGCTGCTTGCTGCCAAAAGGCGTTTCACTCCGTCCGTCTGCCTTCCCACTGTTTACATTTCAGTGCTGCAAGCCTAACTCTCTCCCCACTCCCTCTCCCCCTCGCCTTAGGTCCTACTACACCCAATCAGGCTCTGCTGCTGCTGCATGCATAATCAGCTCTGGCAGATGACAGCTCCCCAGTCCCAGGCGTAGCAGGTTTGAGATAAATATTAGATGCATCTGTGGCTTTGTACTGCCCTCCTCTCTCAGCCAGGCTTTTTCGATTTCCTGGTTTCTGAATCACATGGGGAATAGGCACATGCTGCACTTCTGTTTTTAGCCCGGAATTTCGCTACTGCTATAATTACTGAGGGCTACGGTGGTCAGATCTGAGAAGAGGCGAGCTCCTGCACCAGAGCCTCTCCTGAGAGAAGGCTGAAGGACGCCATGAACCCACTGTCAGAACAGGAGGGTCTGGACCTCCTCTCATCCTGGGGACTGTGCACAGTAACGCTTCCCACACCCTTAAATCAAAAAGCTTAAAATCCTATTCATAGCTTACCCACCAGCTCCACATTAAAATACCTAACGCTGGCACAGCTCTGAAAATAGAAAGCACACTCTAAATAGGAAGTATTACTATTCTTATTGTACTACAGCAGGGAGCTACAGCCCTTCTCAGAGGTTAAATATGTACATCTATTTACAGGCTGCAGTTTGAGCTGCTCGCTATACTGGAAGCATGCATATTTACAGCTGCCCCCACCTCCCCCCAGCATAAACACATTTTTCAGCTTTTCTTCAAGAACTAATGAATCTGAATGTGATCCAGAGACTGAAGAGCTTTCTCTGCCTGCTGTACACAGCTCGGGCTCCTTGTCCTTGGCAGCCTTTCCTTTCTGACTAGCAAGGAGCATCCAGACATGCCTTTCTCCCATATCCTCATATGGAAAGTGAATGTCTCTGATGACTTATTAATGACTCAGATAAATAATCCCAAAGAGAGCTGACACCACTACAGCCTGAGAAAACTCTCGGAAGTTAAATGACAATACCTCTCCAATCGATCTGCTCTACACAGAGGGAGTCAAATTTTGCTTTAATTGCACATCTGGGCTCTGCCATGAACCACGTTGACTGGTCATGCCTGTCGCTACCTGCTTTGTTTGCAGGTTTTCTGTCCCTCTCATTTGTTTAAAGCTCGCCATAGTCTTTGTACCCAGAAAAGCAATAAATTTTTAAAAAGTAAAGGAGTATTTTGGCACTACATACTCTTTTACCACTACAGCTGTGTTGGCTTCTGGCTAAAGACCCTGGAGTGAAGGCAACAGCCCAGCAGAAACCCAGCTATTTACAGATACACCAAAACCATTTTCACAAGCAATAAAGAGGTAAAAAGCAATGTGGTGACCTGATCTCACCAGTAGTAGCCTGACCAGAGTGAGGGCCTGAGGCACTTGCCTCACCCCAACCTTGCCCCGATTGATTCCTCGGCTATTCCTTGCTGTAGCACTGCTAGTGCTTCTTTCTGCACCCTGCCCTCTGCCTGCAAAAGGGGCAACCTTAGCCTTGCTTTCCTGCTGACAAAGGCTTTTCAGGGCCACACATGTTCTCATGGTTGTAAACCACTTCAGCTTTAAATAGTAATCAAACTAATCAGGATAGATCCCTGAAACCTTCTCTTCAGGTATACAACGAAGTCCCACCTGGACACTGAAATCGTGCAGAGATGATCATTTCCCTGCTCTGAGTACACAAGGTATTATCCTGCCCTATGTAAGTAAAAGCAGTATATGAGAGGCTGCTGCTACTTATGCTAGCAGATTTATCACAGCCTTCACTTTCCATTAGGCAAGCAGTACTTTAACATGCAAGGACATGTGGTTACCATTAAACATACATGTTCTGCAATAAGCATCCAACATTATGCATGCTACAACTTATTACTTATCAATTACATTTATTATGTTCAGAATTTTGTTCTTTTTGTTCACACACACACAATCAGTTACAATGGATTAGCAGTGTAATGTGAACATTAGAGTATAAGCTGACCTTTGATGCTACAGGTTATACTGCAATGTTAACAGCATCTCCAGGCTAGGAGGCAAGTCTCCTCTTACATCCCTGCTAAGATGCAGGCATGGAAATAGGCATGATCTGCTTGTTTTCTTACTCTCCTCCCAACAGGTGATTAGGGATTAAATACAGAAGGATAAATAACCACCAGTGCCAGGACACTGCTCTTCACCTATGGGGCAGCAGAACAATAGAGGTACTGCTGAAAGCATCTTCCAACTGTAAACACCACAAGCAACAAAGTTACAAAAATTTACAGAAGAAAGAGTACAAGTACAGAAATCAAACAAAAGGCATGAGCATTGAAAACTAAGCACAGGGACTAATATCTGAAAAGTAAATTCTACTGTAGTTGCATTCACACAGTAAGCTTCTGGGACACGGAACTTAGCTTTACTTCAGAACAACAAATACGAGGAGGTGTAAAAAATTATCTCAAACTTTCAGCTACTGAAACAACATCCAATTTTTCCAATGATTTTTTTTATTTTTTTTTTTTAATTTTTTATTTTTTTCTTTTAAGGTGCAAGCCAAAAACCAAATTAGATGACACTGGAACATTCATCATTATATTTATAAACTTATAACTGTCAGATCAGCTTGCAACTTGAAAAAAAAAAAAATAAATCATTGCACTTAGAAATTCATGGCTATAAAGTATTAACAGCTCCCCTCTGAGTAATTTTAACTGCTAAGGAACTGCTGGAAAAATAAATCCACTGAATGTTTCCAAGATAAAAAATAAACAACAAAACTGGTGGATGGGGCATATAATGCATTGATATCAAGTATTGATACTCTGTATTCTGAATTATACTTTTTTAAACTGTAATAATATTTGTTGCAGCACAAAATAAAGAAAAAGATCATGGCTGTTCCCAGTGAAGTTAATAGCAAAATAAAGTTTATTTCAATTGGAAAAGGGCTTAAAAAAACAAGCAAACAAAAGAAAACCAAATCCAGTATTTGAAACAAACTCTCCAACAGAAACCACTTGAAATTTGATATCAGACAGCCCAGGTTCAAAATTCTAAAAGTTAAAAAGAAAATTCCCAATAATATCCAATGAAAGCTGAAGGACCTCTCCTTTTGTTTGCAGATGGACCATAACAACAGTGGTAAAAAATTGAAGGACGCAGTGTGAGGAAATTCACACAGGGCAACAAAGCAACCTGCACAGAACCAAAGCAAGAAGGATGCCAGCTGCCAATGCCACAGGAATCACCAATTTCTAAAGAAAAAAAAAGTAACTTGACTTTTTTTTTCCATGAAATAAGGCACAAATCAAAGACATCTACCACAAACCATGGCCTTGACTATGAAATTTCTTAAAGAAATTCTATACTACAATATCATACAGCATGTCAGACCTACGACCAAAATGGACTTTCTAATTTTTATGTGAATCAGCAGTTCATAAGCAAAACCAAAATGATATTGCTACTTGAGCAAATTAAAGGACCGCTGTAAAAGTAAAAATACATAAATTGATAGTATCTTCCCTGTGTATGCCATCAATATCAGCTATCCTTCCTCAATAAGTTCATGAGGAAAACAGAAAAGCATGAAAGCATCAGAGGCACAGACACTATAGACAGACCAAATAACATTAGCAGAAAACAGCATGCAGAGAAAGGGAAAAACAGAGTACTGTGATAGAGGCCACAAGAGACAATGCTACAGAAAAGGTGAATTACACAGTACTGTTTATGCTCTTATTAAAGAGGATCAGGATCAAGAGCAGATGTTTCCAAGAGACACCAACGAGCAGAACAAGGAATAATACCTCCCCTCAAGGTGATTAAATGGTACATGACTCTCAGTTATTGCTATTGCCTGATTTTGAATGCTGGGCAACTTTCCATATGGCTTTTTTTTTTTTTTTTTTTTTTCTTTCCTCAGTGAGCAATTGAGGTAGTTATTTTTCTTATGATGTTTCTTTTAAAAAGAAAGAAAAATAATGGGCAAGAAACACCTGATCCCATTATATCAGCATTCCAATCTGGATCCCAGCCTTTCCAGCTGCTATATCTAGTTATATACCTTGTCCAGTTTAGCATCTTGCTGACTGGACTAGAGTACTCTCATAAAAAGGATACACTGTCCAGCCAGCATTATGGAATACAGGCAACAGCTTGCATTCTCAGACACGCTTCTCACCATCAATGATAAGCAAGTGATCAGCAAGAGTGGCTGAATGGGGATGTAAGAGAAGTTTCCAGTAGAGGTAAAGGTTTCCAGGTCCCTTCAGCCATTTTGCAAATTAAAATTACTGCTCAGAAGAAAGAAGAAAGCAAAGTCATACATCTCATCTGTGTCCAACGAATGGGCAAGTTGGGAAGCAGTTGGGAATGCAGACTGCTTGCCTGCCATCTTCTCCACTCCTTGGAGCAACACAGCAGACCTACAGTATCTGCTTAATCTTGTACCCGTAATAATAAGGCCTCAAGAGATTAGGCAAAGACAGGGGACTGTTTATATATGCATACTTTTAATTCCTTAATTGCTAAAAGCATTATCCAACACTGGCAATTATATAACAGGTTATCGGTGTAAATACAACTGTAGCAATTGTAGGAGAGAATGGCTTCCTTCGAAAAGATCACTTTTGCTCAATATGCTGGTATTCCTATAAGTAGGTTCAATTCAACAGATTTGAATGTTCTTGAAACTAAGTATCAAGATAATTTCTAGGTAAATTTGAAACCAATATTTCATAGGAATGCAAGTAGCTTAGATGGAAAATCTTCCATACTTTTCTTTCTAGTAGACTCCACTTCAGCAGATGAGATCAGAAAAAATATACTTAATGGTACTGAGAGGGTAAAGTGTCTCTGCACATATCATGCTGGTGCACAAGAAATCTCCTTACTGAAGTTGCCTAAACATCTACTTCTTCAGCTCCTTCTAAACACTTAATAGTCACATGATGATAGAGTAGTTCTGCTTCTGGAGATATCAGATGGGGAGCACTATAAAGACATATGGCCTGTTCTTATTTGTGCACAGAGAACTGGGACTGCTGCAGAAATAATAGCTCAAGGACAAGATTACAAGATTTGATTGAGTATTCAGCAGATGACAGATGTTTTAACTCTCACAAAAGCATCTTGTGTTAGTGCTTGAGTATCATATTGGCAAGCGTCACAAGTGCTGTATTGACTGCTCCCATATGTGTTTTACTACTTATAGACTCACACTATCATGCAACAACATCACTGGCCACATACATGTCAGTTTACTGTGGTCTGTTTCTAGGATAGAGATCAAGTCATCTAGCAGTCTGCCTTGAAAACAGGCTTGGAATAGTATCAGATTCAATTTTCTTTTTATTGAGGACTTTTACGGACTTTTACTTTCTTGGATGATACAAGTGTTGCTTGGCCTTAGACAAAAGTACAAGACAAAGAATTCAACAATCTCATTTATATAATATAAGCTTCTACTCCAATGCAGTTGAAGGAGATTGCTAAAGATACAATTCTGCTTTGGCTAATATGCAGAAAATCATACTCCTATAATGGATTAGAAGTTTCATAGATAGAAAGATGCTACTTCATATGAACAATTGTATCACATGAATATTTATGAATATTCACTTTGCCTGAACGTTGTACAATACAAAATTGGATAGCAGAATTTCATTATGTGCAGCATATGTTTACTATTTATTCAGACTAGCCGTGAACAATACTAAAAAGGAATACACTCATTCAAAATCTACTAGTAGGCAAATTTAGGTTCTGAAAAATATACACCTAACAGGAGAAAGTGCACAGAAGATTTACCACACCCCATTTTTACTTTTATTAATCATCAAAAGACTAAATGGACTAAACTGCACTAAACAGAGAAGCCAGACCATAGCTTGCTCTTGAAATCCTGACATAGAAGTGCAGAATTGGGCTTAGGAAATTTCACTCAGGAAAGTATCAGCTGTAGGAAGAACTCTTCCCTTCTATTAAATAACAGAAATACTCACTGAGGTAGTAAAGCAAATGAGGTAGCTATAAAGCATCATATATAGTTGAGCTCACTGACCTGAATTAATACCCTTCATATCTGAGACTGTTTTGTATAACCTGAAAAAGAACGTTGATCTCTCTATGCCTAGTTGAAGTCCATGCGCAAAACCCAGCCACATCCTGATTCCCTATGAGAACAGGGGCATTGATTACACTGTTTTTTTCTTATTATTCTTTCTTACTGGTATATCATGTCCTTAGTGAAGAAAAACACAGATTTTTAACCAGAAAGAAGCCAGACTGCACTCTTGCCCGTTTCCTGATTTTGACAAATGGGTGTGTAAATTCAGGTCCTTAAATGCACGTACATGCACTGACATTTACCCACATCTTTGTTTCAGATCTCCTTCTATAAAATGGAACTGGAATGCTCTGCCACTTCACAAGACCTGTTTCAGAGTAAACACAATGATCACTATTATGTGCTCATAGTCAAAATTTCAATTTAGGCTTAGCACATATATGTTAGTTTTGCTTACAGAACCAGATTAACTGTAATGTCAAAAAAAAAAAAAAAAAAAAAAAAGAATAAATAGATGACACATGCAAATTTACCTTGGTAGAAATTATATCTAGCAGGGCAAATGATATATGGGATATTTTCAAAATATATGACACATCTAATTCCTGCCAAAAATCAGTATCAAGGTTGCGTGAACACCTACCCCACGTTAAACACCACAGAAATTAGATTCATATATCAAAAATCAATAGTTACTCTTGAAATCTTGAGCATTAGCTTCCTTCTTGTTAGGATAAGTGTATTTCTTATAGGACTAATTTTGAAGGCATGCTTTAAATTTCTGTAATAGCAGTACTTAGATTACAGACACAGCTCACAGCTTGCCCCCTTCCCCCTTTTTCTTTTTTTGGAAATAGAAACTGAAGAAACAGAGCAGAGAAAAAAGTGTTGTGATACACCCCCTCTTTCTTTCTCTAATACAGTTACACAGGAAGTGTGAAATTGAAAAACAAAAATATATGCAAAATCATTTCAACCTTCGAAAATGTTGGTTAGATTCCATCTGACATTTACAAAACCCCATACTGATTTCACCTAGTACAATACCCCATTTTACAATGGGATTACAATGTCCCATTTTACAACTAGCAACTAAAGCCAGTATTAAATTTGACTTCCATCCACTTTACACAGTAAAGCTAACAAAAAATTTACATCAAGATTTCATAACAACAAAACAGAAAAGGACATGGGAACAGAACTAGCAAAAATGATTATGTTAGCATCTACTCTAAGATCTGAAGTAATCTCATGAAGAAATAAAAACTGAATTTTTAGAGCTACTTTGAAATCATCCACATGCCCTGGATGTACATGTATAACTTCAAAGTAGTGAACAATTGTAGCCACATATGTACAGACAGCTCACTTGGGATAAAGTAGCCTCCATCCAACAGTGCTCTAATCACACAAGGACAGATGACAGGACATACCCTTAGCACAAGGACTATGTGGGTCCAGAGACAGGTGCAGCAGGTCAGTGAAAGCATCTTACGTGAAGACAAGAAAGGTAAGCTATATAAACATCCCCTGGGTTAGGACTAGTTGCTGTTACAAGGTTGAAGGTTGGTTTAATTTAGATATGTTCAGTATGTTCTATGACCTCTTCCTGTAGCCTTACCTGAATTCTGCTACATAAAGTGTCTCCATCTCTAAACTGTAGTGCCACAGCTTTCATCTAAGCCACCACGTAGCAGGAAGTACATGCTCTTTTTGCATAAATGTTCCTGCCCACATTGGAGATGAGTCTTCTTAATTGATGCTTCAACAATCTGGGAGAAATTTCAACATCTTGTGTATGTCTTCCTACTCTTCTAACAAGTGTGTGAAATCTGTTGCAAAGAGCATTTACAGAATATGAAAAATTCAAATGTCTGATTAATCTAATTAAAACCGAATGGACAAAGAAAAGTCACCTAAAGCCTTGGACACCTCTCAGTGAATTTATTATATCCTTTCAAATCCTTAAATAACCCTATAATTCAAAGAGGTATACATAGAAATAATCAACACTATATATATAACACAAACACATATGAAACGAGAATCTATTGCCCATATGTGCAATGCCAAATTGGCAGTTTGTTTTGTCTGTTGTTCCTCAAGTACAGATAAAAATGTACAATCAAGTCTACCATAACGTAAGCCATGCCATTTAATACAAGTTCAAGTGCTTATATAGGTGTGTGTGTATATATACATATATATACACACAAATATATATATGCCCTATATATATATATATATATATACACACAACTTATATATATACCCTCAGAAACACTGATTAAAATACTGAAGAACTACCAGTGTCCTCCTTAGTATACTATGTAGTACAATGCATCAATGCATACTTGTGGTCAAGGCATCATGAAACTATCTACCTAAATACATATTTCAAGCAATGCAAAATACGTATTAACACAAAAAAAAATCTTAAATTCATTACTTCGCCAGTAATCTTTTCTTTTTTCTTTTTTCTTTTTTACCAATGAAAAATCCTATAGGTACCACTTATCTCCAAACTGCAAACTGAACATTAATGTCACAAAACATCTAAAATTCATAAAACATGCCATGCATAACATGTGCACACATTATACGTTCACTGAAACATGACGTTTTAATCCTAATGACATTACTGGGATTTGTTTCTGCTGTTTCCCTGAATGTCCAGTATTCGATCTTATCCTCCAAAGCAGTGTGGAACAGAATGTCTATCCATTAGGAGACTGGTTAATACTGAGACTCCCAAAAGAGAAAACAGATATCTATCTCCAGTAGGAGGAACAAACAATGCAGTTGCTATACAGCCATGTAACAAGGTTCCTTCCCCCTCCATTACAGACACCTCAAGGGCAACTTGGGGAAGCTTGGGCAGCCTAAGAAACTGCTGCAAGCAAGGCCACCGGGCAGCCTTTCCCAAGGCAGAGTGGCACCCTCAGTAGGCACCAGGGAAAGCAGGGCATTTCAGGAATGTGATGGTCTCTGCAGTCTGGCTGCCAGGCAGCAGTGGCTGCTCCTGAAGAGTGGGTGACCTGAGAGCAGAGGTGGCCCCAGTGCAGGCCATGCCCTCACCCACGGGCACCATTCCTCAGTGCTGAACGCAGCTAGCAGAGCTGGTGCTGGTAACAAGGCCCATGGGCAGCCGCAGCCATGGCAAGTGGATGGGCTGGGACTAAGATGCAGCCAGGAGCAGCAGGAGACGTGGCAGCTGGCAAAGCTACAGTACGAGGGGCCCAGGCTGGAGGCAGAGGCCAAAGGCAGGGCTGGAGGCAGCCCACAGCGCATTTTCAAGGAACCCATACAGGGCACTGCCTCATTTTTGGCTTGCTAACTACAACATTTATTAGAGTATCAGTGTTATAATTTTTTCTCAAATAAGGGAATAATTTATTATGAAGACCCAAACTACTTCTTACAAATACTAGCTACCCTTTGAAAGCACAAACAATAACAGTTAGGTCTGGCAACATGTAGGATCTAGTCACATTATCACACTGGTGGCGAGTAACTGCTCTCATTCTCTTGAGGCGGACCAAGGCCTACAGATCATTACAAGTGCTATATTATTTAATAGAAAATACTTCTTTCACTGCTTATCCGACTTTTGTGGTGCTCTTAACAAGTATCAGGCTAGTACATTTTGCCTGTTATTTTTAATTTGCTTTAAAACAAATCCACACAACATTCAGACAGAATTTGACCACCACACACCTATGATTCACTGGGAGCCTTGCTGTTTCGCTTATAAACAACATTTCTTCTCTAGCATTGAATTGACTCTGGCATAAGAATAGACTTAAGATCGTATCCAATTGCAGCTGAACATCTTAGGAACTGAAAACCGCTCAACTTATCACTGTGATTTTAGTACGTTCTTAACATTTATAACATCTTTTTTTTTCCCTCTACCTTCACTCCTTCATCCTCTCCTCATCTTCTCTCTCGCTTCCCGTTACTCAGATCTTCTCTTCAAATGTGTGACTCACATCTTACCTTCATCCCTCTTGTCTTTACTCAAAAAAGCTGAAATAACAAAAAAATAACTTGAGCTTGAAGGCAGAAGGATTGCTTTCAGCTATCTGACTTTTAGGAACTACTTTATGGCACCTGTCTGGAATTCAGAAGGTCCAAAACATACAAGAAGTAAGAAGAATCAAAAGAGAAAAAAAAAAAAAAAAAAAAAAAAAAAAGGAGTCAGAGGACTCTATGTGCCATTTACATTCTGTTCCAGGCTGGAAACAGAGATAAATCCTTTCAGTAACATGGCTGATTTCTACAGTATTATTGCATGTCTTCTAGCACACCTAACTTTAATACCTCTTGGCTTCTAGAGAAATGGAAATACACAAGAAACATATTCTTTCACTGAAGAAAAAAACATACACCTGGCTACCTCAGTCCAGTTAACCTACTGCAAGACAGATGTAGATGTTAGAGATGCTTGAAAACAAGAACTAAATCAAGTTCTTCATGGCAAGGAAGAGTGAAGCTAAAGCCACCTGCTTCTCATAGAGCCAGTAATGGGTTTGGAGGCTGCACAGAGTTTTGTTGCATTTTAGACAAAGATCTTGGGTTGCAACAGTGATGTCATTAGTCCTGGCATAAGCCCATCACTTGTGGCCTCACTCTGCCATCTCCAGGCCACCGTTTCTTTCTTCCTTTCTGTTGATATAATTAATTCACAGCCATGGGATGAACCTAACTAGAAAACAGGTCCAAATTAAAATTAAACCCAAACCCACCCCATAATGTTACCTTTTAAACCAGTTCAGTTCCCTGATCTGATTCACTATGTGGCTATACAAATGTCTGTGCCAACCCAATATTTGTTCCTGTGGTGTGGGCAGGAACATGTGCTTGTGAGTGGCTCTTCCTTCTTTGGCCAGGATGGGTTATGCCAACATAAACTGCTTGCTTCCCAGATATGAAAGCGGCATGCTGTTGCTGCCTGGCCCAGCAGAACTGGAGTCACTGAGTTGACCACATCAAACTACCCCTTAGATGATAATGAAAGTTAAGAGAATAGCTCTGGCATAGACAGAGCATTTTAAAATCTTACAATGTATTTCTTCTTTATAAAACCAGCAGAAGTAAATTAGATAACAACATACAATAATTGGAACCACGGACTGCCGGCCGTTATGTGTATTGAAAACTTGAATCTGTAATTGATTCTCAGCTTTTTTAAAAGGAAAAGGATTTTATAAGGGAGAGAAACAGTAACCTAGAGCTGCACTGCAGAAATTCAGGAGGTTACATGAGTGTTTAATTGACTCAGAGGTGCTGATAGTAATACTTTTCTTGTCAAGCTATTCCACATTCTGCTACATCTGTATAACTGCACACACAAACACACATCTCTCACAAATCTTTGCATACAACTGTAGTATTTATGCTGGTATATGCAGAACTTGAGTACATTATGTGCTACAGGTCTGAGTGATTTACCTTAATTATTACTAGCTCTATATCATCTCTTCAGAGACTGCTACTAAAACAAGAGAATGCAATGAGACTCTCAGGAACAGAGAGCTTCAGGTTTGCTTGAGCTTGCGTCTTTGCCATCCAACAAAAAGGAGTACCTCCAAGTCAACCAGGGCTCAAGTTTGTATATATGTTCTATTTACTCATTTTCCCAAGCTGTGCAATTTGGATGTGTTTGATGCACATCGCTTAGTGAATTTGAGAACCACTATCAAATTGATTATGGATGTAACCATAAGCAGTCATTCAATGTGCAAGTGCTCAAACTATCATAAACTTGGTTTAATGCCATCGTAAAGTCATCTCATGCAGTTAATTTAAGTTTCCAACTCTGCTTAAGTTTGCAGCTCCACTTGCGAGACTGTCTAGAAACTTACCTTCCTCTAATGGTGAAAATCCTTGCTGTAGTGCCTAGTACAGATGCATTACAGCCAATTTAAAATCCTTTGCTCCTATGGCAGCACCTTTCTTTAACTTAAATATTTATTTTCCCTACCTATAAATAGATTTTTTTTTTCCAAAGTAACCATATCCTCTCCCAGTCTTGACTTGGCTGTGCTAAATGATAATGGGCTCTTTCAAGCATCTCTCGTCTGTGTCACAATATACAGCCCTATCCTAGACTTGTTCCAGCCTTCCTTGTACATGCTATTAGCAGAAGGTTTTATCAGAGCCCCAGTAGTAACATTAATTAGAAATTCTTCATCACAAAAGGCACTTCAGGGTGTTTCTCAATTTTTCCAATGGCCATTTCAGACTGGAAGTTCACTCCTGCCCTGTAACTGAGCATCATACAAAGCCCATCTTTCTCTGTGGTATACTCTGAGGTTTCTATTCCTGTTGTGTACTCCATGGAGAGAGAGACACCTCTCAGATACCTTCTTGGTGTCGTCTAAGATACACAGGATGAAAAGGATTATTTATCTTCTGGAATGTCTTTGTATTAATTGCAAAAGGAGCTTAGACAATTATCTTTCATTAGAGACTTGACTTTAGCTTGCTAAAGTGAGACAAACTCCTTCCTTTGGTATGATTTAGTCCAGTAATTTACTAACTTGCATTCTACTTTTAATACTACAGAAATAAACATCAATTACTTTTTCTATACCACAATGCAATTCTTTGTATTGTTGGCACGTCCTAATTCTGTGCTATCAACAAATTCCACCTGCCATTTTTTAGCTTTGTTTTTGATGCTACTTGCACAAATATTAAACCAGAAGAATCTCAGATCTCTCCATCAGGCCATCTGACAGAAGCGACCTTCTGATGCTGTACATATTCCTCTTGGCTGTGTCTGTTCTTTCTTGGCATTAAAAGTTATATTATTTTTAAAAGGAGGGGGCAGGGGAGAATGAGGGAAGAAGGCGGAGAGGGGGTGACAAAATGCTGAAGATTGCATGCCATACACAATAAAGGCTGAAAAGTATCTAAAATTACCACAAATTTAACTTTTTCATAGCATAATTTTAAAAGAAATTCTTACAATTTGGGTATTTTGACAAAATCTATAACACACATGGAGCTAGAAATACCATTATAACTGAAGTGTTGTTAATTACTTGCTGTGTTAATAACATGCAGCTAACTCATAGCTGGATCTAAGGCTCCTTCCTTCACCCCATGCCAGCTGGAAGGTAGAAACTAACTACAAAGACTTTTATAACTCTAAAGCAACATTTCACGCTATGAATTAGTTCACATGCATACCTGTCTTGGGAGAAAGGCATGCTTATTTCTCAGGATCTGCTCTTTCAAGGCACCTTCAACAGATAGGCAGAAATGTCAAGCAGCAGTTATAAAACAGAGGTAGGGTGAGACAAATTTTTGGAAAAAAGACTGACAATAAAAAGAAATTAGACAGTCATCAACCTTTTTGCCTACATGTTTCTCTATCAATTTACTTTATCAGGGAGTTCCAAATAATAACCTACATTCTCAGACACACAAAAGGTAAGAAGCAGTGGAAGGCAAGTAAATGTTTGTTATGCTGCCAGTTTTGAAAACATTAAGAAAAATGAAGTTGCCTGAACACTAGTTCTGTGAAGCTGTGTAACCACTCTCCCTAGCCATGCAACATTAGATCAATTGTATCCAGTGGTGAATACACAGAGTTTTCTTGTACACAAAATTCAGAGTACCACCTTCCTTTTTTTCCCCTGCAGAGAGTTGATTAGAAAGGAAAGGTTTTCAAGAAGCAGGTAGGAGATCAATTTAAAAATAAAATAAAAAAAAAAGTAGGACTCCAAAAAAAAAAAATCACAAAGCAATCATTGCAGCAGATAAGTCATCTCCCTTTCTTATCCTTCAAGGCTCCCTCAGGATGGGAGCCCGCTTTATAATCCCTCACTCAAGTCATTAGCTGCATTACCATACCAATGAATTACACTGACCTTTTCTATATATCTGAATTCTTCTATCAGGTCTTAAACTTTATAGAGCATTAAGAAATTACTTTTTTTTTTTTTTTTAAAAAAAGTGCTATTTCATATTTTTGTGCTTCTTGGAATCATCATCAATGGTCAAAATGAACCTTGGTCATTTTGTCCTAACAGTGCATTTCTTCCTTTGATATATATGAATTTCTTTTAAACACAACATGAACTTGGAATTTATTAATGTTTGTTTTGATGATAGCTTGAACATTGCTGTGAGAAATTTTCCCCTAAGAACCACTAGTGCATAATTTGAATTTTAACTTAACCTTGATTTGAGTTCTGTTTGGTTACATCTTTAGGCTTTTTATTTGAAAACGAAGGAAGTTAAGCAATCACAGAATAAATACTACCATCTAATATTTCTTAGATAAATTTACTGCTCTTAAACCACTTCTAAAACTTTTAAGTTTTGAAGTCTGTGGCTCAGTAAAAACTGATTTGTAAATGGTTAATATTCAGTAGTTCTTAAATATATGCAAAAGTAGGTATAAAAAAGATACTTAAAATTTCCTGTGAAGTTTCAGGAAAACTCTGAGAACATTTCTTAAATGGCTAGCACATTCTTTTTTGCTGTGACAGATTTTGAATTATTTCATCATAGCAGAAATAGTAGCAGATAGCAGAAATAGCAGATATAGTAGAAATCATGTTAATGTGAGTGGAAAAGGGATATCTGCATATCTCTAGCCCACTTGCTTACTTAAAGCACAACCATTGTCAGCACTAGGTCACATCAGCTATGTGTTTTTCGAGCTAAGGTTCAAACATCCGCAGATGAAAACTACACAGTCTCACTGGGTGACCTAATTCATTGCTGCTCTACCCGGTATACCAAGGTGTTTTTTTGTTTGTTTGTTTTTGTTTTTTTATCTCCAGCCTAAGCCTCATTCAGTGGCACCTGTGGCCACTGACCACAACTGCTTTGCCTGCCATGAAGAGTTTGGCACCTTCATCTTCTGACCACCCTTCATGTAGATGGGGACTGCCTTTACATCACTCCCCCTTCACATCTTAATAAACAGTGAAAACCCAGCTTACTCAGTTTGTAAATAATGTGTTCTATGATCTGTCCCTTCATAGTTTTTCCATAACTTCTTGACACAGGTCTTACCAAAATGGATTCTATAATATAGGACATAATCATTAGTAATAGCAACCATGACTCACAGTTACATGTATTTTTAAATTAAAAACAAGTAAGTTTTCATAAAACTTGTCACTTGACTGATAATGTAGGATTACCTTTATTTTGGCTTGCACAACTTGAAAACACTTCTGAAATAAATTATCCTTCAGTTCGTAATTTCTCAGCACAAAGGGTGCTGCCATAGCCTCTTCCAACAGCAAGCTTACTGTGTTACCTTCGATTAGGTCTGAATTTAACATCCCATAGTGAAAATTTTCCTGAAGTTATATAAGCATGAAAATGATAAGGTAAGATAGTCATTTTCTTCATTGTGATTTTGAAGACATTATTGATCAAGATAGACAATCTTAGCATTGTTAATCTAGTAACTAAATTTTGATATATCTCCAGACATTTGCATTACTTTTTCTGGACCTTTGCTATTTTCTGTCATTATATTTTCAGATAAAATACACAGGATATTAGGCATCTCTCATATTACAGGTGCATGTGTGTTTTCTGCATCTTTCTACAGCTTTCCACAAACATCCTACCTTTTGAACTGTTTGTGCTAATGGCACAGACACAGCCAGTGTTACTCATAGTTTCTGTTCCCATTTTCAGTCTGGTCCTATCAGCTAAATGACATGGATCAAAGTGGATAACAGCAGAATATGTAATGTATGGAATGCTCCTATTTAATTTTCTGTGTTTGTAAACATACTTTTCTTTGTTTTAATTACAGTACCGCATTAGCATTGTTCTAGTTGCCTTCTTCAGCCAAAGTACTTATCCTAAGCTATCAGCACTTAGTTTCTCAAATCTCAGTGAAGTGAAGTAATGCCAATAGCTTCTGCGAATCACTCTGTTCACTCTTTCCAATGAAAAGAAAACAAGCCTCATCTCTCATCCTGACTTTATTTTGTATAGTCATGGGAAGATACCATCAAACGCTGCACCATTTAAAAGACACAAGTAAGGAAAAGGAAGAAAAGTTGCCTGAAAAATTCATATATCCCAGGAAAAAAGAACAACTGCTGTGAACCATAGTATGAATATTAGCAACTGAAGTTTGGAAAATACAAGAACATCATACGTATGCATATTT